>NW_027461492.1:0-345899 GCF_030463565.1 Pelecanus crispus | reverse complement strand
GCTATAGTTTTGGGGGCTGGGATTTTTGGCGTGGGAGAAATCCCCGGACGTTCGCAAGCCCCGAGCCGGGTTCGGGCAAAAAAACGCCGCCGAGCGTGCCTCGTACGTCGGGGCATAGGCAGCACAGGTGCGACCGCAGCCCCAGTCTCTGTGGTGCCGTGGAAGCGGCGGCAGTGGGGGCACAGGGCTGGCTATAGTTTTGGGGGGGTGGCCTCTTTGGCGTGGGAGAAATCCCCGGACGTTCGCAAGCCCCGAGCCGGGTTCGGGCAAAAAACGCCGCCGAGCGTGCCTCGTACGTCGGGGCATAGGCAGCACAGGTGCGACCGCAGCCCCAGTCTCTGTGGTGCCGTGGAAGCGGCGGCAGTGGGGGCACAGGTCTGGCTATAGTTTTGGGGGCTGGGCTCTTTGGTGTGGGAGAAATCCCCGGACGTTCGCAAGCCCCGACCCGGGTTCGGGCAAAAAACGCCGCCGAGCGTGCCTCGTACGTCGGGGCATAGGCAGCACAGGTGCGACCGCAGCCCCAGTCTCTGTGGTGCCGTGGAAGCGGCGGCAGTGGGGGCACAGGGCTGGCTATAGTTTTGGGGGGTGGGATCTTTGGCGTGGGAGAAATCCCCGGACGTTCGCAAGCCCCGAGCCGGGTTCGGGCAAAAAACGCTGCCGAGCGTGCCTCGTACGTCGGGGCATAGGTAGCACAGGTGAGACCGCAGCCCCAATCTCTGTGGTACCGTGGAAGCGGCGGCAGTGGGGGCACAGGGCTGGCTATAGTTTTGGGGGCTGGCCTCTTTGGTGTGGGAGAAATCCCCGGACGTTCGCAAGCCCCGTGCCGGGTTCGGGCAAAAAATGCCGCCGAGCGTGCCTCGTACGTCGGGGCATAGGTAGCACAGGTGAGACCGCAGCCCCAGTCTCTGTGGTGCCGTGGAAGCGGCGGCAGTGGGGGCCGAGGGGCTGGCTATAGTTTTGGGGGGTGGGATCTTTGGTGTGGGAGAAATCCCCGGACGTTCGCAAGCCCCGAGCCGGGTTCGGGCAAAAAACGCCGCCGAGCGTTCCTCATACGTCGGGGCATAGGCAGCACAGGTGAGACCGCAGCCCCAGTCTCTGTGGTGCCGTGGAAGCGGCGGCAGTGGGTGCACAGGGCTGGCCACAGCTTTGGGGGCTGGGCTCTTTGGTGTGGGAGAAATCCCCGGACGTTCCCAAGCCCCGTGCCGGGTTCGGGCAAAAAACGCCGCCGAGCGTGCCTCGTACGTCGGGGCATAGGTAGCACAGGTGAGACCACAGCCCCAGTCTCTGTGGTGCCGTGGAAGCGGCGGCAGTGGGGGCCAAGGGCTGGATATAGTTTTCGGGGCTGGGCTCTTTGGCGTGGGAGAAATCCCCGGACGTTCGCAAGCCCCGTGCCGGGTTCGGGCAAAAAACGCTGCCGAGCGTGCCTCGTACGTCGGGACATAGGTAGCACAGGTGAGACCGCAGCCCCAGTCTCTGTGGTGCCGTGGAAGCGGGCGGCAGTGGGTGCACAGGGCTGGCTATAGTTTTGGGGGGTGGCCTCTTTGGCGTGGGAGAAATCCCCGGACGTTCGCAAGCCCCGTGCCGGGTTCGGGCAAAAAACGCTGCCGAGCGTGCCTCGTACGTCGGGACATAGGTAGCACAGGTGAGACCGCAGCCCCAGTCTCTGTGGTGCCGTGGAAGCGGCGGCAGTGGGTGCACAGGGCTGGCTATAGTTTTGGGGGGTGGCCTCTTTGGCGTGGGAGAAATCCCCGGAGGTTCGCAAGCCCCGTGCCGGGTTCGGGCAAAATACGCCGCCGAGCGTGCCTCGTACGTCGGGGCATAGGCAGCACAGGTGAGACCGCAGCCCCAGTCTCTGTGGTGCTGTGGAAGCGGCGGCAGTGGGGGCCGAGGGCTGGCTATAGTTTTGGGGGCTGGGCTCTTTGGCGTGGGAGAAATCCCCGGACGTTCGCAAGCCCCGAGCCGGGTTCGGGCAAAAAACGCCGCCGAGCGTGCCTCGTACGTCGGGGCATAGGCAGCACAGGTGCGACCGCAGCCCCAGTCTCTGTGGTGCCGTGGAAGCGGCGGCAGTGGGGGCCGAGGGCTGGCTATAGTTTTGGGGGGTGGGATCTTTGGTGTGGGAGAAATCCCCGGACGTTCGCAAGCCCCGAGCCGGGTTCGGGCAAAAAACGCCGCCGAGCGTGCCTCGTACGTCGGGGCATAGGTAGCACAGGTGAGACCGCAGCCCCAGTCTCTGTGGTGCCGTGGAAGCGGCGGCAGTGGGTGCACAGGGCTGGATATAGTTTTGGGGGCTGGGCTCTTTTCTGTGGGAGAAATCCCCGGACGTTCGCAAGCCCCGTGCCGGGTTCGGGCAAAAAACGCCGCCGAGCGTGCCTCGTACGTCGGGGCATAGGCAGCACAGGTGAGACCGCAGCCCCCAGTCTCTGTGGTGCCGTGGAAGCGGCGGCAGTGGGGGCACAGGGCTGGCTATAGTTTTGGGGGCTGGGATTTTTGGCGTGGGAGAAATCCCCGGACGTTCGCAAGCCCCGAGCCGGGTTCGGGCAAAAAACGCCGCCGAGCGTGCCTCGTACGTCGGGGCATAGGCAGCACAGGTGCGACCGCAGCCCCAGTCTCTGTGGTGCCGTGGAAGCGGCGGCAGTGGGTGCACAGGGGCTGGCTATAGTTTTGGGGGGTGGCCTCTTTGGCGTGGGAGAAATCCCCGGACGTTCGCAAGCCCCGTGCCGGGTTCGGGCAAAAAAACGCCGCCGAGCGTGCCTCGTACGTCGGGGCATAGGCAGCACAGGTGCGACCGCAGCCCCAGTCTCTGTGGTGCCGTGGAAGCGGCGGCAGTGGGGGCCGAGGCCTGGCTATAGTTTTGGGGGGTGGGATCTTTGGCGTGGGAGAAATCCCCGGACGTTCGCAAGCCCCGTGCCGGGTTCGGGCAAAAAACGCCGCCGAGCGTGCCTCGTACGTCGGGGCATAGGTAGCACAGGTGAGACCGCAGCCCCAGTCTCTGTGGTGCCGTGGAAGCGGCGGCAGTGGGGGCCGAGGGCTGGCCACAGCTTTGGGGGGTGGGCCTCGTTGGTGTGGGAGAAATCCCCGGATGTTCGCAAGCCCCGTGCCGGGTTCGGGCAAAAAACGCTGCCGAGCGTGCCTCGTACGTCGGGGCATAGGTAGCACAGGTGAGACCGCAGCCCCAGTCTCTGTGGTGCCGTGGAAGCGGCGGCAGTGGGGGCCGAGGGCTGGCTATAGTTTTAAGGGGTGGCCTCTTTGGCGTGGGAGAAATCCCCGGACGTTCGCAAGCCCCGTGCCGGGTTCGGGCAAAAAACGCCGCCGAGCGTGCCTCGTACGTCGGGGCATAGGCAGCACAGGTGCGACCGCAGCCCCAGTCTCTGTGGTGCCATGGAAGCGGCGGCAGTGGGTGCACAGGGCTGGCTATAGTTTTGGGGGCTGGGCTCTTTGGCGTGGGAGAAATCCCCGGACGTTCGCAAGCCCCGTGCCGGGTTCGGGCAAGAAACGCCGCCGAGCGTGCCTCGTACGTCGGGGCATAGGCAGCACAGGTGAGACCGCAGCCCCAGTCTCTGTGGTGCCGTGGAAGCGGGGGGAGTGGGTGCACAGGGATGGCCACAGCTTTGGGGGGTGGCCTCGTTGGTGTGGGAGAAATCCCCGGAGGTTCGCAAGCCCCGAGCCGGGTTCGGGCAAAAAACGCCGCCGAGCGTGCCTCGTACGTCGGGGCATAGGTAGCACAGGTGCGACCGCAGCCCCAGTCTCTGTGGTGCCGTGGAAGCGGCGGCAGTGGGTGCACAGGGCTGGCCACAGCTTTGGGGGCTGGGCTCTTTGGCGTGGGAGAAATCCCCGGACGTTCGCAAGCCCCGTGCCGGGTTCGGGCAAGCAACGCCGCCGAGCGTGCCTCTTACGTCGGGGCATAGGTAGCACAGGTGAGACCGCAGCCCCAGTCTCTGTGGTGCCGTGGAAGCGGGGGGAGTGGGTGCACAGGGATGGCCACAGCTTTGGGGGGTGGCCTCGTTGGTGTGGGAGAAATCCCCGGAGGTTCGCAAGCCCCGAGCCGGGTTCGGGCAAAAAACGCCGCCGAGCGTGCCTCGTACGTCGGGGCATAGGTAGCACAGGTGAGACCGCAGCCCCAGTCTCTGTGGTGCCGTGGAAGCGGCGGCAGTGGGGGCCGAGGGCTGGATATAGTTTTGGGGGCTGGGCTCTTTGGCGTGGGAGAAATCCCCGGACGTTCGCAAGCCCCGTGCCGGGTTCGGGCAAAAAACGCCGCCGAGCGTGCCTCGTACGTCGGGGCATAGGTAGCACAGGTGAGACCGCAGCCCCAGTCTCTGTGGTGCCGTGGAAGCGGCGGCAGTGGGTGCACAGGGCTGGCTATAGTTTTGGGGGCTGGGATTTTTGGCGTGGGAGAAATCCCCGGACGTTCGCAAGCCCCGAGCCGGGTTCGGGCAAAAAACGCCGCCGAGCGTGCCTCGTACGTCGGGGCATAGGCAGCACAGGTGCGACCGCAGCCCCAGTCTCTGTGGTGCCGTGGAAGCGGCGGCAGTGGGGGCACAGGGCTGGCTATAGTTTTGGGGGGTGGCCTCTTTGGCGTGGGAGAAATCCCCGGACGTTCGCATGCCCCGAGCCGGGTTCGGGCAAAAAACGCCGCCGAGCGTGCCTCGTACGTCGGGGCATAGGCAGCACAGGTGCGACCGCAGCCCCAGTCTCTGTGGTGCCGTGGAAGCGGCGGCAGTGGGGGCACAGGGCTGGCTATAGTTTTGGGGGCTGGGCTCTTTGGTGTGGGAGAAATCCCCGGACGTTCGCAAGCCCCGAGCCGGGGTTCGGGCAAAAAACGCCGCCGAGCGTGCCTCGTACGTCGGGGCATAGGCAGCACAGGTGCGACCGCAGCCCCAGTCTCTGTGGTGCCGTGGAAGCGGCGGCAGTGGGGGCACAGGGCTGGCTATAGTTTTGGGGGGTGGCCTCTTTGGCGTGGGAGAAATCCCCGGGACGTTCGCAAGCCCCGTGCCGGGTTCGGGCAAAAAACACCGCCGAGCGTGCCTCATACGTCGGGGCATAGGTAGCACAGGTGCGACCGCAGCCCCAGTCTCTGTGGTGCCGTGGAAGCGGCGGCAGTGGGGGCCGAGGGCTGGCCACAGCTTTGGGGGGTGGCCTCGTTGCTGTGGGAGAAATCCCCGGACGTTCGCAAGCCCCGTGCCGGGTTCGGGCAAAAACGCTGCCGAGCGTGCCTTGTACGTCGGGGCATAGGTAGCACAGGTGAGACCGCAGCCCCAGTCTTAGTGGTGCCGTGGAAGCGGCGGCAGTGGGGGGCCGAGGGCTGGCTATAGTTTTAAGGGGTGGCCTCTTTGGCGTGGGAGAAATCCCCGGACGTTCGCAAGCCCCGTGCCGGGTTCGGGCAAAAAAACGCCGCCGAGCGTGCCTCGTACGTCGGGGGCATAGGCAGCACAGGTGCGACCGCAGCCCCAGTCTCTGTGGTGCCATGGAAGCGGCGGCAGTGGGTGCACAGGGCTGGCTATAGTTTTGGGGGCTGGGCTCTTTGGCGTGGGAGAAATCCCCGGACGTTCGCAAGCCCCGTGCCGGGTTCGGGCAAGAAACGCCGCCGAGCGTGCCTCGTACGTCGGGGCATAGGCAGCACAGGTGAGACCGCAGCCCCAGTCTTAGTGGTGCCGTGGAAGCGGCGGCAGTGGGTGCACAGGGCTGGCCACAGCTTTCGGGGCTGGGCTCTTTGGCGTGGGAGAAATCCCCGGACGTTCGCAAGCCCCGTGCCGGGTTCGGGCAAAAAACGCCCCGAGCGTGCCTCATACGTCGGGGCATAGGCAGCACAGGTGCGACCGCAGCCCCAGTCTCTGTGGTTGCCATGGAAGCGGCGGCAGTGGGGGCACAGGGCTGCCTCTAGTTTTGGGGGGTGGGATCTTTGGCGTGGGAGAAATCCCCGGACGTTCGCAAGCCCCGTGCCGGGTTCGGGCAAAAAACGCCGTCGAGCGTGCCTCGTACGTCGGGGCATACGCAGCACAGGTGAGACCGCAGCCCCAGTCTCTGTGGTGCCGTGGAAGCGGTGGCAGTGGGGGCACAGGGCTGGCTATAGTTTTGGGGGGTGGCCTCTTTGGCGTGGGAGAAATCCCCGGACATTCGCAAGCCCCGTGCCGGGTTTGGGCAAAAAACGCCGCCGAGCGTGCCTCATACGTCGGGGCATAGGCAGCACAGGTGAGACCGCAGCCCCAGTCTCTGTGGTGCCGTGGAAGCGGCGGCAGTGGGGGCACAGGGCTGGCCACAGCTTTGGGGGCTGGGCTCTTTGGCGTGGGAGAAATCCCCGGACGTTCGCAAGCCCTGTGCCGGGTTCGGGCAAAAACGCCACCGAGCGTGCCTCGTACGTCGGGGCATAGGCAGCACAGGTGAGACCGCAGCCCCAGTCTCTGTGGTGCCGTGGAAGCGGCGGCAGTGGGGGGCACAGGGCTGGCCACAGCTTTGGGGGGCTGGGCTCTTTGGCGTGGGAGAAATCCCCGGACGTTCGCAAGCCCTGTGCCGGGTTCGGGCAAAAAACGCCACCGAGCGTGCCTCGTATGTCGGGGCATAGGTAGCACAGGTGAGACCGCAGCCCCAGTCTCTGTGGTGCCGTGGAAGCGGCGGCAGTGGGGGCCGAGGGCTGGCTATAGTTTTGGGGGCTGGCCTCTTTGGCGTGGGAGAAATCCCCGGACGTTCGCAAGCCCTGTGCCGGGTTCGGGCAAAAAACGCCACCGAGCGTGCCTCGTACGTCGGGGCATAGGTAGCACAGGTGAGACCGCAGCCACAGTCTCTGTGGTGCCGTGGAAGCGGCGGCAGTGGGTGCACAGGGCTGGCCACAGCTTTGGGGGGTGGCCTCTTTGGTGTGGGAGAAATCCCCGGACGTTCGCAAGCCCCGTGCCGGGTTCGGGCAAAAAAACGCCGCCGAGCGTGCCTCATACGTCGGGGCATAGGTAGCCACAGGTGAGACCGCAGCCCCAGTCTCTGTGGTGCCGTGGAAGCGGCGGCAGTGGGGGCACAGGGCTGCCTATAGTTTTGGGGGCTGGGCTCTTTGGTGTGGGAGAAATCCCCGGACGTTCGCAAGCCCCGTGCCGGGTTCGGGCAAAAAATGCCGCCGAGCGTGCCTCGTACGTCGGGGCATAGGCAGCACAGGTGAGACCGCAGCCCCCAGTCTCTGTGGTGCCGTGGAAGCGGCGGCAGTGGGGGGCCGAGGGCTGGCTATAGTTTTGGGGGGTGGCCTCTTTGGTGTGGGAGAAATCCTGGGACGTTCGCAAGCCCCGTGCCGGGTTCGGGCAAAATACGCCGCCGAGCGTGCCTCGTACGTCGGGGCATAGGCAGCACAGGTGAGACCGCAGCCCCAGTCTCTGTGGTGCTGTGGAAGCGGCGGCAGTGGGGGCCGAGGGCTGGCTATAGTTTTGGGGGCTGGGCTCTTTGGCGTGGGAGAAATCCCCGGACGTTCGCAAGCCCCGAGCCGGGTTCGGGCAAAAAACGCCGCCGAGCGTGCCTCGTACGTCGGGGCATAGGCAGCACAGGTGCGACCGCAGCCCCAGTCTCTGTGGTGCCGTGGAAGCGGCGGCAGTGGGGGCCGAGGGCTGGCTATAGTTTTGGGGGGTGGGATCTTTGGTGTGGGAGAAATCCCCGGACGTTCGCAAGCCCCGAGCCGGGTTCGGGCAAAAAACGCCGCCGAGCGTGCCTCGTACGTCGGGGCATAGGTAGCACAGGTGAGACCGCAGCCCCCAGTCTCTGTGGTGCCGTGGAAGCGGCGGCAGTGGGTGCACAGGGCTGGATATAGTTTTGGGGGCTGGGCTCTTTTCTGTGGGAGAAATCCCCGGACGTTCGCAAGCCCCGTGCCGGGTTCGGGCAAAAAACGCCGCCGAGCGTGCCTCGTACGTCGGGGCATAGGCAGCACAGGTGAGACCGCAGCCCCAGTCTCTGTGGTGCCGTGGAAGCGGCGGCAGTGGGGGCACAGGGCTGGCTATAGTTTTGGGGGCTGGGATTTTTTGGCGTGGGAGAAATCCCCGGACGTTCGCAAGCCCCGAGCCGGGTTCGGGCAAAAAACGCCGGCCGAGCGTGCCTCGTACGTCGGGGCATAGGCAGCACAGGTGCGACCCGCAGCCCCAGTCTCTGTGGTGCCGTGGAAGCGGCGGCAGTGGGTGCACAGGGCTGGCTATAGTTTTGGGGGGGTGGCCTCTTTGGCGTGGGAGAAATCCCCGGACGTTCGCAAGCCCCGAGCCGGGTTCGGGCAAAAAACGCCGCCGAGCGTGCCTCGTACGTCGGGGCATAGGCAGCACAGGTGCGACCGCAGCCCCAGTCTCTGTGGTGCCGTGGAAGCGGCGGCAGTGGGGGCCGAGGCCTGGCTATAGTTTTGGGGGGTGGGATCTTTGGCGTGGGAGAAATCCCCGGACGTTCGCAAGCCCCGTGCCGGGTTCGGGCAAAAAACGCCGCCGAGCGTGCCTCGTACGTCGGGGCATAGGTAGCACAGGTGAGACCGCAGCCCCAGTCTCTGTGGTGCCGTGGAAGCGGCGGCAGTGGGGGCCGAGGGCTGGCCACAGCTTTGGGGGGTGGCCTCGTTGGTGTGGGAGAAATCCCCGGATGTTCGCAAGCCCCGTGCCGGGTTCGGGCAAAAAACGCTGCCGAGCGTGCCTCGTACGTCGGGGCATAGGTAGCACAGGTGAGACCGCAGCCCCAGTCTCTGTGGTGCCGTGGAAGCGGCGGCAGTGGGGGCCGAGGGCTGGCTATAGTTTTAAGGGGTGGCCTCTTTGGCGTGGGAGAAATCCCCGGACGTTCGCAAGCCCCGTGCCGGGTTCGGGCAAAAAACGCCGCCGAGCGTGCCTCGTACGTCGGGGCATAGGCAGCACAGGTGCGACCGCAGCCCCAGTCTCTGTGGTGCCATGGAAGCGGCGGCAGTGGGTGCACAGGGCTGGCTATAGTTTTGGGGGCTGGGCTCTTTGGCGTGGGAGAAATCCCCGGACGTTCGCAAGCCCCGTGCCGGGTTCGGGCAAGAAACGCCGCCGAGCGTGCCTCGTACGTCGGGGCATAGGCAGCACAGGTGAGACCGCAGCCCCAGTCTCTGTGGTGCCGTGGAAGCGGGGGGAGTGGGTGCACAGGGATGGCCACAGCTTTGGGGGGTGGCCTCGTTGGTGTGGGAGAAATCCCCGGAGGTTCGCAAGCCCCGAGCCGGGTTCGGGCAAAAAACGCCGCCGAGCGTGCCTCGTACGTCGGGGCATAGGTAGCACAGGTGCGACCGCAGCCCCAGTCTCTGTGGTGCCGTGGAAGCGGCGGCAGTGGGTGCACAGGGCTGGCCACAGCTTTGGGGGCTGGGCTCTTTGGCGTGGGAGAAATCCCCGGACGTTCGCAAGCCCCGTGCCGGGTTCGGGCAAGCAACGCCGCCGAGCGTGCCTCTTACGTCGGGGCATAGGTAGCACAGGTGAGACCGCAGCCCCAGTCTCTGTGGTGCCGTGGAAGCGGGGGGAGTGGGTGCACAGGGATGGCCACAGCTTTGGGGGGTGGCCTCGTTGGTGTGGGAGAAATCCCCGGAGGTTCGCAAGCCCCGAGCCGGGTTCGGGCAAAAAACGCCGCCGAGCGTGCCTCGTACGTCGGGGCATAGGTAGCACAGGTGAGACCGCAGCCCCAGTCTCTGTGGTGCCGTGGAAGCGGCGGCAGTGGGGGCCGAGGGCTGGATTATAGTTTTTGGGGGCTGGGCTCTTTGGCGTGGGAGAAATCCCCGGACGTTCGCAAGCCCCGTGCCGGGTTCGGGCAAAAAACGCCGCCCGAGCGTTGCCTCGTACGTCGGGGCATAGGTAGCACAGGTGAGACCGCAGCCCCAGTCTCTGTGGTGCCGTGGAAGCGGCGGCAGTGGGTGCACAGGGCTGGCTATAGTTTTGGGGGCTGGGATTTTTGGCGTGGGAGAAATCCCCGGACGTTCGCAAGCCCCGAGCCGGGTTCGGGCAAAAAACGCCGCCGAGCGTGCCTCGTACGTCGGGGCATAGGCAGCACAGGTGCGACCGCAGCCCCAGTCTCTGTGGTGCCGTGGAAGCGGCGGCAGTGGGGGCACAGGGCTGGCTATAGTTTTGGGGGGTGGCCTCTTTGGCGTGGGAGAAATCCCCGGACGTTCGCATGCCCCGAGCCGGGTTCGGGCAAAAAACGCCGCCGAGCGTGCCTCGTACGTCGGGGCATAGGCAGCACAGGTGCGACCGCAGCCCCAGTCTCTGTGGTGCCGTGGAAGCGGCGGCAGTGGGGGCACAGGGCTGGCTATAGTTTTGGGGGCTGGGCTCTTTGGTGTGGGAGAAATCCCCGGACGTTCGCAAGCCCCGAGCCGGGTTCGGGCAAAAAACGCCGCCGAGCGTGCCTCGTACGTCGGGGCATAGGCAGCACAGGTGCGACCGCAGCCCCAGTCTCTGTGGTGCCGTGGAAGCGGCGGCAGTGGGGGCACAGGGCTGGCTATAGTTTTGGGGGGTTGGCCTCTTTGGCGTGGGAGAAATCCCCGGACGTTCGCAAGCCCCGTGCCGGGTTCGGCAAAAAACACCGCCGAGCGTGCCTCATACGTCGGGGCATAGGTAGCACAGGTGCGACCGCAGCCCCAGTCTCTGTGGTGCCGTGGAAGCGGCGGCAGTGTGGGGCCGAGGGCTGGCCACAGCTTTGGGGGGTGGCCTCGTTGCTGTGGGAGAAATCCCCGGACGTTCGCAAGCCCCGTGCCGGGTTCGGGCAAAAAACGCTGCCGAGCGTGCCTTGTACGTCGGGGCATAGGTAGCACAGGTGAGACCGCAGCCCCAGTCTTAGTGGTGCCGTGGAAGCGGCGGCAGTGGGGGCCGAGGGCTGGCTATAGTTTTAAGGGGTGGCCTCTTTGGCGTGGGAGAAATCCCCGGACGTTCGCAAGCCCCGTGCCGGGTTCGGGCAAAAAACGCCGCCGAGCGTGCCTCGTACGTCGGGGCATAGGCAGCACAGGTGCGACCGCAGCCCCAGTCTCTGTGGTGCCATGGAAGCGGCGGCAGTGGGTGCACAGGGCTGGCTATAGTTTTGGGGGCTGGGCTCTTTGGCGTGGGAGAAATCCCCGGACGTTCGCAAGCCCCGTGCCGGGTTCGGGCAAGAAACGCCGCCGAGCGTGCCTCGTACGTCGGGGCATAGGCAGCACAGGTGAGACCGCAGCCCCAGTCTTAGTGGTGCCGTGGAAGCGGCGGCAGTGGGTGCACAGGGCTGGCCACAGCTTTCGGGGCTGGGCTCTTTGGCGTGGGAGAAATCCCCGGACGTTCGCAAGCCCCGTGCCGGGTTCGGGCAAAAAACGCCCCGAGCGTGCCTCATACGTCGGGGCATAGGCAGCACAGGTGCGACCGCAGCCCCAGTCTCTGTGGTGCCGTGGAAGCGGCGGCAGTGGGGGCACAGGGCTGCCTCTAGTTTTGGGGGGTGGGATCTTTGGCGTGGGAGAAATCCCCGGACGTTCGCAAGCCCCGTGCCGGGTTCGGGCAAAAAACGCCGTCGAGCGTGCCTCGTACGTCGGGGCATACGCAGCACAGGTGAGACCGCAGCCCCAGTCTCTGTGGTGCCGTGGAAGCGGTGGCAGTGGGGGCACAGGGCTGGCTATAGTTTTGGGGGGTGGCCTCTTTGGCGTGGGAGAAATCCCCGGACATTCGCAAGCCCCGTGCCGGGTTTGGGCAAAAAACGCCGCCGAGCGTGCCTCATACGTCGGGGCATAGGCAGCACAGGTGAGACCGCAGCCCCAGTCTCTGTGGTGCCGTGGAAGCGGCGGCAGTGGGGGCACAGGGCTGGCCACAGCTTTGGGGGCTGGGCTCTTTGGCGTGGGAGAAATCCCCGGACGTTCGCAAGCCCTGTGCCGGGTTCGGGCAAAAAACGCCACCGAGCGTGCCTCGTACGTCGGGGCATAGGCAGCACAGGTGAGACCGCAGCCCCAGTCTCTGTGGTGCCGTGGAAGCGGCGGCAGTGGGGGCACAGGGCTGGCCACAGCTTTGGGGGCTGGGCTCTTTGGCGTGGGAGAAATCCCCGGACGTTCGCAAGCCCTGTGCCGGGTTCGGGCAAAAAACGCCACCGAGCGTGCCTCGTATGTCGGGGCATAGGTAGCACAGGTGAGACCGCAGCCCCAGTCTCTGTGGTGCCGTGGAAGCGGCGGCAGTGGGGGCCGAGGGCTGGCTGTAGTTTTGGGGGGTGGCCTCTTTGGCGTGGGAGAAATCCCCGGACGTTCGCAAGCCCTGTGCCGGGTTACGGGCAAAAAACGCCACCGAGCGTGCCTCGTACGTCGGGGCATAGGTAGCACAGGTGAGACCGCAGCCACAGTCTCTGTGGTGCCGTGGAAGCGGCGGCAGTGGGTGCACAGGGCTGGCCACAGCTTTGGGGGGTGGCCTCTTTGGTGTGGGAGAAATCCCCGGACGTTCGCAAGCCCCGTGCCGGGTTCGGGCAAAAAACGCCGCCGAGCGTGCCTCATACGTCGGGGCATAGGTAGCACAGGTGAGACCGCAGCCCCAGTCTCTGTGGTGCCGTGGAAGCGGCGGCAGTGGGGGCACAGGGCTGCCTATAGTTTTGGGGGCTGGGCTCTTTGGTGTGGGAGAAATCCCCGGACGTTCGCAAGCCCCGTGCCGGGTTCGGGCAAAAAATGCCGCCGAGCGTGCCTCGTACGTCGGGGCATAGGCAGCACAGGTGAGACCGCAGCCCCAGTCTCTGTGGTGCCGTGGAAGCGGCGGCAGTGGGGGCCGAGGGCTGGCTATAGTTTTGGGGGCTGGGCTCTTTGGTGTGGGAGAAATCCTGGGACGTTCGCAAGCCCCGTGCCGGGTTCGGGCAAAAAACGCCGCCGAGCGTGCCTCGTACGTCGGGGCATAGGTAGCAAAGGTGAGACCGCAGCCCCAGTCTCTGTGGTGCCGTGGAAGCGGCGGCAGTGGGTGCACAGGGCTGGCCACAGCTTTGGGGGCTGGGCTCTTTGGTGTGGGAGAAATCCCCGGACGTTCGCAAGCCCCGTGCCGGGTTCGGGCAAAAAAACGCCGCCGAACGTACCTCGTACGTCGGAGCATAGGCAGCACAGGTGAGTCCGCAGCCCCAGTCTCTGTGGTGCCGTGGAAGCGGCGGCAGTGGGTGCACAGGTCTGGCCACAGCTTTGGGGGCTGGGCTCTTTGGCGTGGGAGAAATCCCCGGACGTTCGCAAGCCCCGTGCCGGGTTCAGGCAAAAAACGCCGCCGAGCGTGCCTCATACGTCGGGGCATAGGTAGCACAGGTGAGACCGCAGCCCCAGTCCCTGTGGTGCCGTGGAAGCGGCGGCAGTGGGGGCACAGGGCTGGCTATAGTTTTGGGGGGTGGCCTCTTTGGCGTGGGAGAAATCCCCAGACGTTCGCAAGCCCCGTGCCGGGTTCGGGCAATAAAACGCCGCCGAGCGTGCCTCGTACGTCGGAGCATAGGCAGCACAGGTGAGTCCGCAGCCCCAGTCTCTGTGGTGCCGTGGAAGCGGCGGCAGTGGGTGCACAGGGCTGGCCACAGCTTTGGGGGCTGGGCTCTTTGGCGTGGGAGAAATCCCCGGACGTTCGCAAGCCCCGTGCCGGGTTCGGGCAAAAAACGCCGCCGAGCGTGCCTCGTACGTCGGGGCATAGGTAGCACAGGTGAGACCGCAGCCCCAGTCTCTGTGGTGCCGTGGAAGCGGCGGCAGTGGGGGCCGAGGGCTGCCTATAGTTTTGGGGGGGTGGCCTCTTTGGTGTGGGAGAAATCCCCCGGACGTTCGCAAGCCCCGTGCCGGGTTCGGGCAAAAAACGCCGCCGAGCGTGCCTCGTACATCGGGGCATAGGTAGCACAGGTGAGACCGCAGCCCCAGTCTCTGTGGTGCCGTGGAAGCGGCGGCAGTGGGGGCACAGGGCTGCCTATAGTTTTGGGGGGTGGCCTCTTTGGTGTGGGAGAAATCCCCGGACGTTCGCAAGCCCCGTGCCGGGTTCGGGCAAAAAAACGCCGCCGAGCGTGCCTCGTACGTCGGGGCATAGGCAGCACAGGTGAGACCGCAGCCCCAGTCTCTGTGGTGCCGTGGAAGCGGCGGCAGTGGGGGCCGAGGGCTGGCTATAGTTTTGGGGGGTGGCCTCTTTGGCGTTGGAGAAATCCCCGGAGGTTCGCAAGCCCCGAGCTGGGTTCGGGCAAAAAACGCCACCAAGCGTGCCTCGTACGTCGGGGCATAGGTAGCACAGGTGAGACCGCAGCCCCAATCTCTGTGGTGCCGTGGAAGCGGCGGCAGTGGGGGCACAGGGCTGCCTATAGTTTTGGGGGGTGGCCTCTTTGGTGTGGGAGAAATCCCCGGACGTTCGCAAGCCCCGTGCCGGGTTCGGGCAAAAAACGCCGCCGAGCGTGCCTCGTACATCGGGGCATAGGTAGCACAGGTGAGACCGCAGCCCCAGTCTCTGTGGTGCCGTGGAAGCGGCGGCAGTGGGGGCCGAGGGCTGGCTATAGCATTGGGGGGTGGCCTCTTTGGCGTGGGAGAAATCCCCGCACGTTCGCAAGCCCCGTGCCGGGTTCGGGCAAAAAAACGCCGGCCGAGCGTGCCTCGTACATCGGGGCATAGGTAGCACAGGTGAGACCGCAGCCCCAGTCTCTGTGGTGCCGTGGAAGCGGCGGCAGTGGGGGCACAGGGCTGCCTATAGTTTTGGGGGCTGGGCTCTTTGGTGTGGGAGAAATCCCCGGATGTTCGCAAGCCCCGTGCCGGGTTCGGGCAAAATACGCCGCCGAGCGTGCCTCGTACGTCGGGGCATAGGCAGCACAGGTGAGACCGCAGCCCCAGTCCTCTGTGGTGCCGTGGAAGCGGCGGCAGTGGGGGCCGAGGGCTGGCTATAGTTTTGGGGGGTGGCCTCTTTGGCGTTGGAGAAATCCCCGGAGGTTCGCAAGCCCCGTGCCGGGTTCGGGCAAAAAACGCCACCAAGCGTGCCTCGTACGTCGGGGCATAGGTAGCACAGGTGAGACCGCAGCCCCAATCTCTGTGGTGCCGTGGAAGCGGCGGCAGTGGGGGCACAGGGCTGCCTATAGTTTTGGGGGGTGGCCTCTTTGGTGTGGGAGAAATCCCCGGACGTTCGCAAGCCCCGTGCCGGGTTTCGGGCAAAAAAACGCCGCCGAGCGTGCCTCGTACATCGGGGCATAGGTAGCACAGGTGAGACCGCAGCCCCAGTCTCTGTGGTGCCGTGGAAGCGGCGGCAGTGGGGGCCGAGGGCTGGCTATAGCTTTGGGGGGTGGCCTCTTTGGCGTGGGAGAAATCCCCGCACGTTCGCAAGCCCCGTGCCGGGTTCCGGCAAAAAACGCCGCCGAGCGTGCCTCATACGTCGGGGCATAGGTAGCACAGGTGAGACCGCAGCCCCAGTCTCTGTGGTGCCGTGGAAGCGGCGGCAGTGGGGGCCGAGGGCTGGCTATAGTTTTGGGGGGTGGCCTCTTTGGTGTGGGAGAAATCCTGGGACGTTCGCAAGCCCCGTGCCGGGTTCGGGCAAAAAACGCCGCCGAGCGTGCCTCATACGTCGGGGCATAGGTAGCACAGGTGAGACCGCAGCCCCAGTCTCTGCGGTGCCGTGGAAGCGGCGGCAGTGGGGGCCGAGGGCTGGCCACAGCTTTGGGGGGTGGCGTCTTTGGCGTGGGAGAAATCCCCGGACGTTCGCAAGCCCCGTGCCGGGTTCGGGCAAAAAACGCCCCGAGCGTGCCTCGTACGTCGGGGCATAGGTAGCACAGGTGCGACCGCAGCCCCAGTCTTAGTGGTGCCGTGGAAGCGGCGGCAGTGGGGGCACAGGGCTGCCTATAGTTTTGGGGGCTGGGCTCCCTTCTGTGGGAGAAATCCCCGGACGTTCGCAAGCCCCGTGCCGGGTTCGGGCAAAAAACGCCGCCGAGCGTGCCTCGTACGTCGGGGCATAGGTAGCACAGGTGAGACCGCAGCCCCAGTCTCTGTGGTGCCGTGGAAGCGGCGGCAGTGGGGGCACAGGGCTGCCTATAGTTTTGGGGGGTGGCCTCTTTGGCGTGGGAGAAATCCCCGGACGTTCGCAAGCCCCGAGCCGGGTTCGGGCAAAAAACGCCGCCGAGCGTGCCTCGTACGTCGGGGCATAGGCAGCACAGGTGCGACCGCAGCCACAGTCTCTGTGGTGCCGTGGAAGCGGCGGCAGTGGGTGCACAGGGCTGGCCACAGCTTTGGGGGCTGGGCTCTTTGGTGTGGGAGAAATCCCCGGACGTTCGCAAGCCCCGTGCCGGGTTCGGGCAAAAAACGCCGCCGAGCGTGCCTCGTACGTCGGGGCATAGGTAGCACAGGTGCGACCGCAGCCCCAGTCTCTGTGGTGCCGTGGAAGCGGCGGCAGTGGGGGCCAAGGGCTGGCTATAGTTTTAGGGGGTGGCCTTTTTGGCATGGGAGAAATCCCCGGACGTTCGCAAGCCCCGTGCCGGGTTCGGGCAAAAAACGCCGCCGAGCGTGCCTCGTACGTCGGGGCATAGGCAGCACAGGTGCGACCGCAGCCCCAGTCTCTGTGGTGCCGTGGAAGCGGCGGCAGTGGGGGCCAAGGGCTGGCTATAGTTTTAGGGGGTGGCCTTTTTGGCATGGGAGAAATCCCCGGACGTTCGCAAGCCCCGTGCCGGGTTCGGGAAAAAAACGCCGCCGAGCGTGCCTCGTACGTCGGGGCATAGGCAGCACAGGTGCGACCGCAGCCCCAGTCTCTGTGGTGCCGTGGAAGCGGCGGCAGTGGGTGCACAGGGCTGGCCACAGCTTTGGGGGCTGGGCTCTTTGGCGTGGGAGAAATCCCCGGACGTTCGCAAGCCCCGTGCCGGGTTCGGGCAAAAAACGCCGCCGAGCGTGCCTCATACGTCGGGGCATAGGTAGCACAGGTGAGACCGCAGCCCCAGTCCCTGTGGTGCCGTGGAAGCGGCGGCAGTGGGGGCACAGGGCTGCCTATAGTTTTGGGGGGTGGCCTCTTTGGCGTGGGAGAAATCCCCAGACGTTCGCAAGCCCCGTGCCGGGTTCGGGCAATAAAACGCCGCCGAGCGTGCCTCGTACGTCGGAGCATAGGCAGCACAGGTGAGACCGCAGCCCCAGTCTCTGTGGTGCCGTGGAAGCGGCGGCAGTGGGTGCACAGGGCTGGCCACAGCTTTGGGGGCTGGGCTCTTTGGTGTGGGAGAAATCCCCGGATGTTCGCAAGCCCCGTGCCGGGTTCCGGCAAAAAACGCCCCGAGCGTTCCTCGTACGTCGGGGCATAGGCAGCACAGGTGAGACCGCAGCCCCAGTCTCTGTGGTGCCGTGGAAGCGGCGGCAGTGGGGGCCGAGGGCTGGCTATAGTTTTGGGGGGTGGGATCTTTGGTGTGGGAGAAATCCCCGGACGTTCGCAAGCCCCGTGCCGGGTTCGGGCAAAAAACGCCGCCGAGCGTGCCTCGTACGTCGGGGCATAGGCAGCACAAGTGAGACCGCAGCCCCAGTCTCTGTGGTGCCGTGGAAGCGGCGGCAGTGGGGGCCGAGGGCTGGCTATAGTTTTGGGGGGTGGCCTCTTTGGCGTTGGAGAAATCCCCGGAGGTTCGCAAGCCCCGAGCTGGGTTCGGGCAAAAAACGCCACCAAGCGTGCCTTGTACGTCGGGGCATAGGCAGCACAGGTGAGACCGCAGCCCCAGTCTCTGTGGTGCCGTGGAAGCGGCGGCAGTGGGGGCCGAGGGCTGGCCACAGCTTTGGGGGCTGGGCTCTTTGGCGTGGGAGAAATCCCCGGACGTTCGCAAGCCCCGTGCCGGGTTCGGGCAAAAAACGCCGCCGAGCGTGCCTCCTACGTCGGGGCATAGGTAGCACAGGTGAGACCGCAGCCCCAGTCTCTGTGGTGCCGTGGAAGCGGCGGCAGTGGGGGCACAGGGCTGGCTATAGTTTTGGGGGGTGGCCTCTTTGGCGTTGGAGAAATCCCCGGAGGTTAGCAAGCCCCGAGCCGGGTTCGGGCAAAAAACGCCGCTGACCGTGCCTCGTACGTCGGGGCATACGCAGCACAGGTGAGACCGCAGCCCCAGTCTCTGTGGTGCCGTGGAAGCGGCAGCAGTGGGGGCCGAGGGCTGGCTATAGTTTTGGGGGCTGGGATCTTTGGTGTGGGAGAAATCCCCGGACGTTCGCAAGCCCCGAGCCGGGTTCGGGCAAAAAACGCCACCTAGCGTGCCTCGTACGTCGGGGCATAGGCAGCACAGGTGAGACCGCAGCCCCAGTCTCTGTGGTGCCGTGGAAGCGGCGGCAGTGGGTGCACAGGGCTGGCTATAGTTTTGGGGGGTGGGATCTTTGGTGTGGGAGAAATCCCCGGACATTCGCAAGCCCCGTGCCGGGTTCGGGCAAAAAACGCCGCCGAGCGTGCCTCGTACGTCGGGGCATAGGTAGCACAGGTGAGACCGCAGCCCCAGTCTTAGTGGTGCCGTGGAAGCGGCGGCAGTGGGGGCACAGGGCTGCCTATAGTTTTGGGGGGTTGCCTCTTTGGTGTGGGAGAAATCCTGGGACGTTTGCAAGCCCCGTGCCGGGTTCGGGCAAAAAACGCCGCCGAGCGTGCCTCGTACATCGGGGCATAGGTAGCACAGGTGAGACCGCAGCCCCAGTCTCTGTGGTGCCGTGGAAGCGGCGGCAGTGGGGGCCGAGGGCTGGCCACAGCTTTGGGGGGTGGCCTCTTTGGCGTGGGAGAAATCCCCGGACGTTCGCAAGCCCCGTGCCGGGTTCGGGCAAAAAACGCCGCCGAGCGTGCCTCATACGTCGGGGCATAGGTAGCACAGGTGAGACCGCAGCCCCAGTCTCTGTGGTGCCGTGGAAGCGGCGGCAGTGGGGGCCGAGGGCTGGCCACAGCTTTGGGGGGTGGCCTCTTTGGCGTGGGAGAAATCCCCGGACGTTCGCAAGCCCCGTGCCGGGTTCGGGCAAAAAACGCCGCCGAGCGTGCCTCATACGTCGGGGCATAGGTAGCACAGGTGAGACCGCAGCCCCAGTCTCTGCGGTGCCGTGGAAGCGGCGGCAGTGGGGGCACAGGGCTGGCCACAGCTTTGGGGGGTGGCGTCTTTGGCGTGGGAGAAATCCCCGGACGTTCGCAAGCCCCGTGCCGGGTTCGGGCAAAAAACGCCGCCGAGCGTGCCTCGTACGTCGGGGCATAGGCAGCACAGGTGCGACCGCAGCCCAAGTCTCTGTGGTGCCGTGGAAGCGGCGGCAGTGGGGGCCAAGGGCTGGCTATAGTTTTAGGGGGTGGCCTCTTTGGCATGGGAGAAATCCCCGGACGTTCGCAAGACCCGTGCCGGGTTCGGGCAAAAAACGCCGCCGAGCGTGCCTCATACGTCGGGGCATAGGCAGCACAGGTGCGACCGCAGCCCCAGTCTCTGTGGTGCCGTGGAAGCGGCGGCAGTGGGGGCCGAGGCCTGGCTATAGTTTTGGGGGGTGGGATCTTTGGCGTGGGAGAAATCCCCGGACGTTCGCAAGCCCCGTGCCGGGTTCGGGCAAAAAACGCCGCCGAGCGTGCCTCGTACGTCGGGGCATAGGTAGCACAGGTGAGACCGCAGCCCCAGTCTCTGTGGTGCCGTGGAAGCGGCGGCAGTGGGGGCCGAGGGCTGGCCACAGCTTTGGGGGGTGGCCTCTTTGGTGTGGGAGAAATCCCCGGACGTTCGCAAGCCCCGTGCCGGGTTTGGGCAAAAAACGCTGCCGAGCGTGCATCGTACGTCGGGGCATAGGTAGCACAGGTGAGACCGCAGCCCCAGTCTTAGTGGTGCCGTGGAAGCGGCGGCAGTGGGGGCCGAGGGCTGGCTATAGTTTTAAGGGGTGGCCTCTTTGGCGTGGGAGAAATCCCCGGACGTTCGCAAGCCCCGTGCCGGGTTCGGGCAAAAAAACGCCGCCGAGCGTGCCTCGTACGTCGGGGCATAGGCAGCACAGGTGCGACCGCAGCCCCAGTCTCTGTGGTGCCATGGAAGCGGCGGCAGTGGGTGCACAGGGCTGGCTATAGTTTTGGGGGCTGGGCTCTTTGGCGTGGGAGAAATCCCCGGACGTTCGCAAGCCCCGTGCCGGGTTCGGGCAAGAAACGCCGCCGAGCGTGCCTCGTACGTCGGGGCATAGGCAGCACAGGTGAGACCGCAGCCCCAGTCTTAGTGGTGCCGTGGAAGCGGCGGCAGTGGGTGCACAGGGCTGGCCACAGCTTTCGGGGCTGGGCTCTTTGGCGTGGGAGAAATCCCCGGACGTTCGCAAGCCCCGTGCCGGGTTCAGGCAAAAAACGCCGCCGAGCGTGCCTCATACGTCGGGGCATAGGTAGCACAGGTGAGACCGCAGCCCCAGTCCCTGTGGTGCCGTGGAAGCGGCGGCAGTGGGGGCACAGGGCTGCCTATAGTTTTGGGGGGTGGCCTCTTTGGCGTGGGAGAAATCCCCAGACGTTCGCAAGCCCCGTGCCGGGTTCGGGCAATAAAACGCCGCCGAGCGTGCCTCGTACGTCGGAGCATAGGCAGCACAGGTGAGACCGCAGCCCCAGTCTCTGTGGTGCCGTGGAAGCGGCGGCAGTGGGTGCACAGGGCTGGCCACAGCTTTGGGGGCTGGGCTCTTTGGTGTGGGAGAAATCCCCGGATGTTCGCAAGCCCCGTGCCGGGTTCGGGCAAAAAACGCCCCGAGCGTTCCTCGTACGTCGGGGCATAGGCAGCACAGGTGAGACCGCAGCCCCAGTCTCTGTGGTGCCGTGGAAGCGGCGGCAGTGGGGGCCGAGGGCTGGCTATAGTTTTGGGGGGTGGGATCTTTGGTGTGGGAGAAATCCCCGGACGTTCGCAAGCCCCGTGCCGGGTTCGGGCAAAAAACGCCGCCGAGCGTGCCTCGTACGTCGGGGCATAGGCAGCACAGGTGAGACCGCAGCCCCAGTCTCTGTGGTGCCGTGGAAGCGGCGGCAGTGGGTGCACAGGGCTGGCCACAGCTTTGGGGGCTGGGCTCTTTGGTGTGGGAGAAATCCCCGGATGTTCGCAAGCCCCGTGCCGGGTTCGGGCAAAAAACGCCCCGAGCGTTCCTCGTACGTCGGGGCATAGGCAGCACAGGTGAGACCGCAGCCCCAGTCTCTGTGGTGCCGTGGAAGCGGCGGCAGTGGGGGCCGAGGGCTGGCTATAGTTTTGGGGGGTGGGATCTTTGGTGTGGGAGAAATCCCCGGACGTTCGCAAGCCCCGTGCCGGGTTCGGGCAAAAAACGCCGCCGAGCGTGCCTCGTACGTCGGGGCATAGGCAGCACAGGTGAGACCGCAGCCCCAGTCTCTGTGGTGCCGTGGAAGCGGCGGCAGTGGGGGCCGAGGGCTGGCTATAGTTTTGGGGGGTGGCCTCTTTGGCGTTGGAGAAATCCCCGGAGGTTCGCAAGCCCCGAGCTGGGTTCGGGCAAAAAACGCCCCGAGCGTGCCTCGTACGTCGGGGCATAGGTAGCACAGGTGAGACCGCAGCCCCAATCTCTGTGGTGCCGTGGAAGCGGCGGCAGTGGGGGCACAGGGCTGCCTATAGTTTTGGGGGGTGGCCTCTTTGGTGTGGGAGAAATCCCCGGACGTTCGCAAGCCCCGTGCCGGGTTCGGGCAAAAAACGCCGCCGAGCGTGCCTCGTACATCGGGGCATAGGTAGCACAGGTGAGACCGCAGCCCCAGTCTTAGTGGTGCCGTGGAAGCGGCGGCAGTGGGGGCCGAGGGCTGGCCACAGCTTTGGGGGGTGGCCTCTTTGGCGTGGGAGAAATCCCCGGACGTTCGCAAGCCCCGTGCCGGGTTCGGGCAAAAAACGCCGCCGAGCGTGCCTCATACGTCGGGGCATAGGTAGCACAGGTGAGACCGCAGCCCCAGTCTCTGTGGTGCCGTGGAAGCGGCGGCAGTGGCGGCCGAGGGCTGGCCACAGCTTTGGGGGGTGGCCTCTTTGGCGTGGGAGAAATCCCCGGACGTTCGCAAGCCCCGTGCCGGGTTCGGGCAAAAAACGCCGCCGAGCGTGCCTCATACGTCGGGGCATAGGTAGCACAGGTGAGACCGCAGCCCCAGTCTCTGCGGTGCCGTGGAAGCGGCGGCAGTGGGGGCCGAGGGCTGGCCACAGCTTTGGGGGGTGGCGTCTTTGGCGTGGGAGAAATCCCCGGACGTTTGCAAGCCCCGTGCCGGGTTCGGGCAAAAAACGCCCCGAGCGTGCCTCATACGTCGGGGCATAGGTAGCACAGGTGAGACCGCAGCCCCAGTCTCTGTGGTGCCGTGGAAGCGGCGGCAGTGGGGGCACAGGGCTGGCCACAGCTTTCGGGGCTGGCCTCTTTGGTGTGGGAGAAATCCCCGGACGTTCGCAAGCCCCGTGCCGGGTTCGGGCAAAAAACGCCGCCGAGCGTGCCTCATACGTCGGGGCATAGGTAGCACAGGTGAGACTGCAGCCCCAGTCTCTGTGGTGCCGTGGAAGCGGCGGCAGTGGGGGCACAGGGCTGGCCACAGCTTTCGGGGCTGGCCTCTTTGGTGTGGGAGAAATCCCCGGACGTTCGCAAGCCCCGTGCCGGGTTCGGGCAAAAAACGCCTCCGAACGTACCTCGTACGTCGGAGCATAGGCAGCACAGGTGAGTCCGCAGCCCCAGTCTCTGTGGTGCCGTGGAAGCGGCGGCAGTGGGTGCACAGGGCTGGCCACAGCTTTGGGGGCTGGGCTCTTTGGCGTGGGAGAAATCCCCGGACGTTCGCAAGCCCCGTGCCGGGTTCGGGCAAAAAACGCCTCCGAACGTACCTCGTACGTCGGAGCATAGGCAGCACAGGTGAGTCCGCAGCCCCAGTCTCTGTGGTGCCGTGGAAGCGGCGGCAGTGGGTGCACAGGGCTGGCCACAGCTTTGGGGGCTGGGCTCTTTGGCGTGGGAGAAATCCCCGGACGTTCGCAAGCCCCGTGCCGGGTTCGGGCAAAAAACGCCTCCAAACGTACCTCGTACGTCGGAGCATAGGCAGCACAGGTGAGTCCGCAGCCCCAGTCTCTGTGGTGCCGTGGAAGCGGCGGCAGTGGGTGCACAGGTCTGGCCACAGCTTTGGGGGCTGGGCTCTTTGGTGTGGGAGAAATCCCCGGACGTTCGCAAGCCCCGTGCCGGGTTCGGGCAAAAAACGCCCCGAGCGTGCCTCATACGTCGGGGCATAGGCAGCACAGGTGCGACCGCAGCCCCAGTCTCTGTGGTGCCGTGGAAGCGGCGGCAGTGGGGGCACAGGGCTGGCTATAGTTTTGGGGGGTGGGATCTTTGGTGTGGGAGAAATCCCCGGACGTTCGCAAGCCCCGTGCCGGGTTCGGGCAAAAAACACCCCGAGCGTGCCTCGTACGTCGGAGCATAGGCAGCACAGGTGCGACCGCAGCCCCAGTCTCTGTGGTGCCGTGGATGCGGCGGCAGTGGGTGCACAGGGCTGGGCACAGCTTTGGGGGGTGGCCTCTTTGGCGTGGGAGAAATCCCCGGACGTTCGCAAGCCCCGTGCCGGGTTCGGGCAAAAAACGCCACCAAGCGTGCCTCGTACGTCGGGGCATAGGTAGCACAGGTGAGACCGCAGCCCCAGTCTCTGTGGTGCCGTGGAAGCGGCGGCAGTGGGGGCACAGGGCTGGCTATAGTTTTTGGGGGTGGCCTCTTTGGCGTGGGAGAAATCCCCGGACATTCGCAAGCCCCGTGCCGGGTTCGGGCAAAAAACGCCCCGAGCGTGCCTCGTACGTCGGGGCATAGGCAGCACAGGTGCGACCGCAGCCCCAGTCTCTGTGGTGCCGTGGAAGCGGCGGCAGTGGGGGCACAGGGCTGGCTATAGTTTTGGGGGGTGGCCTCTTTGGCGTGGGAGAAATCCCCGGACGTTCGCAAGCCCCGTGCCGGGTTCGGGCAAAAAACGCCGCCGAGCGTACCTCGTACGTCGGGGCATAGGTAGCACAGGTGAGACCGCAGCCCCAGTCTCTGTGGTGCCGTGGAAGTGGCGGCAGTGGGGGCACAGGGCTGGCCACAGCTTTGGGGGCTGGGCTCTTTGGCGTGGGAGATATCCCCGGACGTTCGCAAGCCCCGTGCCGGGTTCGGGCAAAAAACGCCGCCGAACGTGCCTCGTACGTCGGAGCATAGGCAGCACAGGTGAGACCGCAGCCCCAGTCTCTGTGGTGCCGTGGAAGCGGCGGCAGTGGGGGCACAGGGCTGGCCACAGCTTTTGGGGCTGGCCTCTTTGGTGTGGGAGAAATCCCCGGACGTTCGCAAGCCCCGTGCCGGTTTCGGGCAAAAAACGCCGCCGAGCGTGCCTCGTACATCGGGGCATAGGTAGCACAGGTGAGACCGCAGCCCCAGTCTCTGTGGTGCCGTGGAAGCGGCGGCAGTGGGTGCACAGGGCTGGCCACAGCTTTGGGGGCTGGGCTCTTTGGCGTGGGAGAAATCCCCGGACGTTCGCAAGCCCCGTGCCGGGTTCGGGCAAGAAACGCCTCCGAACGTACCTCGTACGTCGGAGCATAGGCAGCACAGGTGAGTCCGCAGCCCCAGTCTCTGTGGTGCCGTGGAAGCGGCGGCAGTGGGTGCACAGGTCTGGCCACAGCTTTGGGGGCTGGGCTCTTTGGCGTGGGAGAAATCCCCGGACATTCGCAAGCCCCGTGCCGGGTTCGGGCAAAAAACGCCCCGAGCGTGCCTCGTACGTCGGGGCATAGGCAGCACAGGTGCGACCGCAGCCCCAGTCTCTGTGGTGCCGTGGAAGCGGCGGCAGTGGGGGCACAGGGCTGGCTATAGTTTTGGGGGGTGGCCTCTTTAGCGTGGGAGAAATCCCCGGACGTTCGCAAGCCCCGTGCCGGGTTCGGGCAAAAAACGCCGCCGAGCGTGCCTCGTACGTCGGAGCATAGGCAGCACAGGTGAGACCGCAGCCCCAGTCTCTGTGGTGCCGTGGAAGCGGCGGCAGTGGGTGCACAGGGCTGGCCACAGCTTTTGGGGCTGGCCTCTTTGGTGTGGGAGAAATCCCCGCACGTTCGCAAGCCCCGTGCCGGGTTCGGGCAAAAAACGCCGCCGAGCGTGCCTCGTACGTCGGGGCATAGGCAGCACAGGTGCGACCGCAGCCCCAGTCTCTGTGGTGCCGTGGAAGCGGCGGCAGTGGGGGCACAGGGCTGGCCACAGCTTTGGGGGCTGGGCTCTTTGGTGTGGGAGAAATCCCCGCACGTTCGCAAGCCCCGTGCAGGGTTCGGGCAAAAAACGCCCCGAGCGTGCCTCGTACGTCGGGGCATAGGCAGCACAGGTGAGACCGCAGCCCCAGTCTCTGTGGTGCCGTGGAAGCGGCGGCAGTGGGGGCACAGGGCTGGCTATAGTTTTGGGGGGTGGGATCTTTGGCGTGGGAGAAATCCCCGGACGTTCGCAAGCCCCGTGCCGGGTTCGGGCAAAAAACACCCCGAGCGTGCCTCGTACGTCGGAGCATAGGCAGCACAGGTGCGACCGCAGCCCCAGTCTCTGTGGTGCCGTGGAAGCGGCGGCAGTGGGGGCCGAGGGCTGGCTATAGTTTTGGGGGCTGGGCTCTTTGGCGTGGGAGAAATCCCCGGACGTTCGCAAGCCCCGTGCCGGGTTCGGGCAAAAAACGCCGTCGAGCGTGCCTCGTACGTCGGGGCATAGGCAGCACAGGTGAGACCGCAGCCCCAGTCTCTGTGGTGCCGTGGAAGCGGCGGCAGTGGGGGCCGAGGGCTGGCTATAGTTTTGGGGGGTGGCCTCTTTGGCGTGGGAGAAATCCCCGGACATTCGCAAGCCCCGTGCCGGGTTCGGGCAAAAAACGCCCCGAGCGTGCCTCGTACGTCGGGGCATAGGCAGCACAGGTGCGACCGCAGCCCCAGTCTCTGTGGTGCCATGGAAGCGGCGGCAGTGGGGGCACAGGGCTGGCTATAGTTTTGGGGGGTGGCCTCTTTGGCGTGGGAGAAATCCCCGGACGTTCGCAAGCCCCGTGCCGGGTTCGGGCAAAAAACGCCGCCGAGCGTGCCTCGTACGTCGGGGCATAGGTAGCACAGGTGAGACCGCAGCCCCAGTCTCTGTGGTGCCGTGGAAGCGGCGGCAGTGGGGGCCGAGGGCTGGATATAGTTTTGGGGGCTGGGCTCTTTGGCGTGGGAGAAATCCCCGGACGTTCGCAAGCCCCGTGCCGGGTTCGGGCAAAAAACGCCGCCGAGCGTGCCTCGTACGTCGGGGCATAGGTAGCACAGGTGAGACCGCAGCCCCAGTCTCTGTGGTGCCGTGGAAGCGGCGGCAGTGGGTGCACAGGGCTGGCTATAGTTTTGGGGGCTGGGATTTTTGGCGTGGGAGAAATCCCCGGACGTTCGCAAGCCCCGAGCCGGGTTCGGGCAAAAAACGCCGCCGAGCGTGCCTCGTACGTCGGGGCATAGGCAGCACAGGTGCGACCGCAGCCCCAGTCTCTGTGGTGCCGTGGAAGCGGCGGCAGGGGGGCACAGGGCTGCCTATAGTTTTGGGGGGTGGCCTCTTTGGCGTGGGAGAAATCCCCGGACGTTCGCAAGCCCCGAGCCGGGTTCGGGCAAAAAACGCCGCCGAGCGTGCCTCGTACGTCGGGGCATAGGCAGCACAGGTGCGACCGCAGCCCCAGTCTCTGTGGTGCCGTGGAAGCGGCGGCAGTGGGGGCACAGGGCTGGCTATAGTTTTGGGGGGTGGCCTCTTTGGCGTGGGAGAAATCCCCAGACATTCGCAAGCCCCGTGCCGGGTTCGGGCAATAAAACGCCGCCGAGCGTGCCTCGTACGTCGGAGCATAGGCAGCACAGGTGAGACCGCAGCCCCAGTCTCTGTGGTGCCGTGGAAGCGGCGGCAGTGGGTGCACAGGGCTGGCCACAGCTTTGGGGGCTGGGCTCTTTGGTGTGGGAGAAATCCCCGGATGTTCGCAAGCCCCGTGCCGGGTTCGGGCAAAAAACGCCCCGAGCGTTCCTCGTACGTCGGGGCATAGGCAGCACAGGTGAGACCGCAGCCCCAGTCTCTGTGGTGCCGTGGAAGCGGCGGCAGTGGGGGCCGAGGGCTGGCTATAGTTTTGGGGGGTGGGATCTTTGGTGTGGGAGAAATCCCCGGACGTTCGCAAGCCCCGTGCCGGGTTCGGGCAAAAAACGCCGCCGAGCGTGCCTCGTACGTCGGGGCATAGGCAGCACAGGTGAGACCGCAGCCCCAGTCTCTGTGGTGCCGTGGAAGCGGCGGCAGTGGGTGCACAGGGCTGGCCACAGCTTTGGGGGCTGGGCTCTTTGGTGTGGGAGAAATCCCCGGATGTTCGCAAGCCCCGTGCCGGGTTCGGGCAAAAAACGCCCCGAGCGTTCCTCGTACGTCGGGGCATAGGCAGCACAGGTGAGACCGCAGCCCCAGTCTCTGTGGTGCCGTGGAAGCGGCGGCAGTGGGGGCCGAGGGCTGGCTATAGTTTTGGGGGGTGGGATCTTTGGTGTGGGAGAAATCCCCGGACGTTCGCAAGCCCCGTGCCGGGTTCGGGCAAAAAACGCCGCCGAGCGTGCCTCGTACGTCGGGGCATAGGCAGCACAGGTGAGACCGCAGCCCCAGTCTCTGTGGTGCCGTGGAAGCGGCGGCAGTGGGGGCCGAGGGCTGGCTATAGTTTTGGGGGGTGGCCTCTTTGGCGTTGGAGAAATCCCCGGAGGTTCGCAAGCCCCGAGCTGGGTTCGGGCAAAAAACGCCCCGAGCGTGCCTCGTACGTCGGGGCATAGGTAGCACAGGTGAGACCGCAGCCCCAATCTCTGTGGTGCCGTGGAAGCGGCGGCAGTGGGGGCACAGGGCTGCCTATAGTTTTGGGGGGTGGCCTCTTTGGTGTGGGAGAAATCCCCGGACGTTCGCAAGCCCCGTGCCGGGTTCGGGCAAAAAACGCCGCCGAGCGTGCCTCGTACATCGGGGCATAGGTAGCACAGGTGAGACCGCAGCCCCAGTCTTAGTGGTGCCGTGGAAGCGGCGGCAGTGGGGGCCGAGGGCTGGCCACAGCTTTGGGGGGTGGCCTCTTTGGCGTGGGAGAAATCCCCGGACGTTCGCAAGCCCCGTGCCGGGTTCGGGCAAAAAACGCCGCCGAGCGTGCCTCATACGTCGGGGCATAGGTAGCACAGGTGAGACCGCAGCCCCAGTCTCTGTGGTGCCGTGGAAGCGGCGGCAGTGGCGGCCGAGGGCTGGCCACAGCTTTGGGGGGTGGCCTCTTTGGCGTGGGAGAAATCCCCGGACGTTCGCAAGCCCCGTGCCGGGTTCGGGCAAAAAACGCCGCCGAGCGTGCCTCATACGTCGGGGCATAGGTAGCACAGGTGAGACCGCAGCCCCAGTCTCTGCGGTGCCGTGGAAGCGGCGGCAGTGGGGGCCGAGGGCTGGCCACAGCTTTGGGGGGTGGCGTCTTTGGCGTGGGAGAAATCCCCGGACGTTCGCAAGCCCCGTGCCGGGTTCGGGCAAAAAACGCCCCGAGCGTGCCTCATACGTCGGGGCATAGGTAGCACAGGTGAGACTGCAGCCCCAGTCTCTGTGGTGCCGTGGAAGCGGCGGCAGTGGGGGCACAGGGCTGGCCACAGCTTTCGGGGCTGGCCTCTTTGGTGTGGGAGAAATCCCCGGACGTTCGCAAGCCCCGTGCCGGGTTCGGGCAAAAAACGCCTCCGAACGTACCTCGTACGTCGGAGCATAGGCAGCACAGGTGAGTCCGCAGCCCCAGTCTCTGTGGTGCCGTGGAAGCGGCGGCAGTGGGTGCACAGGGCTGGCCACAGCTTTGGGGGCTGGGCTCTTTGGCGTGGGAGAAATCCCCGGACGTTCGCAAGCCCCGTGCCGGGTTCGGGCAAAAAACGCCTCCGAACGTACCTCGTACGTCGGAGCATAGGCAGCACAGGTGAGTCCGCAGCCCCAGTCTCTGTGGTGCCGTGGAAGCGGCGGCAGTGGGTGCACAGGGCTGGCCACAGCTTTGCGGGCTGGGCTCTTTGGCGTGGGAGAAATCCCCGGACGTTCGCAAGCCCCGTGCCGGGTTCGGGCAAAAAACGCCTCCAAACGTACCTCGTACGTCGGAGCATAGGCAGCACAGGTGAGTCCGCAGCCCCAGTCTCTGTGGTGCCGTGGAAGCGGCGGCAGTGGGTGCACAGGTCTGGCCACAGCTTTGGGGGCTGGGCTCTTTGGTGTGGGAGAAATCCCCGGACGTTCGCAAGCCCCGTGCCGGGTTCGGGCAAAAAACGCCCCGAGCGTGCCTCGTACGTCGGGGCATAGGCAGCACAGGTGCGACCGCAGCCCCAGTCTCTGTGGTGCCGTGGAAGCGGCGGCAGTGGGGGCCGAGGGCTGGCTATAGTTTTGGGGGGTGGGATCTTTGGTGTGGGAGAAATCCCCGGACGTTCGCAAGCCCCGTGCCGGGTTCGGGCAAAAAACACCCCGAGCGTGCCTCGTACGTCGGAGCATAGGCAGCACAGGTGCGACCGCAGCCCCAGTCTCTGTGGTGCCGTGGAAGCGGCGGCAGTGGGTGCACAGGGCTGGGCACAGCTTTGGGGGGTGGCCTCTTTGGCGTGGGAGAAATCCCCGGACGTTCGCAAGCCCCGTGCCGGGTTCGGGCAAAAAACGCCACCAAGCGTGCCTCGTACGTCGGGGCATAGGTAGCACAGGTGAGACCGCAGCCCCAGTCTCTGTGGTGCCGTGGAAGCGGCGGCAGTGGGGGCACAGGGCTGGCTATAGTTTTTGGGGGTGGCCTCTTTGGCGTGGGAGAAATCCCCGGACATTCGCAAGCCCCGTGCCGGGTTCGGGCAAAAAACGCCCCGAGCGTGCCTCGTACGTCGGGGCATAGGCAGCACAGGTGCGACCGCAGCCCCAGTCTCTGTGGTGCCGTGGAAGCGGCGGCAGTGGGGGCACAGGGCTGGCTATAGTTTTGGGGGGTGGCCTCTTTGGCGTGGGAGAAATCCCCGGACGTTCGCAAGCCCCGTGCCGGGTTCGGGCAAAAAACGCCGCCGAGCGTACCTCGTACGTCGGGGCATAGGTAGCACAGGTGAGACCGCAGCCCCAGTCTCTGTGGTGCCGTGGAAGTGGCGGCAGTGGGGGCACAGGGCTGGCCACAGCTTTGGGGGCTGGGCTCTTTGGCGTGGGAGATATCCCCGGACGTTCGCAAGCCCCGTGCCGGGTTCGGGCAAAAAACGCCGCCGAACGTGCCTCGTACGTCGGAGCATAGGCAGCACAGGTGAGACCGCAGCCCCAGTCTCTGTGGTGCCGTGGAAGCGGCGGCAGTGGGGGCACAGGGCTGGCCACAGCTTTTGGGGCTGGCCTCTTTGGTGTGGGAGAAATCCCCGGACGTTCGCAAGCCCCGTGCCGGTTTCGGGCAAAAAACGCCGCCGAGCGTGCCTCGTACATCGGGGCATAGGTAGCACAGGTGAGACCGCAGCCCCAGTCTCTGTGGTGCCGTGGAAGCGGCGGCAGTGGGTGCACAGGGCTGGCCACAGCTTTGGGGGCTGGGCTCTTTGGCGTGGGAGAAATCCCCGGACGTTCGCAAGCCCCGTGCCGGGTTCGGGCAAGAAACGCCTCCGAACGTACCTCGTACGTCGGAGCATAGGCAGCACAGGTGAGTCCGCAGCCCCAGTCTCTGTGGTGCCGTGGAAGCGGCGGCAGTGGGTGCACAGGTCTGGCCACAGCTTTGGGGGCTGGGCTCTTTGGCGTGGGAGAAATCCCCGGACATTCGCAAGCCCCGTGCCGGGTTCGGGCAAAAAACGCCCCGAGCGTGCCTCGTACGTCGGGGCATAGGCAGCACAGGTGCGACCGCAGCCCCAGTCTCTGTGGTGCCGTGGAAGCGGCGGCAGTGGGGGCACAGGGCTGGCTATAGTTTTGGGGGGTGGCCTCTTTAGCGTGGGAGAAATCCCCGGACGTTCGCAAGCCCCGTGCCGGGTTCGGGCAAAAAACGCCGCCGAGCGTGCCTCGTACGTCGGAGCATAGGCAGCACAGGTGAGACCGCAGCCCCAGTCTCTGTGGTGCCGTGGAAGCGGCGGCAGTGGGTGCACAGGGCTGGCCACAGCTTTTGGGGCTGGCCTCTTTGGTGTGGGAGAAATCCCCGCACGTTCGCAAGCCCCGTGCCGGGTTCGGGCAAAAAACGCCGCCGAGCGTGCCTCGTACGTCGGGGCATAGGCAGCACAGGTGCGACCGCAGCCCCAGTCTCTGTGGTGCCGTGGAAGCGGCGGCAGTGGGGGCACAGGGCTGGCCACAGCTTTGGGGGCTGGGCTCTTTGGTGTGGGAGAAATCCCCGCACGTTCGCAAGCCCCGTGCAGGGTTCGGGCAAAAAACGCCCCGAGCGTGCCTCGTACGTCGGGGCATAGGCAGCACAGGTGAGACCGCAGCCCCAGTCTCTGTGGTGCCGTGGAAGCGGCGGCAGTGGGGGCACAGGGCTGGCTATAGTTTTGGGGGGTGGGATCTTTGGCGTGGGAGAAATCCCCGGACGTTCGCAAGCCCCGTGCCGGGTTCGGGCAAAAAACACCCCGAGCGTGCCTCGTACGTCGGAGCATAGGCAGCACAGGTGCGACCGCAGCCCCAGTCTCTGTGGTGCCGTGGAAGCGGCGGCAGTGGGGGCCGAGGGCTGGCTATAGTTTTGGGGGCTGGGCTCTTTGGCGTGGGAGAAATCCCCGGACGTTCGCAAGCCCCGTGCCGGGTTCGGGCAAAAAACGCCGTCGAGCGTGCCTCGTACGTCGGGGCATAGGCAGCACAGGTGAGACCGCAGCCCCAGTCTCTGTGGTGCCGTGGAAGCGGCGGCAGTGGGGGCCGAGGGCTGGCTATAGTTTTGGGGGGTGGCCTCTTTGGCGTGGGAGAAATCCCCGGACATTCGCAAGCCCCGTGCCGGGTTCGGGCAAAAAACGCCCCGAGCGTGCCTCGTACGTCGGGGCATAGGCAGCACAGGTGCGACCGCAGCCCCAGTCTCTGTGGTGCCATGGAAGCGGCGGCAGTGGGGGCACAGGGCTGGCTATAGTTTTGGGGGGTGGCCTCTTTGGCGTGGGAGAAATCCCCGGACGTTCGCAAGCCCCGTGCCGGGTTCGGGCAAAAAACGCCGCCGAGCGTGCCTCGTACGTCGGGGCATAGGTAGCACAGGTGAGACCGCAGCCCCAGTCTCTGTGGTGCCGTGGAAGCGGCGGCAGTGGGGGCCGAGGGCTGGATATAGTTTTGGGGGCTGGGCTCTTTGGCGTGGGAGAAATCCCCGGACGTTCGCAAGCCCCGTGCCGGGTTCGGGCAAAAAACGCCGCCGAGCGTGCCTCGTACGTCGGGGCATAGGTAGCACAGGTGAGACCGCAGCCCCAGTCTCTGTGGTGCCGTGGAAGCGGCGGCAGTGGGTGCACAGGGCTGGCTATAGTTTTGGGGGCTGGGATTTTTGGCGTGGGAGAAATCCCCGGACGTTCGCAAGCCCCGAGCCGGGTTCGGGCAAAAAACGCCGCCGAGCGTGCCTCGTACGTCGGGGCATAGGCAGCACAGGTGCGACCGCAGCCCCAGTCTCTGTGGTGCCGTGGAAGCGGCGGCAGTGGGGGCACAGGGCTGCCTATAGTTTTGGGGGGTGGCCTCTTTGGCGTGGGAGAAATCCCCGGACGTTCGCAAGCCCCGAGCCGGGTTCGGGCAAAAAACGCCGCCGAGCGTGCCTCGTACGTCGGGGCATAGGCAGCACAGGTGCGACCGCAGCCCCAGTCTCTGTGGTGCCGTGGAAGCGGCGGCAGTGGGGGCACAGGGCTGGCTATAGTTTTGGGGGGTGGCCTCTTTGGCGTGGGAGAAATCCCCGGACGTTCGCAAGCCCCGTGCCGGGTTCGGGCAAAAAACGCCGCCGAGCGTGCCTCATACGTCGGGGCATAGGTAGCACAGGTGCGACCGCAGCCCCAGTCTCTGTGGTGCCGTGGAAGCGGCGGCAGTGGGGGGCCGAGGGCTGGCCACAGCTTTGGGGGGTGGCCTCGTTGGTGTGGGAGAAATCCCCGGACGTTCGCAAGCCCCGTGCCGGGTTCGGGCAAAAAACGCTGCCGAGCGTGCCTCATACGTCGGGGCATAGGTAGCACAGGTGCGACCGCAGCCCCAGTCTCTGTGGTGCCGTGGAAGCGGCGGCAGTGGGGGCCGAGGGCTGGCCACAGCTTTGGGGGGTGGCCTCTTTGGCGTGGGAGAAATCCCCGGACGTTCGCAAGCGCCGTGCCGGGTTCGGGCAAAAAACGCCGCCGAGCGTGCCTCATACGTCGGGGCATAGGTAGCACAGGTGAGACCGCAGCCCCAGTCTCTGCGGTGCCGTGGAAGCGGCGGCAGTGGGGGCCGAGGGCTGGCCACAGCTTTGGGGGGGTGGCGTCTTTGGCGTGGGAGAAATCCCCGGACGTTCGCAAGCCCCGTGCCGGGTTCGGGCAAAAAACGCCCCGAGCGTGCCTCATACGTCGGGGCATAGGTAGCACAGGTGAGACCGCAGCCCCAGTCTCTGTGGTGCCGTGGAAGCGGCGGCAGTGGGGGCACAGGGCTGGCCACAGCTTTCGGGGCTGGCCTCTTTGGTGTGGGAGAAATCCCCGGACGTTCGCAAGCCCCGTGCCGGGTTCGGGCAAAAAACGCCTCCGAACGTACCTCGTACGTCGGAGCATAGGCAGCACAGGTGAGTCCGCAGCCCCAGTCTCTGTGGTGCCGTGGAAGCGGCGGCAGTGGGGGCCGAGGGCTGGCCACAGCTTTGGGGGCTGGCCTCTTTGGCGTGGGAGAAATCCCCGGACGTTCGCAAGCCCCGTGTCGGGTTCGGGCAAAAAACGCCGCCGAGCGTGCCTCATACGTCGGGGCATAGGTAGCACAGGTGAGACCGCAGCCCCAGTCTCTGTGGTGCCGTGGAAGCGGCGGCAGTGGGGGCACAGGGCTGGCCACAGCTTTCGGGGCTGGCCTCTTTGGTGTGGGAGAAATCCCCGGACGTTCGCAAGCCCCGTGCCGGGTTCGGGCAAAAAACGCCTCCGAACGTACCTCGTACGTCGGAGCATAGGCAGCACAGGTGAGTCCGCAGCCCCAGTCTCTGTGGTGCCGTGGAAGCGGCGGCAGTGGGGGCACAGGGCTGCCTATAGTTTTGGGGGGTGGGATCTTTGGTGTGGGAGAAATCCCCGGACGTTCGCAAGCCCCGTGCCGGGTTCGGGCAAAAAACGCCGCCGAGCGTGCCTCGTACATCGGGGCATAGGTAGCACAGGTGAGACCGCAGCCCCAGTCTCTGTGGTGCCGTGGAAGCGGCGGCAGTGGGTGCACAGGGCTGGCCACAGCTTTGGGGGCTGGGCTCTTTGGCGTGGGAGAAATCCCCGGACGTTCGCAAGCCCCGTGCCGGGTTCGGGCAAGAAACGCCTCCGAACGTACCTCGTACGTCGGAGCATAGGCAGCACAGGTGAGTCCGCAGCCCCAGTCTCTGTGGTGCCGTGGAAGCGGCGGCAGTGGGTGCACAGGTCTGGCCACAGCTTTGGGGGCTGGGCTCTTTGGCGTGGGAGAAATCCCCGGACGTTCGCAAGCCCCGTGCCGGGTTCGGGCAAAAAACGCCGCCGAGCGTGCCTCATACGTCGGGGCATAGGTAGCACAGGTGAGACCGCAGCCCCAGTCCCTGTGGTGCCGTGGAAGCGGCGGCAGTGGGGGCACAGGGCTGCCTATAGTTTTGGGGGGTGGCCTCTTTAGCGTGGGAGAAATCCCCGGACGTTCGCAAGCCCCGTGCCGGGTTCGGGCAAAAAACGCCGCCGAGCGTGCCTCGTACGTCGGAGCATAGGCAGCACAGGTGAGACCGCAGCCCCAGTCTCTGTGGTGCCGTGGAAGCGGCGGCAGTGGGTGCACAGGGCTGGCCACAGCTTTTGGGGCTGGCCTCTTTGGTGTGGGAGAAATCCCCGCACGTTCGCAAGCCCCGTGCCGGGTTCGGGCAAAAAACGCCGCTGAGCGTGCCTCGTACGTCGGGGCATAGGCAGCACAGGTGCGCCCGCAGCCCCAGTCTCTGTGGTGCCGTGGAAGCGGCGGCAGTGGGGGCACAGGGCTGGCCACAGCTTTGGGGGCTGGGCTCTTTGGTGTGGGAGAAATCCCCGGACGTTCGCAAGCCCCGTGCCGGGTTCGGGTAAAAAACGCCCCGAGCGTGCCTCGTACGTCGGGGCATAGGCAGCACAGGTGAGACCGCAGCCCCAGTCTCTGTGGTGCCGTGGAAGCGGCGGCAGTGGGGGCACAGGGCTGGCTATAGTTTTGGGGGGTGGGATCTTTGGCGTGGGAGAAATCCCCGGACGTTCGCAAGCCCCGTGCCGGGTTCGGGCAAAAAACACCCCGAGCGTGCCTCGTACGTCGGAGCATAGGCAGCACAGGTGCGACCGCAGCCCCAGTCTCTGTGGTGCCGTGGAAGCGGCGGCAGTGGGGGCCGAGGGCTGGCTATAGTTTTGGGGGCTGGGCTCTTTGGCGTGGGAGAAATCCCCGGACGTTCGCAAGCCCCGTGCCGGGTTCGGGCAAAAAACGCCGTCGAGCGTGCCTCGTACGTCGGGGCATAGGCAGCACAGGTGAGACCGCAGCCCCAGTCTCTGTGGTGCCGTGGAAGCGGCGGCAGTGGGGGCCGAGGGCTGGCTATAGTTTTGGGGGGTGGCCTCTTTGGCGTGGGAGAAATCCCCGGACATTCGCAAGCCCCGTGCCGGGTTCGGGCAAAAAACGCCCCGAGCGTGCCTCGTACGTCGGGGCATAGGCAGCACAGGTGCGACCGCAGCCCCAGTCTCTGTGGTGCCGTGGAAGCGGCGGCAGTGGGGGCACAGGGCTGCCTATAGTTTTGGGGGGTGGCCTCTTTGGCGTGGGAGAAATCCCCGGACGTTCGCAAGCCCCGTGCCGGGTTCGGGCAAAAAACGCCGCCGAGCGTGCCTCGTACGTCGGGGCATAGGTAGCACAGGTGAGACCGCAGCCCCAGTCTCTGTGGTGCCGTGGAAGCGGCGGCAGTGGGGGCCGAGGGCTGGATATAGTTTTGGGGGCTGGGCTCTTTGGCGTGGGAGAAATCCCCGGACGTTCGCAAGCCCCGTGCCGGGTTCGGGCAAAAAACGCCGCCGAGCGTGCCTCGTACGTCGGGGCATAGGTAGCACAGGTGAGACCGCAGCCCCAGTCTCTGTGGTGCCGTGGAAGCGGCGGCAGTGGGTGCACAGGGCTGGCTATAGTTTTGGGGGCTGGGATTTTTGGCGTGGGAGAAATCCCCGGACGTTCGCAAGCCCCGAGCCGGGTTCGGGCAAAAAACGCCGCCGAGCGTGCCTCGTACGTCGGGGCATAGGCAGCACAGGTGCGACCGCAGCCCCAGTCTCTGTGGTGCCGTGGAAGCGGCGGCAGTGGGGGCACAGGGCTGCCTATAGTTTTGGGGGGTGGCCTCTTTGGCGTGGGAGAAATCCCCGGACGTTCGCAAGCCCCGTGCCGGGTTCGGGCAAAAAACGCCGCCGAGCGTGCCTCGTACGTCGGGGCATAGGCAGCACAGGTGAGACCGCAGCCCCAGTCTCTGTGGTGCCGTGGAAGCGGCGGCAGTGGGGGCACAGGGCTGGCTATAGTTTTGGGGGGTGGCCTCTTTGGTGTGGGAGAAATCCCCGGACGTTCGCAAGCCCCGAGCCGGGTTCGGGCAAAAAACGCCTCCGAACGTACCTCGTACGTCGGAGCATAGGCAGCACAGGTGAGTCCGCAGCCCCAGTCTCTGTGGTGCCGTGGAAGCGGCGGCAGTGGGGGCACAGGGCTGCCTATAGTTTTGGGGGGTGGGATCTTTGGTGTGGGAGAAATCCCCGGACGTTCGCAAGCCCCGTGCCGGGTTCGGGCAAAAAACGCCGCCGAGCGTGCCTCGTACATCGGGGCATAGGTAGCACAGGTGAGACCGCAGCCCCAGTCTCTGTGGTGCCGTGGAAGCGGCGGCAGTGGGTGCACAGGGCTGGCCACAGCTTTGGGGGCTGGGCTCTTTGGCGTGGGAGAAATCCCCGGACGTTCGCAAGCCCCGTGCCGGGTTCGGGCAAGAAACGCCTCCGAACGTACCTCGTACGTCGGAGCATAGGCAGCACAGGTGAGTCCGCAGCCCCAGTCTCTGTGGTGCCGTGGAAGCGGCGGCAGTGGGTGCACAGGTCTGGCCACAGCTTTGGGGGCTGGGCTCTTTGGCGTGGGAGAAATCCCCGGACGTTCGCAAGCCCCGTGCCGGGTTCGGGCAAAAAACGCCGCCGAGCGTGCCTCATACGTCGGGGCATAGGTAGCACAGGTGAGACCGCAGCCCCAGTCCCTGTGGTGCCGTGGAAGCGGCGGCAGTGGGGGCACAGGGCTGCCTATAGTTTTGGGGGGTGGCCTCTTTAGCGTGGGAGAAATCCCCGGACGTTCGCAAGCCCCGTGCCGGGTTCGGGCAAAAAACGCCGCCGAGCGTGCCTCGTACGTCGGAGCATAGGCAGCACAGGTGAGACCGCAGCCCCAGTCTCTGTGGTGCCGTGGAAGCGGCGGCAGTGGGTGCACAGGGCTGGCCACAGCTTTTGGGGCTGGCCTCTTTGGTGTGGGAGAAATCCCCGCACGTTCGCAAGCCCCGTGCCGGGTTCGGGCAAAAAACGCCGCTGAGCGTGCCTCGTACGTCGGGGCATAGGCAGCACAGGTGCGCCCGCAGCCCCAGTCTCTGTGGTGCCGTGGAAGCGGCGGCAGTGGGGGCACAGGGCTGGCCACAGCTTTGGGGGCTGGGCTCTTTGGTGTGGGAGAAATCCCCGGACGTTCGCAAGCCCCGTGCCGGGTTCGGGTAAAAAAACGCCCCGAGCGTGCCTCGTACGTCGGGGCATAGGCAGCACAGGTGAGACCGCAGCCCCAGTCTCTGTGGTGCCGTGGAAGCGGCGGCAGTGGGGGCACAGGGCTGGCTATAGTTTTGGGGGGTGGGATCTTTGGCGTGGGAGAAATCCCCGGACGTTCGCAAGCCCCGTGCCGGGTTCGGGCAAAAAACACCCCGAGCGTGCCTCGTACGTCGGAGCATAGGCAGCACAGGTGCGACCGCAGCCCCAGTCTCTGTGGTGCCGTGGAAGCGGCGGCAGTGGGGGCCGAGGGCTGGCTATAGTTTTGGGGGCTGGGCTCTTTGGCGTGGGAGAAATCCCCGGACGTTCGCAAGCCCCGTGCCGGGTTCGGGCAAAAAAACGCCGTCGAGCGTGCCTCGTACGTCGGGGCATAGGCAGCACAGGTGAGACCGCAGCCCCAGTCTCTGTGGTGCCGTGGAAGCGGCGGCAGTGGGGGCCGAGGGCTGGCTATAGTTTTGGGGGGTGGCCTCTTTGGCGTGGGAGAAATCCCCGGACATTCGCAAGCCCCGTGCCGGGTTCGGGCAAAAAACGCCCCGAGCGTGCCTCGTACGTCGGGGCATAGGCAGCACAGGTGCGACCGCAGCCCCAGTCTCTGTGGTGCCGTGGAAGCGGCGGCAGTGGGGGCACAGGGCTGCCTATAGTTTTGGGGGGTGGCCTCTTTGGCGTGGGAGAAATCCCCGGACGTTCGCAAGCCCCGTGCCGGGTTCGGGCAAAAAACGCCGCCGAGCGTGCCTCGTACGTCGGGGCATAGGTAGCACAGGTGAGACCGCAGCCCCAGTCTCTGTGGTGCCGTGGAAGCGGCGGCAGTGGGGGCCGAGGGCTGGATATAGTTTTGGGGGCTGGGCTCTTTGGCGTGGGAGAAATCCCCGGACGTTCGCAAGCCCCGTGCCGGGTTCGGGCAAAAAACGCCGCCGAGCGTGCCTCGTACGTCGGGGCATAGGTAGCACAGGTGAGACCGCAGCCCCAGTCTCTGTGGTGCCGTGGAAGCGGCGGCAGTGGGTGCACAGGGCTGGCTATAGTTTTGGGGGCTGGGATTTTTGGCGTGGGAGAAATCCCCGGACGTTCGCAAGCCCCGAGCCGGGTTCGGGCAAAAAACGCCGCCGAGCGTGCCTCGTACGTCGGGGCATAGGCAGCACAGGTGCGACCGCAGCCCCAGTCTCTGTGGTGCCGTGGAAGCGGCGGCAGTGGGGGCACAGGGCTGCCTATAGTTTTGGGGGCTGGCCTCTTTGGCGTGGGAGAAATCCCCGGACGTTCGCAAGCCCCGTGCCGGGTTCGGGCAAAAAACGCCGCCGAGCGTGCCTCGTACGTCGGGGCATAGGCAGCACAGGTGAGACCGCAGCCCCAGTCTCTGTGGTGCCGTGGAAGCGGCGGCAGTGGGGGCACAGGGCTGGCTATAGTTTTGGGGGGTGGCCTCTTTGGCGTGGGAGAAATCCCCGGACGTTCGCAAGCCCCGTGCCGCGTTCGGGCAAAAAACGCCGCCGAGCGTGCCTCGTACGTCGGGGCATAGGTAGCACAGGTGAGACCGCAGCCCCAGTCTCTGTGGTGCCGTGGAAGCGGCGGCAGTGGGTGCACAGGGCTGGCTATAGTTTTGGGGGGTGGGCTCTTTTCTGTGGGAGAAATCCTGGGACGTTCGCAAGCCCTGTGCCGGGTTCGGGCAAAAAACGCCGCCGAGCGTGCCTCATACGTCGGGGCATAGGTAGCACAGGTGAGACCACAGCCCCAGTCTCTGTGGTGCCGTGGAAGCGGCGGCAGTGGGGGCACAGGGCTGCCTATAGTTTTGGGGGGTGGCCTCTTTGGCGTGGGAGAAATCCCCGGACGTTCGCAAGCCCCGTGCCGGGTTCGGGCAAAAAACGCCGCCGAGCGTGCCTCGTACGTCGGGGCATAGGCAGCACAGGTGAGACCGCAGCCCCAGTCTCTGTGGTGCCGTGGAAGCGGCGGCAGTGGGGGCACAGGGCTGGCTATAGTTTTGGGGGGTGGCCTCTTTGGCGTGGGAGAAATCCCCGGACGTTCGCAAGCCCCGTGCCGGGTTCGGGCAAAAAACGCCGCCGAGCGTGCCTCATACGTCGGGGCATAGGTAGCACAGGTGCGACCGTAGCCCCAGTCTCTGTGGTGCCGTGGAAGCGGCGGCAGTGGGGGCCGAGGGCTGGCCACAGCTTTGGGGGGTGGCCTCGTTGGTGTGGGAGAAATCCCCGGACGTTCGCAAGCCCCGTGCCGGGTTCGGGCAAAAAACGCTGCCGAGCGTGCCTCGTACGTCGGGGCATAGGTAGCACAGGTGAGACCGCAGCCCCAGTCTTAGTGGTGCCGTGGAAGCGGCGGCAGTGGGGGCACAGGGCTGCCTATAGTTTTGGGGGCTGGGCTCCCTTCTGTGGGAGAAATTCCCGGACGTTCGCAAGCCCCGTGCCGGGTTCGGGCAAAAAACGCCGCCGAGCGTGCCTCGTACGTCGGGGCATAGGTAGCACAGGTGAGACCGCAGCCCCAGTCTCTGTGGTGCCGTGGAAGCGGCGGCAGTGGGTGCACAGGGCTGGCCACAGCTTTGGGGGCTGGGCTCTTTGGTGTGGGAGAAATCCCCGGACGTTCGCAAGCCCCGTGCCGGGTTCGGGAAAAAAACGCCGCCGAGCGTGCCTCGTACGTCGGGGCATAGGCAGCACAGGTGCGACCGCAGCCCCAGTCTCTGTGGTGCCGTGGAAGCGGCGGCAGTGGGGGCCGAGGCCTGGCTATAGTTTTGGGGGGTGGGATCTTTGGCGTGGGAGAAATCCCCGGACGTTCGCAAGCCCCGTGCCGGGTTCGGGCAAAAAACGCCGCCGAGCGTGCCTCGTACGTCGGGGCATAGGTAGCACAGGTGAGACCGCAGCCCCAGTCTCTGTGGTGCCGTGGAAGCGGCGGCAGTGGGGGCCGAGGGCTGGCCACAGCTTTGGGGGGTGGCGTCTTTGGCGTGGGAGAAATCCCCGGACGTTCGCAAGCCCCGTGCCGGGTTCGGGCAAAAAAACGCTGCCGAGCGTGCCTCGTACGTCGGGGCATAGGTAGCACAGGTGAGACCGCAGCCCCAGTCTTAGTGGTGCCGTGGAAGCGGCGGCAGTGGGGGCCGAGGGCTGGCTATAGTTTTAAGGGTTGGCCTCTTTGGCGTGGGAGAAATCCCCGGACGTTCGCAAGCCCCGTGCCGGGTTCGGGCAAAAAACGCCGCCGAGCGTGCCTCGTACGTCGGGGCATAGGCAGCACAGGTGCGACCGCAGCCCCAGTCTCTGTGGTGCCGTGGAAGCGGCGGCAGTGGGGGCACAGGGCTGGCTATAGTTTTGGGGGCTGGGCTCTTTGGCGTGGGAGAAATCCCCGGACGTTCGCAAGCCCCGAGCCGGGTTCGGGCAAAAAACGCCGCCGAGCGTGCCTCGTACGTCGGGGCATAGGCAGCACAGGTGAGACCGCAGCCCCAGTCTTAGTGGTGCCGTGGAAGCGGCGGCAGTGGGTGCACAGGGCTGGCCACAGCTTTGGGGGCTGGGCTCTTTGGCGTGGGAGAAATCCCCGGACGATCGCAAGCCCCGTGCCGGGTTCGGGCAAAAAAAGCCGCCGAGCGTGCCTCGTACGTCGGGGCATAGGTAGCACAGGTGAGACCGCAGCCCCAGTCTCTGTGGTGCCGTGGAAGCGGCGGCAGTGGGGGCACAGGGCTGGCTATAGTTTTGGGGGGGTGGGATCGTTGGTGTGGGAGAAATCCCCGGACGTTCGCAAGCCCCGTGCCGGGTTCGGGCAAAAAACGCCCAGAGCGTGCCTCATACGTCGGGGCATAGGCAGCACAGGTGCGACCGCAGCCCCAGTCTTAGTGGTGCCGTGGAAGCGGCGGCAGTGGGGGCCGAGGGCTGGCTATAATTTTGGGGGGTGGCCTCGTTGCTGTGGGAGAAATCCCCGGGCGTTCGCAAGCCCCGTGCCGGGTTCGGGCAAAAAACGCTGCCGAGCGTGCCTCGTACGTCGGGGCATAGGTAGCACAGGTGAGACCGCAGCCCCAGTCTTAGTGGTGCCGTGGAAGCGGCGGCAGTGGGGGCCGAGGGCTGGCTATAGTTTTAAGGGGTGGCCTCTTTGGCGTGGGAGAAATCCCCGGACGTTCGCAAGCCCCGTGCCGGGTTCGGGCAAAAAACGCCGCCGAGCGTGCCTCGTACGTCGGGGCATAGGCAGCACAGGTGCGACCGCAGCCCCAGTCTCTGTGGTGCCATGGAAGCGGCGGCAGTGGGGGCACAGGGCTGCCTATAGTTTTGGGGGCTGGGCTCTTTGGCGTGGGAGAAATCCCCGGACGTTCGCAAGCCCCGTGCCGGGTTCGGGCAAGAAACGCCGCCGAGCGTGCCTCGTACGTCGGGGCATAGGCAGCACAGGTGAGACCGCAGCCCCAGTCTTAGTGGTGCCGTGGAAGCGGCGGCAGTGGGGGCACAGGGCTGGGCACAGCTTTGGGGGCTGGGCTCTTTGGCGTGGGAGAAATCCCCGGACGATCGCAAGCCCCGTGCCGGGTTCGGGCAAAAAAAGCCGCCGAGCGTGCCTCGTACGTCGGGGCATAGGCAGCACAGGTGCGACCGCAGCCCCAGTCTCTGTGGTGCCGTGGAAGCGGCGGCAGTGGGTGCACAGGGCTGCCTATAGTTTTGAGGGATGGCCTCTTTGGCGTGGGAGAAATCCCCGGACGTTCGCAAGCCCCGTGCCGGGTTCGGGCAAAAAACGCCCCGAGCGTGCCTCATACGTCGGGGCATAGGCAGCACAGGTGCGACCGCAGCCCCAGTCTCTGTGGTGCCGTGGAAGCGGCGGCAGTGGGGGCACAGGGCTGCCTCTAGTTTTGGGGGGTGGGATCTTTGGCGTGGGAGAAATCCCCGGACGTTCGCAAGCCCCGTGCCGGGTTCGGGCAAAAAACGCCGTCGAGCGTGCCTCGTACGTCGGGGCATACGCAGCACAGGTGCGTCCGCAGCCCCAGTCTCTGTGGTGCCGTGGAAGCGGTGGCAGTGGGGGCCGAGGGCTGGCTATAGTTTTGGGGGGTGGCCTCTTTGGCGTGGGAGAAATCCCCGGACGTTCGCAAGCCCCGTGCCGGGTTCGGGCAAAAAACGCCACCGAGCGTGCCTCGTACGTCGGGGCATAGGTAGCACAGGTGAGACCGCAGCCCCAGTCTCTGTGGTGCCGTGGAAGCGGCGGCAGTGGGGGCACAGGGCTGGCTATAGTTTTGGGGGGTGGGCTCTTTGGTGTGGGAGAAATCCCCGGACGTTCGCAAGCCCCGTGCCGGGTTCGGGCAAAAAACGCCGCCGAGCGTGCCTCGTACGTCGGGGCATAGGCAGCACAGGTGAGACCGCAGCCCCAGTCTCTGTGGTGCCGTGGAAGCGGCGGCAGTGGGGGCCGAGGGCTGGCTATAGTTTTAAGGGGTGGCCTCTTTGGCGTGGGAGAAATCCCCGGACGTTCGCAAGCCCCGTGCCGGGTTCGGGCAAAAAACGCCGCCGAGCGTGCCTCGTACGTCGGGGCATAGGTAGCACAGGTGAGACCGCAGCCCCAGTCTCTGTGGTGCCGTGGAAGCGGCGGCAGTGGGGGCACAGGGCTGGCTATAGTTTTGGGGGGTGGGCTCTTTGGTGTGGGAGAAATCCCCGGACGTTCGCAAGCCCCGTGCCGGGTTCGGGCAAAAAACGCCGCCGAGCGTGCCTCGTACGTCGGGGCATAGGCAGCACAGGTGAGACCGCAGCCCCAGTCTCTGTGGTGCCGTGGAAGCGGCGGCAGTGGGGGCCGAGGGCTGGCTATAGTTTTAAGGGGTGGCCTCTTTGGCGTGGGAGAAATCCCCGGACGTTCGCAAGCCCCGTGCCGGGTTCGGGCAAAAAACGCCGCCGAGCGTGCCTCGTACGTCGGGGCATAGGCAGCACAGGTGCGACCGCAGCCCCAGTCTCTGTGGTGCCGTGGAAGCGGCGGCAGTGGGTGCACAGGGCTGGCTATAGTTTTGGGGGCTGGGCTCTTTGGCGTGGGAGAAATCCCCGGACGTTCGCAAGCCGCGTGCCGGGTTCGGGCAAAAAACGCCCCGAGCGTGCCTCATACGTCGGGGCATAGGCAGCACAGGTGCGACCGCAGCCCCAGTCTCTGTGGTGCCGTGGAAGCGGCGGCAGTGGGGGCCGAGGGCTGGCTATAGTTTTGGGGGGTGGGATCTTTGGCGTGGGAGAAATCCCCGGACGTTCGCAAGCCCCGTGCCGGGTTCGGGCAAAAAACGCCGTCGAGCGTGCCTCGTACGTCGGGGCATACGCAGCACAGGTGCGACCGCAGCCCCAGTCTCTGTGGTGCCGTGGAAGCGGTGGCAGTGGGGGCCGAGGGCTGGCTATAGTTTTGGGGGGTGGCCTCTTTGGCGTGGGAGAAATCCCCGGACGTTCGCAAGCCCCGTGCCGGGTTCGGGCAAAAAACGCCGCCGAGCGTGCCTCATACGTCGGGGCATAGGCAGCACAGGTGAGACCGCAGCCCCAGTCTCTGTGGTGCCGTGGAAGCGGCGGCAGTGGGGGCACAGGGCTGGCCACAGCTTTGGGGGCTGGGCTCTTTGGCGTGGGAGAAATCCCCGGACGTTCGCAAGCCCTGTGCCGGGTTCGGGCAAAAAACGCCACCGAGCGTGCCTCGTACGTCGGGGCATAGGTAGCACAGGTGAGACCGCAGCCCCAGTCTCTGTGGTGCCGTGGAAGCGGCGGCAGTGGGGGCCGAGGGCTGCCTATAGTTTTGGGGGCTGGGCTCTTTGGCGTGGGAGAAATCCCCGGACGTTCGCAAGCCCTGTGCCGGGTTCGGGCAAAAAACGCCGCCGAGCGTGCCTCGTACGTCGGGGCATAGGTAGCACAGGTGCGACCGCAGCCCCAGTCTCTGTGGTGCCGTGGAAGCGGCGGCAGTGGGGGCACAGGGCTGCCTATAGTTTTGGGGGGTGGGCTCTTTGGTGTGGGAGAAATCCCCGGACGTTCGCAAGCCCCGTGCCGGGTTCGGGCAAAAAATGCCGCCGAGCGTGCCTCGTACGTCGGGGCATAGGCAGCACAGGTGAGACCGCAGCCCCAGTCTCTGTGGTGCCGTGGAAGCGGCGGCAGTGGGGGCCGAGGGCTGGCTATAGTTTTGGGGGGTGGCCTCTTTGGCGTGGGAGAAATCCCCGGACGTTCGCAAGCCCCGTGCCGGGTTCGGGCAAAAAACGCCGCCGAGCGTGCCTCGTACGTCGGGGCATAGGTAGCAAAGGTGAGACCGCAGCCCCAGTCTCTGTGGTGCCGTGGAAGCGGCGGCAGTGGGTGCACAGGGCTGGCCACAGCTTTCGGGGCTGGCCTCTTTGGTGTGGGAGAAATCCCCGGACGTTCGCAAGCCCCGTGCCGGGTTCGGGCAAAAAACGCCGCCGAACGTACCTCGTACGTCGGAGCATAGGCAGCACAGGTGAGTCCGCAGCCCCAGTCTCTGTGGTGCCGTGGAAGCGGCGGCAGTGGGTGCACAGGGCTGGCTATAGTTTTGGGGGCTGGGCTCTTTGGCGTGGGAGAAATCCCCGGACGTTCGCAAGCCCCGTGCCGGGTTCGGGCAAAAAACGCCGCCGAGCGTGCCTCATACGTCGGGGCATAGGTAGCACAGGTGAGACCGCAGCCCCAGTCCCTGTGGTGCCGTGGAAGCGGCGGCAGTGGGGGCACAGGGCTGCCTATAGTTTTGGGGGGTGGCCTCTTTGGCGTGGGAGAAATCCCCAGACGTTCGCAAGCCCCGTGCCGGGTTCGGGCAATAAAACGCCGCCGAGCGTGCCTCGTACGTCGGAGCATAGGCAGCACAGGTGAGACCGCAGCCCCAGTCTCTGTGGTGCCGTGGAAGCGGTGGCAGTGGGTGCACAGGGCTGGCCACAGCTTTGGGGGCTGGGCTCTTTGGTGTGGGAGAAATCCCCGGATGTTCGCAAGCCCCGTGCCGGGTTCGGGCAAAAAACGCCCCGAGCGTTCCTCGTACGTCGGGGCATAGGCAGCACAGGTGAGACCGCAGCCCCAGTCTCTGTGGTGCCGTGGAAGCGGCGGCAGTGGGGGCCGAGGGCTGGCTATAGTTTTGGGGGGTGGGATCTTTGGTGTGGGAGAAATCCCCGGACGTTCGCAAGCCCCGTGCCGGGTTCGGGCAAAAAACGCCGCCGAGCGTGCCTCGTACGTCGGGGCATAGGCAGCACAAGTGAGACCGCAGCCCCAGTCTCTGTGGTGCCGTGGAAGCGGCGGTAGTGGGGGCCGAGGGCTGGCTATAGTTTTGGGGGGTGGCCTCTTTGGCGTTGGAGAAATCCCCGGAGGTTCGCAAGCCCCGAGCTGGGTTCGGGCAAAAAACGCCACCAAGCGTGCCTCGTACGTCGGGGCATAGGTAGCACAGGTGAGACCGCAGCCCCAGTCTCTGTGGTGCCGTGGAAGCGGCGGCAGTGGGGGCACAGGGCTGGCCACAGCTTTGGGGGGTGGCCTCTTTGGTGTGGGAGAAATCCCCGGACGTTCGCAAGCCCCGTGCCGGGTTCGGGCAAAAAACGCCGCCGAGCGTGCCTCATACGTCGGGGCATAGGTAGCACAGGTGAGACCGCAGCCCAAGTCTCTGTGGTGCCGTGGAAGCGGCGGCAGTGGGGGCACAGGGCTGGCTATAGTTTTGGGGGGTGGCCTCTTTGGCGTTGGAGAAATCCCCGGAGGTTAGCAAGCCCCGAGCTGGGTTCGGGCAAAAAACGCCGCTGACCGTGCCTCGTACGTCGGGGCATACGCAGCACAGGTGAGACCGCAGCCCCAGTCTCTGTGGTGCCGTGGAAGCGGCAGCAGTGGGGGCCGAGGGCTGGCTATAGTTTTGGGGGCTGGGCTCTTTGGTGTGGGAGAAATCCCCGGACGTTCGCAAGCCCCGAGCCGGGTTCGGGCAAAAAACGCCACCTAGCGTGCCTCGTACGTCGGGGCATAGGCAGCACAGGTGAGACCGCAGCCCCAGTCTCTGTGGTGCCGTGGAAGCGGCGGCAGTGGGTGCACAGGGCTGGCTATAGTTTTGGGGGGTGGGATCTTTGGTGTGGGAGAAATCCCCGGACATTCGCAAGCCCCGTGCCGGGTTCGGGCAAAAAACGCCGCCGAGCGTGCCTCGTACGTCGGGGCATAGGTAGCACAGGTGAGACCGCAGCCCCAGTCTTAGTGGTGCCGTGGAAGCGGCGGCAGTGGGGGCACAGGGCTGCCTATAGTTTTGGGGGGTGGCCTCTTTGGTGTGGGAGAAATCCTGGGACGTTTGCAAGCCCCGTGCCGGGTTCGGGCAAAAAACGCCGCCGAGCGTGCCTCGTACATCGGGGCATAGGTAGCACAGGTGAGACCGCAGCCCCAGTCTCTGTGGTGCCGTGGAAGCGGCGGCAGTGGGGGCCGAGGGCTGGCCACAGCTTTGGGGGGTGGCCTCTTTGGCGTGGGAGAAATCCCCGGACGTTCGCAAGCCCCGTGCCGGGTTCGGGCAAAAAACGCCGCCGAGCGTGCCTCATACGTCGGGGCATAGGTAGCACAGGTGAGACCGCAGCCCCAGTCTCTGTGGTGCCGTGGAAGCGGCGGCAGTGGGGGCCGAGGGCTGGCCACAGCTTTGGGGGGTGGCCTCTTTGGCGTGGGAGAAATCCCCGGACGTTCGCAAGCCCCGTGCCGGGTTCGGGCAAAAAACGCCGCCGAGCGTGCCTCATACGTCGGGGCATAGGTAGCACAGGTGAGACCGCAGCCCCAGTCTCTGCGGTGCCGTGGAAGCGGCGGCAGTGGGGGCACAGGGCTGGCCACAGCTTTGGGGGGTGGCGTCTTTGGCGTGGGAGAAATCCCCGGACGTTCGCAAGCCCCGTGCCGGGTTCGGGCAAAAAACGCTGCCGAGCGTGCCTCGTACGTCGGGGCATAGGTAGCACAGGTGAGACCGCAGCCCCAGTCTCTGTGGTGCCGTGGAAGCGGCGGCAGTGGGGGCACAGGGCTGGCCACAGCTTTCGGGGCTGGCCTCTTTGGTGTGGGAGAAATCCCCGGACGTTCGCAAGCCCCGTGCCGGGTTCGGGCAAAAAACGCCTCCGAACGTACCTCGTACGTCGGAGCATAGGCAGCACAGGTGAGACCGCAGCCCCAGTCTCTGTGGTGCCGTGGAAGCGGCGGCAGTGGGGGCCGAGGGCTGGCCACAGCTTTGGGGGGTGGCCTCTTTGGCGTGGGAGAAATCCCCGGACGTTCGCAAGCCCCGTGCCGGGTTCGGGCAAAAAACGCCGCCGAGCGTGCCTCATACGTCGGAGCATAGGCAGCACAGGTGAGTCCGCAGCCCCAGTCTCTGTGGTGCCGTGGAAGCGGCGGCAGTGGGTGCACAGGACTGGCCACAGCTTTGGGGGCTGGGCTCTTTGGCGTGGGAGAAATCCCCGGACGTTCGCAAGCCCCGTGCCGGGTTCGGGCAAAAAACGCCTCCGAACGTACCTCGTACGTCGGGGCATAGGCAGCACAGGTGAGTCCGCAGCCCCAGTCTCTGTGGTGCCGTGGAAGCGGCGGCAGTGGGTGCACAGGGCTGGCCACAGCTTTGGGGGCTGGGCTCTTTGGTGTGGGAGAAATCCCCGGACGTTCGCAAGCCCCGTGCCGGGTTCGGGCAAAAAACGCCCCGAGCGTGCCTCGTACGTCGGGGCATAGGCAGCACAGGTGCGACCGCAGCCCCAGTCTCTGTGGTGCCGTGGAAGCGGCGGCAGTGGGGGCACAGGGCTGGCTATAGTTTTGGGGGGTGGGATCTTTGGTGTGGGAGAAATCCCCGGACGTTCGCAAGCCCCGTGCCGGGTTCGGGCAAAAAACACCCCGAGCGTGCCTCGTACGTCGGAGCATAGGCAGCACAGGTGCGACCGCAGCCCCAGTCTCTGTGGTGCCGTGGAAGCGGTGGCAGTGGGTGCACAGGGCTGCCTATAGTTTTGGGGGCTGGGCTCTTTGGCGTGGGAGAAATCCCCGGACGTTCGCAAGCTCCGTGCCGGGTTCGGGCAAAAAACGCCGCCGAGCGTGCCTCATACGTCGGGGTATAGCTAGCACAGGTGAGACCGCAGCCCCAGTCTCTGTGGTGCCGTGGAAGCGGCGGCAGTGGGTGCACAGGGCTGGCTATAGTTTTGGGGGGTGGCCTCTTTGGCGTGGGAGAAATCCCCGGACGTTCGCAAGCCCCGTGCCGGGTTCGGGCAAAAAACGCCGCCGAGCGTGCCTCATACGTCGGGGCATAGGTAGCACAGGTGAGACCGCAGCCCCAGTCCCTGTGGTGCCGTGGAAGCGGCGGCAGTGGGGGCACAGGGCTGCCTATAGTTTTGGGGGGTGGCCTCTTTAGCGTGGGAGAAATCCCCGGACGTTCGCAAGCCCCGAGCCGGGTTCGGGCAAAAAACGCCGCCGAGCGTGCCTCGTACGTCGGAGCATAGGCAGCACAGGTGAGACCGCAGCCCCAGTCTCTGTGGTGCCGTGGAAGCGGCGGCAGTGGGTGCACAGGGCTGGCCACAGCTTTTGGGGCTGGCCTCTTTGGTGTGGGAGAAATCCCCGCACGTTCGCAAGCCCCGTGCCGGGTTCGGGCAAAAAACGCCGCCGAGCATGCCTCGTACGTCGGGGCATAGGCAGCACAGGTGCGACCGCAGCCCCAGTCTCTGTGGTGCCGTGGAAGCGGCGGCAGTGGGGGCACAGGGCTGCCTATAGTTTTGGGGGGTGGCCTCTTTGGCGTGGGAGAAATCCCCGGACGTTCGCAAGCCCCGTGCCGGGTTCGGGCAAGAAACGCCGCCGAGCGTGCCTCGTACGTCGGGGCATAGGCAGCACAGGTGAGACCGCAGCCCCAGTCTCTGTGGTGCCGTGGAAGCGGCGGCAGTGGGGGCACAGGGCTGCCTATAGTTTTGGGGGGTGGGATCTTTGGTGTGGGAGAAATCCCCGGACATTCGCAAGCCCCGTGCCAGGTTCGGGCAAAAAACGCCGCCGAGCGTGCCTCGTACGTCGGGGCATAGGCAGCACAGGTGAGACCGCAGCCCCAGTCTCTGTGGTGCCGTGGTAGCGGCGGCAGTGGGGGCACAGGGCTGCCTATAGTTTTGGGGGGTGGCCTCTTTGGTGTGGGAGAAATCCCCGGACGTTCGCAAGCCCCGTGCCGGGTTCGGGCAAAAAACGCCGCCGAGCGTGCCTCGTACATCGGGGCATAGGTAGCACAGGTGAGACCGCAGCCCCAGTCTCTGTGGTGCCGTGGAAGCGGCGGCAGTGGGGGCCGAGGGCTGGCCACAGCTTTGGGGGGTGGCCTCTTTGGCGTGGGAGAAATCCCCGGACGTTCGCAAGCCCCGTGCCGGGTTCGGGCAAAAAACGCCGCCGAGCGTGCCTCATACGTCGGGGCATAGGTAGCACAGGTGAGACCGCAGCCCCAGTCTCTGTGGTGCCGTGGAAGCGGCGGCAGTGGGGGCACAGGGCTGGCTATAGTTTTGGGGGGTGGCCTCTTTGGCGTGGGAGAAATCCCCGGACGTTCGCAAGCCCCGTGCCGGGTTCGGGCAAAAAACGCCGCCGAGCATGCCTCGTACATCGGGGCATAGGTAGCACAGGTGAGACCGCAGCCCCAGTCTCTGTGGTGCCGTGGAAGCGGCGGCAGTGGGGGCCGAGGGCTGGCCACAGCTTTGGGGGGTGGCCTCTTTGGCGTGGGAGAAATCCCCGGATGTTCGCAAGCCCCGTGCCGGGTTCGGGCAAAAAACGCCGCCGAGCGTGCCTCATACGTCGGGGCATAGGTAGCACAGGTGAGACCGCAGCCCCAGTCTCTGTGGTGCCGTGGAAGCGGCGGCAGTGGGGGCCGAGGGCTGGCCACAGCTTTGGGGGCTGGCCTCTTTGGCGTGGGAGAAATCCCCGGACGTTCGCAAGCCCCGTGCCGGGTTCGGGCAAAAAACGCCGCCGAGCGTGCCTCATACGTCGGGGCATAGGTAGCACAGGTGAGACCGCAGCCCCAGTCTCTGTGGTGCCGTGGAAGCGGCGGCAGTGGGTGCACAGGGCTGGCCACAGCTTTCGGGGCTGGCCTCTTTGGTGTGGGAGAAATCCCCGGACGTTCGCAAGCCCCGTGCCGGGTTCGGGCAAAAAATGCCTCCGAACGTACCTCGTACGTCGGAGCATAGGCAGCACAGGTGAGTCCGCAGCCCCAGTCTCTGTGGTGCCGTGGAAGCGGCGGCAGTGGGTGCACAGGGCTGGCCACAGCTTTGGGGGCTGGGCTCTTTGGCGTGGGAGAAATCCCCGGACGTTCGCAAGCCCCGTGCCAGGTTCGGGCAAAAAACGCCTCCGAACGTACCTCGTACGTCGGAGCATAGGCAGCACAGGTGAGTCCGCAGCCCCAGTCTCTGTGGTGCCGTGGAAGCGGCGGCAGTGGGTGCACAGGTCTGGCCACAGCTTTGGGGGCTGGGCTCTTTGGCGTGGGAGAAATCCCCGGACGTTCGCAAGCCCCGTGCCGGGTTCGGGCAAAAAACGCCGCCGAGCGTGCCTCATACGTCGGGGTATAGCTAGCACAGGTGAGACCGCAGCCCCAGTCTCTGTGGTGCCGTGGAAGCGGCGGCAGTGGGTGCACAGGGCTGGCTATAGTTTTGGGGGGTGGCCTCTTTGGCGTGGGAGAAATCCCCGGACGTTCGCAAGCCCCGTGCCGGGTTCGGGCAAAAAACGCCGCCGAGCGTGCCTCATACGTCGGGGCATAGGTAGCACAGGTGAGACCGCAGCCCCAGTCCCTGTGGTGCCGTGGAAGCGGCGGCAGTGGGGGCACAGGGCTGCCTATAGTTTTGGGGGGTGGCCTCTTTAGCGTGGGAGAAATCCCCGGACGTTCGCAAGCCCCGTGCCGGGTTCGGGCAAAAAACGCCGCCGAGCGTGCCTCGTACGTCGGAGCATAGGCAGCACAGGTGAGACCGCAGCCCCAGTCTCTGTGGTGCTGTGGAAGCGGCGGCAGTGGGTGCACAGGGCTGGCCACAGCTTTTGGGGCTGGCCTCTTTGGTGTGGGAGAAATCCCCGCACGTTCGCAAGCCCCGTGCCGGGTTCGGGCAAAAAACGCCGCCGAGCATGCCTCGTACGTCGGGGCATAGGCAGCACAGGTGCGACCGCAGCCCCAGTCTCTGTGGTGCCGTGGAAGCGGCGGCAGTGGGGGCACAGGGCTGCCTATAGTTTTGGGGGGTGGCCTCTTTGGCGTGGGAGAAATCCCCGGACGTTCGCAAGCCCCGTGCCGGGTTCGGGCAAGAAACGCCGCCGAGCGTGCCTCGTACGTCGGGGCATAGGCAGCACAGGTGAGACCGCAGCCCCAGTCTCTGTGGTGCCGTGGAAGCGGCGGCAGTGGGGGCACAGGGCTGCCTATAGTTTTGGGGGGTGGGATCTTTGGTGTGGGAGAAATCCCCGGACATTCGCAAGCCCCGTGCCAGGTTCGGGCAAAAAACGCCGCCGAGCGTGCCTCGTACGTCGGGGCATAGGCAGCACAGGTGAGACCGCAGCCCCAGTCTCTGTGGTGCCGTGGTAGCGGCGGCAGTGGGGGCACAGGGCTGCCTATAGTTTTGGGGGCTGGGTCTTTGGCGTGGGAGAAATCCCCGGACGTTCGCAAGCCCCGTGCCGGGTTCGGGCAAAAAACGCCGCCGAGCGTGCCTCGTACATCGGGGCATAGGTAGCACAGGTGAGACCGCAGCCCCAGTCTCTGTGGTGCCGTGGAAGCGGCGGCAGTGGGGGCCGAGGGCTGGCCACAGCTTTGGGGGGTGGCCTCTTTGGCGTGGGAGAAATCCCCGGACGTTCGCAAGCCCCGTGCCGGGTTCGGGCAAAAAACGCCGCCGAGCGTGCCTCATACGTCGGGGCATAGGTAGCACAGGTGAGACCGCAGCCCCAGTCTCTGTGGTGCCGTGGAAGCGGCGGCAGTGGGGGCACAGGGCTGGCTATAGTTTTGGGGGGTGGCCTCTTTGGTGTGGGAGAAATCCCCGGACGTTCGCAAGCCCCGTGCCGGGTTCGGGCAAAAAACGCCGCCGAGCATGCCTCGTACATCGGGGCATAGGTAGCACAGGTGAGACCGCAGCCCCAGTCTCTGTGGTGCCGTGGAAGCGGCGGCAGTGGGGGCCGAGGGCTGGCCACAGCTTTGGGGGGTGGCCTCTTTGGCGTGGGAGAAATCCCCGGACGTTCGCAAGCCCCGTGCCGGGTTCGGGCAAAAAACGCCGCCGAGCGTGCCTCATACGTCGGGGCATAGGTAGCACAGGTGAGACCGCAGCCCCAGTCTCTGTGGTGCCGTGGAAGCGGCGGCAGTGGGGGCCGAGGGCTGGCCACAGCTTTGGGGGCTGGCCTCTTTGGCGTGGGAGAAATCCCCGGACGTTCGCAAGCCCCGTGCCGGGTTCGGGCAAAAAACGCCGCCGAGCGTGCCTCATACGTCGGGGTATAGCTAGCACAGGTGAGACCGCAGCCCCAGTCTCTGTGGTGCCGTGGAAGCGGCGGCAGTGGGTGCACAGGGCTGGCTATGGTTTTGGGGGGTGGCCTCTTTGGTGTGGGAGAAATCCCCGGACGTTCGCAAGCCCCGTGCCGGGTTCGGGCAAAAAACGCCGCCGAGCGTGCCTCATACGTCGGGGCATAGGTAGCACAGGTGAGACCGCAGCCCCAGTCCCTGTGGTGCCGTGGAAGCGACGGCAGTGGGGGCACAGGGCTGCCTATAGTTTTGGGGGGTGGCCTCTTTAGCGTGGGAGAAATCCCCGGACGTTCGCAAGCCCCGTGCCGGGTTCGGGCAAAAAACGCCGCCGAGCGTGCCTCGTACGTCGGAGCATAGGCAGCACAGGTGAGACCGCAGCCCCAGTCTCTGTGGTGCCGTGGAAGCGGCGGCAGTGGGTGCACAGGGCTGGCCACAGCTTTTGGGGCTGGCCTCTTTGGTGTGGGAGAAATCCCCGCACGTTCGCAAGCCCCGTGCCGGGTTCGGGCAAAAAACGCCGCCAAGCGTGCCTCGTACGTCGGGGCATAGGCAGCACAGGTGCGACCGCAGCCCCAGTCTCTGTGGTGCCGTGGAAGCGGCGGCAGTGGGGGCACAGGGCTGCCTCTAGTTTTGGGGGGTGGGATCTTTGGCGTGGGAGAAATCCCCGGACGTTCGCAAGCCCCGTGCCGGGTTCGGGCAAAAAACGCCGCCGAGCGTGCCTCGTACGTCGGAGCATAGGCAGCACAGGTGAGACCGCAGCCCCAGTCTCTGTGGTGCCGTGGAAGCGGCGTCAGTGGGGGCCGACGGCTGGCTATAGTTTTGGGGGGTGGCCTCTTTGGCGTGGGAGAAATCCCCGGACGTTCGCAAGCCCCGTGCCGGGTTCGGGCAAAAAACGCCCCGAGCGTGCCTCGTACGTCGGGGCATAGGCAGCACAGGTGCGACCGCAGCCCCAGTCTCTGTGGTGCTGTGGAAGCGGCGGCAGTGGGGGCCGAGGGCTGGCTATAGTTTTGGGGGGTGGCCTCTTTGGCGTGGGAGAAATCCCCGGACATTCGCAAGCCCTGTGCCGGGTTCGGGCAAAAAACGCCACCGAGCGTGCCTCGTACGTCGGGGCATAGGTAGCACAGGTGAGACCGCAGCCCCAGCCTCTGTGGTGCCGTGGAAGCGGCGGCAGTGGGGGCCGAGGGCTGGCTATAGTTTTGGGGGCTGGCCTCTTTGGCGTGGGAGAAATCCCCGGACGTTCACAAGCCCTGTGCCGGGTTCGGGCAAAAAACGCCACCGAGCGTGCCTCGTACGTCGGGGCATAGGTAGCACAGGTGAGACCGCAGCCCCAGTCTCTGTGGTGCCGTGGAAGCGGCGGCAGTGGGGGCACAGGGCTGCCTATAGTTTTGGGGGGTGGGCTCTTTGGTGTGGGAGAAATCCCCGGACGTTCGCAAACCCTGTGCCGGGTTCGGGCAAAAAACGCCGCCGAGCGTGCCTCGTACGTCGGGGCATAGGCAGCACAGGTGAGACCGCAGCCCCAGCCTCTGTGGTGCCGTGGAAGCGGCGGCAGTGGGGGCCGAGGGCTGGCTATAGTTTTGGGGGGTGGCCTCTTTGGTGTGGGAGAAATCCCCGGACGTTCGCAAGCCCCGTGCCGGGTTCGGGCAAAAAACGCCTCCGAACGTACCTCGTACGTCGGGGCATAGGTAGCACAGGTGAGACCGCAGCCCCAGTCTCTGTGGTGCCGTGGAAGCGGCGGCAGTGGGGGCACAGGGCTGCCTATAGTTTTGGGGGCTGGCCTCTTTGGTGTGGGAGAAATCCCCGGACGTTCGCAAGCCCCGTGCCGGGTTCGGGCAAAAAACGCCGCCGAGCGTGCCTCGTACGTCGGGGCATAGGCAGCACAGGTGAGACCGCAGCCCCAGCCTCTGTGGTGCCGTGGAAGCGGCGGCAGTGGGGGCCGAGGGCTGGCTATAGTTTTGGGGGGTGGCCTCTTTGGTGTGGGAGAAATCCCCGGACGTTCGCAAGCCCCGTGCCGGGTTCGGGCAAAAAACGCCACCGAGCGTGCCTCGTACGTCGGGGCATAGGTAGCACAGGTGAGACCGCAGCCCCAGTCTCTGTGGTGCCGTGGAAGCGGCGGCAGTGGGGGCACAGGGCTGCCTATAGTTTTGGGGGCTGGCCTCTTTGGTGTGGGAGAAATCCCCGGACGTTCGCAAGCCCCGTGCCGGGTTCGGGCAAAAAACGCCGCCGAGCGTGCCTCGTACGTCGGGGCATAGGTAGCACAGGTGAGACCGCAGCCCCAGTCTCTGTGGTGCCGTGGAAGCGGCGGCAGTGGGTGCACAGGGCTGGCCACAGCTTTGGGGGCTGGCCTCTTTGGTGTGGGAGAAATCCCCGGACGTTCGCAAGCCCCGTGCCGGGTTCGGGCAAAAAAACGCCTCCGAACGTACCTCGTACGTCGGAGCATAGGCAGCACAGGTGAGTCCGCAGCCCCAGTCTCTGTGGTGCCGTGGAAGCGGCGGCAGTGGCTGCACAGGTCTGGCCACAGCTTTGGGGGCTGGGCTCTTTGGCGTGGGAGAAATCCCCGGACGTTCGCAAGCCCCGTGCCGGGTTCGGGCAAAAAACGCCGCCGAGCGTGCCTCATACGTCGGGGCATAGGTAGCACAGGTGAGACCGCAGCCCCAGTCTCTGTGGTGCCGTGGAAGCGGCGGCAGTGGGTGCACAGGGCTGGCCACAGCTTTGGGGGGTGGCCTCTTTGGCGTGGGAGAAATCCCCGGACGTTCGCAAGCCCCGTGCCGGGTTCGGGCAAAAAACGCAGCCGAGCGTGCCTCATACGTTGGGGCATAGGTAGCACAGGTGAGACCGCAGCCCCAGTCCCTGTGGTGCCGTGGAAGCGGCGGCAGTGGGGGCCGAGGGCTGCCTATAGTTTTGGGGGGTGGCCTCTTTGGCGTGGGAGAAATCCCCGGACGTTCGCAAGCCCCGTGCCGGGTTCGGGCAAAAAACACCCCGAGCGTGCCTCGTACGTCGGAGCATAGGCAGCACAGGTGCGACCGCAGCCCCAGTCTCTGTGGTGCCGTGGAAGCGGCGGCAGTGGGGGCAGAGGGCTGGCCACAGCTTTTGGGGCTGGCCTCGTTGGTGTGGGAGAAATCCCCGGACGTTCGCAAGCCCCGTGCCGGGTTCGGGCAAAAAACGCCGCCGAGCGTGCCTTGTACGTCGGGGCATAGGCAGCACAGGTGCGACTGCAGCCCCAGTCTCTGTGGTGCCGTGGAAGCGGCGGCAGTGGGGGCCGAGGGCTGGCTATAGTTTTGGGGGGTGGGCTCTTTGGCGTGGGAGAAATCCCCGGACGTTCGCAAGCCCCGTGCCGGGTTCGGGCAAAAAACGCCGTCGAGCGTGCTCGTACGTCGGGGCATAGGCAGCACAGGTGCGACCGCAGCCCCAGTCTCTGTGGTGCCGTGGAAGCGGCGGCAGTGGCTGCACAGGTCTGGCCACAGCTTTGGGGGCTGGCCTCTTTGGTGTGGGAGAAATCCCCGGACGTTCGCAAGCCCCGTGCCGGGTTCGGGCAAAAAACGCCGCCGAGCGTGCCTCGTACGTCGGGGCATAGGCAGCACAGGTGAGACCGCAGCCCCAGTCTCTGTGGTGCCGTGGATCGGCGGCAGTGGGGGCTGAGGGCTGGCCACAGCTTTGGGGGTGGGCTCTTTGGCGTGGGAGAAATCCCGGGACATTCGCAAGCCCTGTGCCGGGTTCGGGCAAAAAAACGCCGCCGAGCGTGCCTCGTACGTCGGGGCATAGGTAGCACAGGTGAGACCGCAGCCCCAGTCTCTGTGGTGCCGTGGAAGCGGCGGCAGTGGGGGCCGAGGGCTGGCTATAGTTTTGGGGGTGGGCTCTTTGGCGTGGGAGAAATCCCGGGACATTCGCAAGCCCTGTGCCGGGTTCGGGCAAAAAACGCCGCCGAGGGTGCCTCGTACGTCGGGGCATAGGTAGCACAGGTGAGACCGCAGCCCCAGTCTCTGTGGTGCCGTGGAAGCGGCGGCAGTGGGGGCACAGGGCTGGCCACAGCTTTGGGGGCTGGCCTCTTTGGCGTGGGAGAAATGCCCGGACGTTCGCAAGTCCTGTGCCGGGTTCGGGCAAAAAACGCCACCGAGCGTGCCTCGTACGTCGGGGCATAGGTAGCACAGGTGAGACCGCAGCCCCAGTCTCTGTGGTGCCGTGGAAGCGGCGGCAGTGGGGGCCGAGGGCTGGCCACAGCTTTGGGGGGTGGGATCTTTGGTGTGGGAGAAATCCCCGGACGTTCGCAAGCCCCGAGCCGGGTTCGGGCAAAAAACGCCGCCGAGCGTGCCTCGTACGTCGGGGCATAGGTAGCACAGGTGAGACCGCAGCCCCAGTCTCTGTGGTGCCGTGGAAGCGGCGGCAGTGGGGGCACAGGGTTGGCCACAGCTTTGCGGGCTGGGCTCTTTGGTGTGGGAGAAATCCCCGGACATTCGCAAGCCCCGTGCCGGGTTCGGGCAAAAAACGCCGCCGAGCGTGCCTCATACGTCGGGGCATAGGTAGCACAGGTGAGACCGCAGCCCCAGTCTCTGTGGTGCCGTGGAAGCGGCGGCAGTGGGGGCCGAGGGCTGGCTATAGTTTTGGGGGGTGGCCTCTTTGGCGTGGGAGAAATCCCCGGACGTTCGCAAGCCCTGTGCCGGGTTCGGGCAAAAAACGCCGCCGAGCGTGCCTCGTACGTCGGGGCATAGGTAGCACAGGTGCGACCGCAGCCCCAGTCTCTGTGGTGCCGTGGAAGCGGCGGCAGTGGGGGCCGAGGGCTGGCTATAGTTTTGGGGGGTGGGATCTTTGGCGTGGGAGAAATCCCCGGACGTTCGCAAGCCCTGTGCCGGGTTCGGGCAAAAAACGCCACCGAGCGTGCCTCGTACGTCGGGGCATATGTAGCACAGGTGAGACCGCAGCCCCAGTCTCTGTGGTGCCGTGGAAGCGGCGGCAGTGGGGGCCGAGGGCTGGCTATAGTTTTGGGGGCTGGCCTCTTTGGTGTGGGAGAAATCCCCGGACGTTCGCAAGCCCCGTGCCGGGTTCGGGCAAAAAATGCCGCCGAGCGTGCCTCGTACGTCGGGGCATAGGTAGCACACGTGAGACCGCAGCCCCAGTCTCTGTGGTGCCGTGGAAGCGGCGGCAGTGGGGGCCGAGGGCTGGCTATAGTTTTGGGGGGTGGCCTCTTTGGCGTGGGAGAAATCCCCGGACGTTCGCAAGCCCCGTGCCGGGTTCGGGCAAAAAACGCCGCCGAGCGTGCCTCATACGTCGGGGCATAGGCAGCACAGGTGCGACCGCAGCCCCAGTCTCTGTGGTGCCGTGGAAGCGGCGGCAGTGGGGGCCGAGGGCTGGCCACAGCTTTGCGGGCTGGGCTCTTTGGTGTGGGAGAAATTCCCGGACGTTCGCAAGCCCCGTGCCGGGTTCGGGCAAAAAACGCCGCCGAGCGTGCCTCGTACGTCGGGGCATAGGCAGCACAGGTGCGACTGCAGCCCCAGTCTCTGTGGTGCCGTGGAAGCGGCGGCAGGGCGGGCACAGGGCTGCCTATAGTTTTGGGGGGTGGCCTCTTTGGCGTGGGAGAAATCCCCGGACGTTCGCAAGCCCCGTGCCGGGTTCGGGCAAAAAACGCCGCCGAGCGTGCCTCATACGTCGGGGCATAGGCAGCACAGGTGCGACCGCAGCCCCAGTCTCTGTGGTGCCGTGGAAGCGGCGGAAGTGGGGGCTCAGGGCTGGCTATAGTTTTGGGGGGTGGCCTCATTGCTGTGGGAGAAATCCCCGGACGTTCGCAAGCCCCGTGCCGGGTTCGGGCAAAAAACGCCGCCGAGCGTGCCTCATACGTCGGGGCATAGGCAGCACAGGTGCGACCGCAGCCCCAGTCTCTGTGGTGCCGTGGAAGCGGCGGCAGTGGGGGCACAGGGCTGGCCACAGCTTTGGGGGCTGGGCTCTTTGGCGTGGGAGAAATCCCCGGACGTTCGCAAGTCCTGTGCCGGGTTCGGGCAAAAAACGCCACCGAGCGTGCCTCGTACGTCGGGGCATAGGCAGCACAGGTGCGACCGCAGCCCCAGTCTCTGTGGTGCCGTGGAAGCGGCGGCAGTGGGGGCCGAGGGCTGGCCACAGCTTTGGGGGCTGGGCTCTTTGGTGTGGGAGAAATCCCCGGACGTTCGCAAGCCCTGTGCCGGGTTCGGGCAAAAAACGCCGCCGAGCGTGCCTCGTACGTCGGGGCATAGGTAGCACAGGTGAGACCGCAGCCCCAGTCTCTGTGGTGCCGTGGAAGCGGCGGCAGTGGGGGCCGAGGGCTGCCTATAGTTTTGGGGGCTGGCCTCTTTGGCGTGGGAGAAATCCCCGGACGTTCGCAAGTCCTGTGCCGGGTTCGGGCAAAAAACGCCATCGAGCGTGCCTCGAACGTCGGGGCATAGGTAGCACAGGTGAGTCCGCAGCCCCAGTCTCTGTGGTGCCGTGGAAGCGGCGGCAGTGGGGGCACAGGGCTGGCGACAGCTTTGGGGGCTGGGCTCTTTGGTGTGGGAGAAATCCCCGGACGTTCGCAAGCCCTGTGCCGGGTTCGGGCAAAAAAACGCCATCGAGCGTGCCTCGTACGTCGGGGCATAGGTAGCACAGGTGAGACCGCAGCCCCAGTCTCTGTGGTGCCGTGGAAGCGGCGGCAGTGGGGGCACAGGGCTGGCCACAGCTTTGGGGGCTGGGCTCTTTGGTGTGGGAGAAATCCCCGGACGTTCGCAAGCCCCGTGCCGGGTTCGGGCAAAAAACGCCGCCGAACGTACCTCGTACGTCGGAGCATAGGCAGCACAGGTGCGACCGCAGCCCCAGTCTCTGTGGTGCCGTGGAAGCGGCGGCAGTGGGGGCACAGGGCTGGCTATAGTTTTGGGGGGGTGGGATCTTTGGCGTGGGAGAAATCCCCGGACGTTCGCAAGCCCCGTGCCGGGTTCGGGCAAAAAACGCCGTCGAGCGTGCCTCGTACGTCGGGGCATAGGTAGCACAGGTGAGACCGCAGCCCCAGTCTCTGTGGTGCCGTGGAAGCGGCGGCAGTGGGGGCACAGGGCTGCCTATAGTTTTGGGAGGTGGCCTCTTTGGCGTGGGAGAAATCCCCGGACGTTCGCAAGCCCCGTGCCGGGTTCGGGCAAAAAACGCCACCAAGCGTGCCTCGTACGTCGGGGCATAGGTAGCACAGGTGAGACCGCAGCCCCAGTCTTAGTGGTGCCGTGGAAGCGGCGGCAGTGGGTGCACAGGGCTGCCTATAGTTTTGGGGGCTGGGCTCTTTGGCGTGGGAGAAATCCCCGGACGTTCGCAAGCCCCGAGCCGGGTTCGGGCAAAAAATGCTTCCGAGCGTGCCTCGTACGTCGGGGCATAGGCAGCACAGGTGCAACCGCAGCCCCAGTCTCTGTGGTGCCGTGTAAGCGGCGGCAGTGGGGGCCGAGGGCTGGCTCTAGTTTTGGGGGCTGGGCTCTTTGGCGTGGGAGAAATCCCCGGACGTTCGCAAGCCCCGTGCCGGGTTCGGGCAAAAAACGCCACCAAGCGTGCCTCGTACGTCGGGGCATAGGTAGCACAGGTGAGACCGCAGCCCCAGCCTCTGTGGTGCCGTGGAAGCGGCGGCAGTGGGGGCCGAGGGCTGGATATAGTTTTGGGGGGTGGCCTCTTTGGCGTGGGAGAAATCCCCGGACGTTCGCAAGCCCCGTGCCGGGTTTGGGCAAAAAACACCCCGAGCGTGCCTCGTACGTCGGAGCATAGGCAGCACAGGTGCGACCGCAGCCCCAGTCTCTGTGGTGCCGTGGAAGCGGCGGCAGTGGGTGCACAGGGCTGCCTATAGTTTTGGGGGGTGGCCTCTTTGGCGTGGGAGAAATCCCCGGACGTTCGCAAGCCCCGTGCCGGGTTCGGGCAAAAAACGCCACCAAGCGTGCCTCGTACGTCGGGGCATAGGTAGCACAGGTGAGACCGCAGCCCCAGCCTCTGTGGTGCCGTGGAAGCGGCGGCAGTGGGGGCCGAGGGCTGGCTATAGTTTTGGGGGCTGGGCTCTTTGGTGTGGGAGAAATCCCCGGACGTTCGCAAGCCCCGTGCCGGGTTCGGGCAAAAAACGCCGCCGAGCGTGCCTCGTACGTCGGGGCATAGGTAGCACAGGTGAGACCGCAGCCCCAGTCTCTGTGGTGCCGTGGAAGCGGCGGCAGTGGGGGCACAGGGCTGCCTATAGTTTTGGGGGGTGGCCTCTTTGGCGTGGGAGAAATCCCCGGACGTTCGCAAGCCCCGTGCCGGGTTCGGGCAAAAAACGCCGCCGAGCGTACCTCGTACGTCGGGGCATAGGTAGCACAGGTGAGACCGCAGCCCCAGTCTCTGTGGTGCCGTGGAAGCGGCGGCAGTGGGGGCACAGGGCTGGCCACAGCTTTGGGGGCTTGGCTCTTTGGTGTGGGAGAAATCCCCGGACGTTCGCAAGCCCCGTGCCGGGTTCGGGCAAAAAACACCGCCGAGCGTACCTCGTACGTCGGGGCATAGGTAGCACAGGTGAGACCGCAGCCCCAGTCTCTGTGGTGCCGTGGAAGCGGCGGCAGTGGGTGCGCAGGGCTGGCCACAGCTTTTGGGGCTGGCCTCTTTGGTGTGGGAGAAATCCCCGGACGTTCGCAAGCCCCGTGCCGGGTTCGGGCAAAAAACGCCGCCGAGTGTGCCTCGTACGTCGGGGCATAGGCAGCACAGGTGCGACTGCAGCCCCAGTCTCTGTGGTGCCATGGAAGCGGCGGCAGTGGGGGCACAGGGCTGCCTCTAGTTTTGGGGGGTGGGATCCTTGGCGTGGGAGAAATCCCCGGACGTTCGCAAGCCCCGTGCCGGGTTCGGGCAAAAAACGCCTCCGAACGTACCTCGTACGTCGGAGCATAGGCAGCATAGGTGCGACCGCAGCCCCAGTCTCTGTGGTGCCGTGGAAGCGGCGGCAGTGGGTGCACAGGGCTGGCCACAGCTTTGGGGGCTGGCCTCTTTGGCGTGGGAGAAATCCCCGGACGTTCGCAAGCCCCGTGCCGGGTTCGGTCAAAAAACGCCCCGAGCGTGCCTCATACGTCGGGGCATAGGTAGCACAGGTGAGACCGCAGCCCCAGTCCCTGTGGTGCCGTGGAAGCGGCGGCAGTGGGGGCACAGGGCTGCCTATAGTTTTGGGGGGTGGCCTCTTTAGCATGGGAGAAATCCCCGGACGTTCGCAAGCCCCGTGCCGGGTTCGGGCAAAAAACGCCGCCGAGCGTGCCTCGTACGTCGGAGCATAGGCAGCACAGGTGAGACCGCAGCCCCAGTCTCTGTGGTGCCGTGGAAGCGGCGGCAGTGGGGGCACAGGGCTGGGCACAGCTTTGGGGGGTGGCCTCTTTGGCGTGGGAGAAATCCCCGGACGTTCGCAAGCCCCGTGCCGGGTTCGGGCAAAAAACGCCGCCGAGCGTGCCTCGTACGTCGGGGCATAGGCAGCACAGGTGAGACCGCAGCCCCAGTCTCTGTGGTGCCGTGGAAGCGGCGGCAGTGGGGGCCGAGGGCTGGCTATAGTTTTGGGGGGTGGGATCTTTGGTGTGGGAGAAATCCCCGGACGTTCGCAAGCCCCGTGCCGGGTTCGGGCAAAAAACGCCTCCGAACGTACATCGTACGTCGGAGCATAGGCAGCACAGGTGAGTCCGCAGCCCCAGTCTCTGTGGTGCCGTGGAAGCGGCGGCAGTGGGGGCACAGGGCTGCCTATAGTTTTGGGGGGTGGCCTCTTTAGCATGGGAGAAATCCCCGGACGTTCGCAAGCCCCGTGCCGGGTTCGGGCAAAAAACGCCGCCGAGCGTGCCTCGTACGTCGGAGCATAGGCAGCACAGGTGAGACCGCAGCCCCAGTCTCTGTGGTGCCGTGGAAGCGGCGGCAGTGGGTGCACAGGACTGGCCACAGCTTTGGGGGCTGGGCTCTTTGGCGTGGGAGAAATCCCCGGACGTTCGCAAGCCCCGTGCCGGGTTCGGGCAAAAAACGCCTCCGAACGTATCTCGTACGTCGGAGCATAGGCAGCACAGGTGAGTCCGCAGCCCCAGTCTCTGTGGTGCCATGGAAGCGGCGGCAGTGGGGGCACAGGGCTGCCTATAGTTTTGGGGGGTGGCCTCTTTAGCATGGGAGAAATCCCCGGACGTTCGCAAGCCCCGTGCCGGGTTCGGGCAAAAAACGCCGCCGAGCGTGCCTCGTACGTCGGGGCATAGGCAGCACAGGTGAGACCGCAGCCCCAGTCTCTGTGGTGCCGTGGAAGCGGCGGCAGTGGGTGCACAGGGCTGCCTATAGTTTTGGGGGGTGGCCTCTTTGGCGTTGGAGAAATCCCCGGACGTTCGCAAGCCCCGTGCCGGGTTCGGGCAAAAAACGCCGCCGAGCGTGCCTCGTACGTCGGGGCATAGGCAGCACAGGTGCAACCGCAGCCCCAGTCTCTGTGGTGCCGTGGAAGCGGCAGCAGTGGGTGCACAGGGCTGGCTATAGTTTTGGGGGTGGGCTCTTTGGTGTGGGAGAAATCCCGGGACATTCGCAAGCCCCGTGCCGGGTTCGGGCAAAAACGCCGCCGAGCGTGCCTCATACGTCGGGGCATAGGTAGCACAGGTGAGACCGCAGCCCCAGTCTCTGTGGTGCCGTGGAAGCGGCGGCAGTGGGGGCCGAGGGCTGGCCACAGCTTTGGGGGCTGGCCTCTTTGGCGTGGGAGAAATCCCCGGACGTTCGCAAGTCCTGTGCCGGGTTCGGGCAAAAAACGCCACCGAGCGTGCCTCGTACGTCGGGGCATAGGTAGCACAGGTGAGACCGCAGCCCCAGTCTCTGTGGTGCCGTGGAAGCGGCGGCAGTGGGGGCCGAGGGCTGGCCACAGCTTTGGGGGGTGGGATCTTTGGTGTGGGAGAAATCCCCGGACGTTCGCAAGCCCCGTGCCGGGTTCGGGCAAAAAAACGCCGCCGAGCGTGCCTCGTACGTCGGGGCATAGGTAGCACAGGTGAGACCGCAGCCCCAGTCTCTGTGGTGCCGTGGAAGCGGCGGCAGTGGGGGCACAGGGCTGGCCACAGCTTTGCGGGCTGGGCTCTTTGGTGTGGGAGAAATCCCCGGACATTCGCAAGCCCCGTGCCGGGTTCGGGCAAAAAACGCCGCCGAGCGTGCCTCATACGTCGGGGCATAGGTAGCACAGGTGAGACCGCAGCCCCAGTCTCTGTGGTGCCGTGGAAGCGGCGGCAGTGGGGGCCGAGGGCTGGCTATAGTTTTGGGGGGTGGCCTCTTTGGTGTGGGAGAAATCCCCGGACGTTCGCAAGCCCCGTGCCGGGTTCGGGCAAAAAACGCCGCCGAGCGTGCCTCGTACGTCGGGGCATAGGTAGCACAGGTGAGACCGCAGCCCCAGTCTCTGTGGTGCCGTGGAAGCGGCGGCAGTGGGTGCACAGGGATGGCCACAGCTTTGCGGGCTGGGCTCTTTGGTGTGGGAGAAATCCCCGGACGTTCGCAAGCCCCGTGCCGGGTTCGGGCAAAAAACGCCGCCGAGCGTGCCTCATACGTCGGGGCATAGGCAGCACAGGTGCGACCGCAGCCCCAGTCTCTGTGGTGCCGTGGAAGCGGCGGCAGTGGGGGCCGAGGGCTGGCCACAGCTTTGCGGGCTGGGCTCTTTGGTGTGGGAGAAATTCCCGGACGTTCGCAAGCCCCGTGCCGGGTTCGGGCAAAAAACGCCGCCGAGCGTGCCTCGTACGTCGGGGCATAGGCAGCACAGGTGCGACTGCAGCCCCAGTCTCTGTGGTGCCGTGGAAGCGGCGGCAGGGCGGGCACAGGGCTCCCTATAGTTTTGGGGGCTGGGCTCTTTGGCGTGGGAGAAATCCCCGGACGTTCGCAAGCCCCGTGCCGGGTTCGGGCAAAAAACGCCGCCGAGCGTGCCTCATACGTCGGGGTATAGGCAGCACAGGTGCGACCGCAGCCCCAGTCTCTGTGGTGCCGTGGAAGCGGTGGCAGTGGGGGCCGAGGGCTGGCCACAGCTTTGCGGGCTGGGCTCTTTGGTGTGGGAGAAATTCCCGGACGTTCGCAAGCCCCGTGCCGGATTCGGGCAAAAAACGCCGCCGAGCGTGCCTCGTACGTCGGGGCATAGGCAGCACAGGTGCGACTGCAGCCCCAGTCTCTGTGGTGCCGTGGAAGCGGCGGCAGTGGGTGCACAGGGCTGCCTATAGTTTTGGGGGGTGGGCTCTTTGGCGTGGGAGAAATCCCCGGACGTTCGCAAGCCCCGTGCCGGGTTCGGGCAAAAAACGCCGTCGAGCGTGCCTCGTACGTCGGGGCATAGGCAGCACAGGTGCGTCCGCAGCCCCAGTCTCTGTGGTGCCGTGGAAGCGGCGGCAGTGGGTGCACAGGGCTGGCCACAGCTTTGGGGGCTGGCCTCTTTGGTGTGGGAGAAATCCCCGGACGTTCGCAAGCCCCGTGCCGGGTTCGGGCAAAAAACGCCGCCGAGCGTGCCTCGTACGTCGGGGCATAGGCAGCACAGGTGCAACCGCAGCCCCAGTCTCTGTGGTGCCGTGGAAGCGGCGGAAGTGGGGGCTCAGGGCTGGCTATAGTTTTGGGGGGTGGCCTCATTGCTGTGGGAGAAATCCCCGGACGTTCGCAAGCCCCGTGCCGGGTTCGGGCAAAAAACGCCGCCGAGCGTGCCTCATACGTCGGGGCATAGGCAGCACAGGTGCGACCGCAGCCCCAGTCTCTGTAGTGCCGTGGAAGCGGCGGCAGTGGGGGCCGAGGGCTGGCCACAGCTTTGGGGGGCTGGGCTCTTTGGCGTGGGAGAAATCCCCGGACGTTCGCAAGTCCTGTGCTGGGTTCGGGCAAAAAACGCCACCGAGCGTGCCTCGTACGTCGGGGCATAGGCAGCACAGGTGAGACCGCAGCCCCAGTCTCTGTGGTGCCGTGGAAGCGGCGGCAGTGGGGGCCGAGGGCTGGCCACAGCTTTGGGGGCTGGGCTCTTTGGTGTGGGAGAAATCCCCGGACGTTCGCAAGCCCTGTGCCGGGTTCGGGCAAAAAACGCCGCCGAGCGTGCCTCGTACGTCGGGGCATAGGTAGCACAGGTGAGACCGCAGCCCCAGTCTCTGTGGTGCCGTGGAAGCGGTGGCAGTGGGGGCCGAGGGCTGCCTATAGTTTTGGGGGCTGGCCTCTTTGGCGTGGGAGAAATCCCCGGACGTTCGCAAGTCCTGTGCCGGGTTTGGGCAAAAAACGCCATCGAGCGTGCCTCGAACGTCGGGGCATAGGTAGCACAGGTGAGACCGCAGCCCCAGTCTCTGTGGTGCCGTGGAAGCGGCGGCAGTGGGGGCACAGGGCTGGCGACAGCTTTGGGGGCTGGGCTCTTTGGTGTGGGAGAAATCCCCGGACGTTCGCAAGCCCTGTGCCGGGTTCTGGCAAAAAACGCCATCGAGCGTGCCTCGTACGTCGGGGCATAGGTAGCACAGGTGAGACCGCAGCCCCAGTCTCTGTGGTGCCGTGTAAGCGGCGGCAGTGGGGGCACAGGGCTGGCCACAGCTTTGGGGGCTGGGCTCTTTGGTGTGGGAGAAATCCCCGGACGTTCGCAAGCCCCGTGCCGGGTTCGGGCAAAAAACGCCGCCGACCGTACCTCGTACGTCGGAGCATAGGCAGCACAGGTGCGACCGCAGCCCCAGTCTCTGTGGTGCCGTGGAAGCGGCGGCAGTGGGGGCACAGGGCTGGCTATAGTTTTGGGGGGTGGGATCTTTGGCGTGGGAGAAATCCCCGGACGTTCGCAAGCCCCGTGCCGGGTTCGGGCAAAAAACGCCACCAAGCGTGCCTCGTACGTCGGGGCATAGGTAGCACAGGTGAGACCGCAGCCCCAGCCTCTGTGGTGCCGTGGAAGCGGCGGCAGTGGGTGCACAGGGCTGCCTATAGTTTTGGGGGCTGGGCTCTTTGGCGTGGGAGAAATCCCCGGACGTTCGCAAGCCCCGAGCCGGGTTCGGGCAAAAAACGCCGCCGAGCGTGCCTCGTACGTCGGGGCATAGGTAGCACAGGTGAGACCGCAGCCCCAGTCTCTGTGGTGCCGTGGAAGCGGCGGCAGTGGGGGCACAGGGCTGGCCACAGCTTTGGGGGCTGGGCTCTTTGGCGTGGGAGAAATCCCCGGACGTTCGCAAGCCCCGAGCCGGGTTCGGGCAAAAAACGCTTCCGAGCGTGCCTCGTACGTCGGGGCATAGGTAGCACAGGTGAGACCGCAGCCCCAGTCTCTGTGGTGCCGTGGAAGCGGCGGCAGTGGGGGCCGAGGGCTGGCTCTAGTTTTGGGGGCTGGGCTCTTTGGCGTGGGAGAAATCCCCGGACGTTCGCAAGCCCCGTGCCGGGTTCGGGCAAAAAACGCCACCAAGCGTGCCTCGTACGTCGGGGCATAGGTAGCACAGGTGAGACCGCAGCCCCAGCCTCTGTGGTGCCGTGGAAGCGGCGGCAGTGGGGGCCGAGGGCTGGATATAGTTTTGGGGGGTGGCCTCTTTGGCGTGGGAGAAATCCCCGGACGTTCGCAAGCCCCGTGCCGGGTTTGGGCAAAAAACACCCCGAGCGTGCCTCGTACGTCGGAGCATAGGCAGCACAGGTGCGACCGCAGCCCCAGTCTCTGTGGTGCCGTGGAAGCGGCGGCAGTGGGTGCACAGGGCTGGCTATAGTTTTGGGGGGGTGGCCTCTTTGGCGTGGGAGAAATCCCCGGACGTTCGCAAGCCCCGTGCCGGGTTCGGGCAAAAAACGCCACCAAGCGTGCCTCGTACGTCGGGGCATAGGTAGCACAGGTGAGACCGCAGCCCCAGCCTCTGTGGTGCCGTGGAAGCGGCGGCAGTGGGGGCCGAGGGCTGGCTATAGTTTTGGGGGCTGGGATCTTTGGTGTGGGAGAAATCCCCGGACGTTCGCAAGCCCCGTGCCGGGTTCGGGCAAAAAACGCCGCCGAGCGTGCCTCGTACGTCGGGGCATATGTAGCACAGGTGCGACCGCAGCCCCAGTCTCTGTGGTGCCGTGGAAGCGGCGGCAGTGGGGGCTGAGGGCTGGCCACAGCTTTGGGGGCTGGGCTCTTTGGCGTGGGAGAAATCCCCGGACGTTCGCAAGCCCCGTGCCGGGTTCGGGCAAAAAACGCCGCCGAGCGTACCTCGTACGTCGGGGCATAGGTAGCACAGGTGAGACCGCAGCCCCAGTCTCTGTGGTGCCGTGGAAGCGGCGGCAGTGGGGGCACAGGGCTGGCCACAGCTTTGGGGGCTTGGCTCTTTGGTGTGGGAGAAATCCCCGGACGTTCGCAAGCCCCGTGCCGGGTTCGGGCAAAAAACGCCGCCGAGCGTACCTCGTACGTCGGGGCATAGGTAGCACAGGTGAGACCGCAGCCCCAGTCTCTGTGGTGCCGTGGAAGCGGCGGCAGTGGGTGCGCAGGGCTGGCCACAGCTTTTGGGGCTGGCCTCTTTGGTGTGGGAGAAATCCCCGGACGTTCGCAAGCCCCGTGCCGGGTTTGGGCAAAAAACGCCGCCGAGCGTGCCTCGTATGTCGGGGCATAGGCAGCACAGGTGCGACTGCAGCCCCAGTCTCTGTGGTGCCATGGAAGCGGCGGCAGTGGGGGCACAGGGCTGCCTCTAGTTTTGGGGGGTGGGATCCTTGGCGTGGGAGAAATCCCCGCACGTTCGCAAGCCCCGTGCCGGGTTCGGGCAAAAAACGCCGCCGAGCGTGCCTCATACGTCGGGGCATAGGCAGCACAGGTGAGACCGCAGCCCCAGTCTCTGTGGTGCCGTGGAAGCGGTGGGCAGTGGGTGCACAGGGCTGGCCACAGCTTTGGGGGCTGGGCTCTTTGGCGTGGGAGAAATCCCCGGACGTTCGCAAGCCCCGTGCCGGGTTCGGGCAAAAAACGCCTCCGAACGTACCTCGTACGTCGGAGCATAGGCAGCATAGGTGCGACCGCAGCCCCAGTCTCTGTGGTGCCGTGGAAGCGGCGGCAGTGGGTGCACAGGGCTGGCCACAGCTTTGGGGGCTGGGCTCTTTGACGTGGGAGAAATCCCCGGACGTTCGCAAGCCCCGTGCCGGGTTCGGGCAAAAAACGCCCCGAGCGTGCCTCATACGTCGGGGCATAGGTAGCACAGGTGAGACCGCAGCCCCAGTCCCTGTGGTGCCGTGGAAGCGGCGGCAGTGGGGGCACAGGGCTGCCTATAGTTTTGGGGGGTGGCCTCTTTAGCATGGGAGAAATCCCCGGACGTTCGCAAGCCCCGTGCCGGGTTCGGGCAAAAAACGCCGCCGAGCGTGCCTCGTACGTCGGAGCATAGGCAGCACAGGTGAGTCCGCAGCCCCAGTCTCTGTGGTGCCATGGAAGCGGCGGCAGTGGGGGCACAGGGCTGCCTATAGTTTTGGGGGGTGGCCTCTTTAGCATGGGAGAAATCCCCGGACGTTCGCAAGCCCCGTGCCGGGTTCGGGCAAAAAACGCCGCCGAGCGTGCCTCGTACGTCGGGGCATAGGCAGCACAGGTGAGACCGCAGCCCCAGTCTCTGTGGTGCCGTGGAAGCGGCGGCAGTGGGTGCACAGGGCTGCCTATAGTTTTGGGGGGTGGCCTCTTTGGCGTTGGAGAAATCCCCGGACGTTCGCAAGCCCCGTGCCGGGTTCGGGCAAAAAACGCCGCCGAGCGTGCCTCGTACGTCGGGGCATAGGCAGCACAGGTGCAACCGCAGCCCCAGTCTCTGTGGTGCCGTGGAAGCGGCAGCAGTGGGTGCACAGGGCTGGCTATAGTTTTGGGGGTGGGCTCTTTGGTGTGGGAGAAATCCCGGGACATTCGCAAGCCCCGTGCCGGGTTCGGGCAAAAACGCCGCCGAGCGTGCCTCATACGTCGGGGCATAGGTAGCACAGGTGAGACCGCAGCCCCAGTCTCTGTGGTGCCGTGGAAGCGGCGGCAGTGGGGGCCGAGGGCTGGCCACAGCTTTGGGGGCTGGCCTCTTTGGCGTGGGAGAAATGCCCGGACGTTCGCAAGTCCTGTGCCGGGTTCGGGCAAAAAACGCCACCGAGCGTGCCTCGTACGTCGGGGCATAGGTAGCACAGGTGAGACCGCAGCCCCAGTCTCTGTGGTGCCGTGGAAGCGGCGGCAGTGGGGGCCGAGGGCTGGCCACAGCTTTGGGGGGTGGGATCTTTGGTGTGGGAGAAATCCCCGGACGTTCGCAAGCCCCGTGCCGGGTTCGGGCAAAAAACGCCGCCGAGCGTGCCTCATACGTCGGGGCATAGGTAGCACAGGTGAGACCGCAGCCCCAGTCTCTGTGGTGCCGTGGAAGCGGCGGCAGTGGGGGCCGAGGGCTGGCTATAGTTTTGGGGGGTGGCCTCTTTGGTGTGGGAGAAATCCCCGGACGTTCGCAAGCCCCGTGCCGGGTTCGGGCAAAAAACGCCGCCGAGCGTGCCTCGTACGTCGGGGCATAGGTAGCACAGGTGAGACCGCAGCCCCAGTCTCTGTGGTGCCGTGGAAGCGGCGGCAGTGGGTGCACAGGGATGGCCACAGCTTTGGGGGCTGGGCTCTTTGGTGTGGGAGAAATCCCCGGACGTTCGCAAGCCCCGTGCCGGGTTCGGGCAAAAAACGCCGCCGAGCGTGCCTCATACGTCGGGGCATAGGCAGCACAGGTGAGACCGCAGCCCCAGTCTCTGTGGTGCCGTGGAAGCGGCGGCAGTGGGGGCACAGGGCTGCCTATAGTTTTGGGGGCTGGGCTCTTTGGCGTGGGAGAAATCCCCGGACGTTCGCAAGCCCCGTGCCGGGTTCGGGCAAAAAACGCCGCCGAGCGTGCCTCGTACGTCGGGGCATAGGTAACACAGGTGAGACCGCAGCCCCAGTCTCTGTGGTGCCGTGGAAGCGGCGGCAGTGGGGGCACAGGGCTGGCTATAGTTTTGGGGGGTGGCCTCTTTGGCGTGGGAGAAATCCCCGGACGTTCGCAAGCCCTGTGCCGGGTTTGGGCAAAAAAACGCCTTCGAGCGTGCCTCGAACGTCGGGGCATAGGTAGCACAGGTGAGACCGCAGCCCCAGTCTCTGTGGTGCCGTGGAAGCGGCGGCAGTCGGGGCCGAGGGCTGGATATAGTTTTGGGGGGTGGCCTCTTTGGCGTGGGAGAAATCCCCGGACGTTCGCAAGCCCCGTGCCGGGTTCGGGCAAAAAACGCCGCCGAGCGTGCCTCATACGTCGGGGCATAGGCAGCACAGGTGCGACCGCAGCCCCAGTCTCTGTGGTGCCGTGGAAGCGGCGGCAGTGGGGGCCGAGGGCTGGCCACAGCTTTGCGGGCTGGGCTCTTTGGTGTGGGAGAAATTCCCGGACGTTCGCAAGCCCCGTGCCGGGTTCGGGCAAAAAACGCCGCCGAGCGTGCCTCGTACGTCGGGGCATAGGCAGCACAGGTGCGACTGCAGCCCCAGTCTCTGTGGTGCCGTGGAAGCGGCGGCAGGGCGGGCACAGGGCTGCCTATAGTTTTGGGGGCTGGGCTCTTTGGCGTGGGAGAAATCCCCGGACGTTCGCAAGCCCCGTGCCGGGTTCGGGCAAAAAACGCCGCCGAGCGTGCCTCATACGTCGGGGCATAGGCAGCACAGGTGCGACCGCAGCCCCAGTCTCTGTGGTGCCGTGGAAGCGGTGGCAGTGGGGGCCGAGGGCTGGCCACAGCTTTGCGGGCTGGGCTCTTTGGTGTGGGAGAAATTCCCGGACGTTCGCAAGCCCCGTGCCGGATTCGGGCAAAAAACGCCGCCGAGCGTGCCTCGTACGTCGGGGCATAGGCAGCACAGGTGCGACTGCAGCCCCAGTCTCTGTGGTGCCGTGGAAGCGGCGGCAGTGGGTGCACAGGGCTGCCTATAGTTTTGGGGGGTGGGCTCTTTGGCGTGGGAGAAATCCCCGGACGTTCGCAAGCCCCGTGCCGGGTTCGGGCAAAAAACGCCGTCGAGCGTGCCTCGTACGTCGGGGCATAGGCAGCACAGGTGCGTCCGCAGCCCCAGTCTCTGTGGTGCTGTGGAAGCGGCGGCAGTGGGTGCACAGGGCTGGCCACAGCTTTGGGGGCTGGCCTCTTTGGTGTGGGAGAAATCCCCGGACGTTCGCAAGCCCCGTGCCGGGTTCGGGCAAAAAACGCCGCCGAGCGTGCCTCGTACGTCGGGGCATAGGCAGCACAGGTGCAACCGCAGCCCCAGTCTCTGTGGTGCCGTGGAAGCGGCGGAAGTGGGGGCTCAGGGCTGGCTATAGTTTTGGGGGGTGGCCTCATTGCTGTGGGAGAAATCCCCGGACGTTCGCAAGCCCCGTGCCGGGTTCGGGCAAAAAACGCCGCCGAGCGTGCCTCATACGTCGGGGCATAGGCAGCACAGGTGCGACCGCAGCCCCAGTCTCTGTAGTGCCGTGGAAGCGGCGGCAGTGGGGGCCGAGGGCTGGCCACAGCTTTGGGGGCTGGGCTCTTTGGCGTGGGAGAAATCCCCGGACGTTCGCAAGTCCTGTGCCGGGTTCGGGCAAAAAACGCCACCGAGCGTGCCTCGTACGTCGGGGCATAGGCAGCACAGGTGAGACCGCAGCCCCAGTCTCTGTGGTGCCGTGGAAGCGGCGGCAGTGGGGGCCGAGGGCTGGCCACAGCTTTGGGGGCTGGGCTCTTTGGTGTGGGAGAAATCCCCGGACGTTCGCAAGCCCCGTGCCGGGTTCGGGCAAAAAACGCCGCCGACCGTACCTCGTACGTCGGAGCATAGGCAGCACAGGTGCGACCGCAGCCCCAGTCTCTGTGGTGCCGTGGAAGCGGCGGCAGTGGGGGCACAGGGCTGGCTATAGTTTTGGGGGGTGGGATCTTTGGCGTGGGAGAAATCCCCGGACGTTCGCAAGCCCCGTGCCGGGTTCGGGCAAAAAACGCCGTCGAGCGTGCCTCGTACGTCGGGGCATAGGTAGCACAGGTGAGACCGCAGCCCCAGCCTCTGTGGTGCCGTGGAAGCGGCGGCAGTGGGTGCACAGGGCTGCCTATAGTTTTGGGGGCTGGCCTCTTTGGCGTGGGAGAAATCCCCGGACGTTCGCAAGCCCCGTGCCGGGTTCGGGCAAAAAACGCCACCAAGCGTGCCTCGTACGTCGGGGCATAGGTAGCACAGGTGAGACCGCAGCCCCAGTCTCTGTGGTGCCGTGGAAGCGGCGGCAGTGGGTGCACAGGGCTGCCTATAGTTTTGGGGGCTGGGCTCTTTGGCGTGGGAGAAATCCCCGGACGTTCGCAAGCCCCGAGCCGGGTTCGGGCAAAAAACGCCGCCGAGCGTGCCTCGTACGTCGGGGCATAGGTAGCACAGGTGAGACCGCAGCCCCAGTCTCTGTGGTGCCGTGGAAGCGGCGGCAGTGGGGGCACAGGGCTGGCCACAGCTTTGGGGGCTGGGCTCTTTGGCGTGGGAGAAATCCCCGGACGTTCGCAAGCCCCGAGCCGGGTTCGGGCAAAAAACGCTTCCGAGCGTGCCTCGTACGTCGGGGCATAGGCAGCACAGGTGCAACCGCAGCCCCAGTCTCTGTGGTGCCGTGTAAGCGGCGGCAGTGGGGGCCGAGGGCTGGCTCTAGTTTTGGGGGCTGGGCTCTTTGGCGTGGGAGAAATCCCCGGACGTTCGCAAGCCCCGTGCCGGGTTCGGGCAAAAAACGCCACCAAGCGTGCCTCGTACGTCGGGGCATAGGTAGCACAGGTGAGACCGCAGCCCCAGCCTCTGTGGTGCCGTGGAAGCGGCGGCAGTGGGGGCCGAGGGCTGGATATAGTTTTGGGGGGTGGCCTCTTTGGCGTGGGAGAAATCCCCGGACGTTCGCAAGCCCCGTGCCGGGTTTGGGCAAAAAACACCCCGAGCGTGCCTCGTACGTCGGAGCATAGGCAGCACAGGTGCGACCGCAGCCCCAGTCTCTGTGGTGCCGTGGAAGCGGCGGCAGTGGGTGCACAGGGCTGCCTATAGTTTTGGGGGGTGGCCTCTTTGGCGTGGGAGAAATCCCCGGACGTTCGCAAGCCCCGTGCCGGGTTCGGGCAAAAAACGCCACCAAGCGTGCCTTGTACGTCGGGGCATAGGTAGCACAGGTGAGACCGCAGCCCCAGCCTCTGTGGTGCCGTGGAAGCGGCGGCAGTGGGGGCCGAGGGCTGGCTATAGTTTTGGGGGCTGGGATCTTTGGTGTGGGAGAAATCCCCGGACGTTCGCAAGCCCCGTGCCGGGTTCGGGCAAAAAACGCCGCCGAGCGTGCCTCGTACGTCGGGGCATAGGTAGCACAGGTGCGACCGCAGCCCCAGTCTCTGTGGTGCCGTGGAAGCGGCGGCAGTGGGGGCCGAGGGCTGGCCACAGCTTTGGGGGCTGGGCTCTTTGGCGTGGGAGAAATCCCCGGACGTTCGCAAGCCCCGTGCCGGGTTCGGGCAAAAAACGCCGCCGAGCGTACCTCGTACGTCGGGGCATAGGTAGCACAGGTGAGACCGCAGCCCCAGTCTCTGTGGCGCCGTGGAAGCGGCGGCAGTGGGGGCACAGGGCTGGCCACAGCTTTGGGGGCTTGGCTCTTTGGTGTGGGAGAAATCCCCGGACGTTCGCAAGCCCCGTGCCGGGTTCGGGCAAAAAACGCCGCCGAGCGTGCCTCGTACGTCGGGGCATAGGCAGCACAGGTGCGACTGCAGCCCCAGTCTCTGTGGTGCCATGGAAGCGGCGGCAGTGGGGGCACAGGGCTGCCTCTAGTTTTGGGGGGTGGGATCCTTGGCGTGGGAGAAATCCCCGCACGTTCGCAAGCCCCGTGCCGGGTTCGGGCAAAAAACGCCGCCGAGCGTGCCTCATACGTCGGGGCATAGGCAGCACAGGTGAGACCGCAGCCCCAGTCTCTGTGGTGCCGTGGAAGCGGCGGCAGTGGGTGCACAGGGCTGGCCACAGCTTTGGGGGCTGGGCTCTTTGGCGTGGGAGAAATCCCCGGACGTTCGCAAGCCCCGTGCCGGGTTCGGGCAAAAAACGCCTCCGAACGTACCTCGTACGTCGGAGCATAGGCAGCATAGGTGCGACCGCAGCCCCAGTCTCTGTGGTGCCGTGGAAGCGGCGGCAGTGGGTGCACAGGGCTGGCCACAGCTTTGGGGGCTGGGCTCTTTGACGTGGGAGAAATCCCCGGACGTTCGCAAGCCCCGTGCCGGGTTCGGGCAAAAAACGCCCCGAGCGTGCCTCGTACGTCGGGGCATAGGTAGCACAGGTGAGACCGCAGCCCCAGTCCCTGTGGTGCCGTGGAAGCGGCGGCAGTGGGGGCACAGGGCTGCCTATAGTTTTGGGGGGTGGCCTCTTTAGCATGGGAGAAATCCCCGGACGTTCGCAAGCCCCGTGCCGGGTTCGGGCAAAAAACGCCGCCGAGCGTGCCTCGTACGTCGGAGCATAGGCAGCACAGGTGAGACCGCAGCCCCAGTCTCTGTGGTGCCGTGGAAGCGGCGGCAGTGGGGGCACAGGGCTGCCTATAGTTTTGGGGGGTGGCCTCTTTAGCATGGGAGAAATCCCCGGACGTTCGCAAGCCCCGTGCCGGGTTCGGGCAAAAAACGCCCCGAGCGTGCCTCGTACGTCGGGGCATAGGTAGCACAGGTGAGACCGCAGCCCCAGTCCCTGTGGTGCCGTGGAAGCGGCGGCAGTGGGGGCACAGGGCTGCCTATAGTTTTGGGGGGTGGCCTCTTTAGCATGGGAGAAATCCCCGGACGTTCGCAAGCCCCGTGCCGGGTTCGGGCAAAAAACGCCGCCGAGCGTGCCTCGTACGTCGGAGCATAGGCAGCACAGGTGAGACCGCAGCCCCAGTCTCTGTGGTGCCGTGGAAGCGGCAGCAGTGGGGGCACAGGGCTGGCCACAGCTTTGGGGGGTGGCCTCTTTGGCGTGGGAGAAATCCCCGGACGTTCGCAAGCCCCGTGCCGGGTTCGGGCAAAAAACGCCGCCGAGCGTGCCTCGTACGTCGGGGCATAGGCAGCACAGGTGAGACCGCAGCCCCAGTCTCTGTGGTGCCGTGGAAGCGGCGGCAGTGGGGGCCGAGGGCTGGCTATAGTTTTGGGGGGTGGGATCTTTGGTGTGGGAGAAATCCCCGGACGTTCGCAAGCCCCGTGCCGGGTTCGGGCAAAAAACGCCTCCGAACGTACATCGTACGTCGGAGCATAGGCAGCACAGGTGAGTCCGCAGCCCCAGTCTCTGTGGTGCCGTGGAAGCGGCGGCAGTGGGTGCACAGGGCTGGCCACAGCTTTGGGGGCTGGGCTCTTTGGCGTGGGAGAAATCCCCGGACGTTCGCAAGCCCCGTGCCGGGTTCGGGCAAAAAACGCCTCCGAACGTATCTCGTACGTCGGAGCATAGGCAGCACAGGTGAGTCCGCAGCCCCAGTCTCTGTGGTGCCGTGGAAGCGGCGGCAGTGGGTGCACAGGGCTGCCTATAGTTTTGGGGGGTGGCCTCTTTAGCATGGGAGAAATCCCCGGACGTTCGCAAGCCCCGTGCCGGGTTCGGGCAAAAAACGCCGCCGAGCGTGCCTCGTACGTCGGAGCATAGGCAGCACAGGTGAGACCGCAGCCCCAGTCTCTGTGGTGCCGTGGAAGCGGCGGCAGTGGGTGCACAGGACTGGCCACAGCTTTGGGGGCTGGGCTCTTTGGCGTGGGAGAAATCCCCGGACGTTCGCAAGCCCCGTGCCGGGTTCGGGCAAAAAACGCCTCCGAACGTATCTCGTACGTCGGAGCATAGGCAGCACAGGTGAGTCCGCAGCCCCAGTCTCTGTGGTGCCGTGGAAGCGGCGGCAGTGGGTGCACAGGGCTGCCTATAGTTTTGGGGGGTGGCCTCTTTAGCATGGGAGAAATCCCCGGACGTTCGCAAGCCCCGTGCCGGGTTCGGGCAAAAAACGCCGCCGAGCGTGCCTCGTACGTCGGAGCATAGGCAGCACAGGTGAGACCGCAGCCCCAGTCTCTGTGGTGCCGTGGAAGCGGCGGCAGTGGGTGCACAGGACTGGCCACAGCTTTGGGGGCTGGGCTCTTTGGTGTGGGAGAAATCCCCGGACGTTCGCAAGCCCCGTGCCGGGTTCGGGCAAAAAAACGCCTCCGAACGTACATCGTACGTCTGAGCATAGGCAGCACAGGTGAGTCCGCAGCCCCAGTCTCTGTGGTGCCGTGGAAGCGGCGGCAGTGGGTGCACAGGGCTGGCCACAGCTTTGGGGGCTGGGCTCTTTGGCGTGGGAGAAATCCCCGGACGTTCGCAAGCCCCGTGCCGGGTTCGGGCAAAAAACGCCTCCGAACGTATCTCGTACGTCGGAGCATAGGCAGCACAGGTGAGTCCGCAGCCCCAGTCTCTGTGGTGCCGTGGAAGCGGCGGCAGTGGGGGCCGAGGGCTGGCTATAGTTTTGGGGGGTGGGATCTTTGGTGTGGGAGAAATCCCCGGACGTTCGCAAGCCCCGTGCCGGGTTCGGGCAAAAAACGCCTCCGAACGTACATCGTACGTCGGAGCATAGGCAGCACAGGTGAGTCCGCAGCCCCAGTCTCTGTGGTGCCGTGGAAGCGGCGGCAGTGGGTGCACAGGGCTGGCCACAGCTTTGGGGGCTGGGCTCTTTGGCGTGGGAGAAATCCCCGGACGTTCGCAAGCCCCGTGCCGGGTTCGGGCAAAAAACGCCTCCGAACGTATCTCGTACGTCGGAGCATAGGCAGCACAGGTGAGTCCGCAGCCCCAGTCTCTGTGGTGCCGTGGAAGCGGCGGCAGTGGGTGCACAGGGCTGCCTATAGTTTTGGGGGGTGGCCTCTTTAGCATGGGAGAAATCCCCGGACGTTCGCAAGCCCCGTGCCGGGTTCGGGCAAAAAACGCCGCCGAGCGTGCCTCGTACGTCGGAGCATAGGCAGCACAGGTGAGACCGCAGCCCCAGTCTCTGTGGTGCCGTGGAAGCGGCGGCAGTGGGTGCACAGGACTGGCCACAGCTTTGGGGGCTGGGCTCTTTGGTGTGGGAGAAATCCCCGGACGTTCGCAAGCCCCGTGCCGGGTTCGGGCAAAAAACGCCGCCGAGCGTGCCTCGTACGTCGGGGCATAGGCACCACAGGTGAGACCGCAGCCCCAGTCTCTGTGGTGCCATGGAAGCGGCGGCAGTGGGTGCACAGGGCTGCCTATAGTTTTGGGGGGTGGCCTCTTTGGCGTTGGAGAAATCCCCGGACGTTCGCAAGCCCCGTGCCGGGTTCGGGCAAAAAACGCCGCCGAGCGTGCCTCATACGTCGGGGCATAGGCAGCACAGGTGCGACCGCAGCCCCAGTCTCTGTGGTGCCGTGGAAGCGGCGGCAGTGGGGGCACAGGGCTGGCCACAGCTTTGGGGGGTGGCCTCTTTGGTGTGGGAGAAATCCCCGGACGTTCGCAAGCCCCGTGCCGGGTTCGGGCAAAAAACGCCGCCGAGCGTGCCTCGTACGTCGGGGCATAGGCAGCACAGGTGCAACCGCAGCCCCAGTCTCTGTGGTGCCGTGGAAGCGGCAGCAGTGGGTGCACAGGGCTGGCTATAGTTTTGGGGGTGGGCTCTTTGGTGTGGGAGAAATCCCGGGACATTCGCAAGCCCCGTGCCGGGTTCGGGCAAAAACGCCGCCGAGCGTGCCTCATACGTCGGGGCATAGGTAGTACAGGTGAGACCGCAGCCCCAGTCTCTGTGGTGCCGTGGAAGCGGCGGCAGTGGGGGCCGAGGCCTGGCCACAGCTTTGGGGGCTGGCCTCTTTGGCGTGGGAGAAATGCCCGGACGTTCGCAAGTCCTGTGCCGGGTTCGGGCAAAAAACGCCACCGAGCGTGCCTCGTACGTCGGGGCATAGGTAGCACAGGTGAGACCGCAGCCCCAGTCTCTGTGGTGCCGTGGAAGCGGCGGCAGTGGGGGCCGAGGGCTGGCCACAGCTTTGGGGGGTGGGATCTTTGGTGTGGGAGAAATCCCCGGACGTTCGCAAGCCCCGTGCCGGGTTCGGGCAAAAAACGCCGCCGAGCGTGCCTCGTACGTCGGGGCATAGGTAGCACAGGTGAGACCGCAGCCCCAGTCTCTGTGGTGCCGTGGAAGCGGCGGCAGTGGGGGCACAGGGCTGGCCACAGCTTTGCGGGCTGGGCTCTTTGGTGTGGGAGAAATCCCCGGACATTCGCAAGCCCCGTGCCGGGTTCGGGCAAAAAACGCCGCCGAGCGTGCCTCATACGTCGGGGCATAGGTAGCACAGGTGAGACCGCAGCCCCAGTCTCTGTGGTGCCGTGGAAGCGGCGGCAGTGGGGGCCGAGGGCTGGCTATAGTTTTGGGGGGTGGCCTCTTTGGTGTGGGAGAAATCCCCGGACGTTCGCAAGCCCCGTGCCGGGTTCGGGCAAAAAACGCCGCCGAGCGTGCCTCGTACGTCGGGGCATAGGTAGCACAGGTGAGACCGCAGCCCCAGTCTCTGTGGTGCCGTGGAAGCGGCGGCAGTGGGTGCACAGGGATGGCCACAGCTTTGGGGGCTGGGCTCTTTGGTGTGGGAGAAATCCCCGGACGTTCGCAAGCCCCGTGCCGGGTTCGGGCAAAAAACGCCGCCGAGCGTGCCTCATACGTCGGGGCATAGGCAGCACAGGTGAGACCGCAGCCCCAGTCTCTGTGGTGCCGTGGAAGCGGCGGCAGTGGGGGCACAGGGCTGCCTATAGTTTTGGGGGCTGGCCTCTTTGGCGTGGGAGAAATCCCCGGACGTTCGCAAGCCCCGTGCCGGGTTCGGGCAAAAAACGCCGCCGAGCGTGCCTCGTACGTCGGGGCATAGGCAGCACAGGTGAGACCGCAGCCCCAGTCTATGTGGTGCCGTGGAAGCGGCGGCAGTGGGGGCACAGGGCTGGCCACAGCTTTGGGGGCTGGGCTCTTTGGCGTGGGAGAAATCCCCGGACGTTCGCAAGTCCTGTGCCGGGTTCGGGCAAAAAACGCCACCGAGCGTGCCTCGTACGTCGGGGCATAGGTAGCACAGGTGAGACCGCAGCCCCAGTCTCTGTGGTGCCGTGGAAGCGGCGGCAGTGGGGGCCGAGGGCTGGCCACAGCTTTGGGGGCTGGGCTCTTTGGTGTGGGAGAAATCCCCGGACGTTCGCAAGCCCCGTGCCGGGTTCGGGCAAAAAACGCCGCCGAGCGTGCCTCGTACGTCGGGGCATAGGTAACACAGGTGAGACCGCAGCCCCAGTCTCTGTGGTGCCGTGGAAGCGGCGGCAGTGGGGGCACAGGGCTGGCTATAGTTTTGGGGGGTGGCCTCTTTGGCGTGGGAGAAATCCCCGGACGTTCGCAAGCCCTGTGCCGGGTTTGGGCAAAAAACGCCTTCGAGCGTGCCTCGAACGTCGGGGCATAGGTAGCACAGGTGAGACCGCAGCCCCAGTCTCTGTGGTGCCGTGGAAGCGGCGGCAGTGGGGGCACAGGGCTGGCGACAGCTTTGGGGGCTGGGCTCTTTGGTGTGGGAGAAATCCCCGGACGTTCGCAAGCCCCGTGCCGGGTTCGGGCAAAAAACGCCGCCGAACGTACCTCGTACGTCGGAGCATAGGCAGCACAGGTGAGACCGCAGCCCCAGTCTCTGTGGTGCCGTGGAAGCGGCGGCAGTGGGGGCCGAGGGCTGGATATAGTTTTGGGGGGTGGCCTCTTTGGCGTGGGAGAAATCCCCGGACGTTCGCAAGCCCCGTGCCGGGTTCGGGCAAAAAACGCCGCCGAGCGTGCCTCATACGTCGGGGCATAGGCAGCACAGGTGCGACCGCAGCCCCAGTCTCTGTGGTGCCGTGGAAGCGGCGGCAGTGGGGGCACAGGGCTGGCCACAGCTTTGCGGGCTGGGCTCTTTGGTGTGGGAGAAATTCCCGGACGTTCGCAAGCCCCGTGCCGGGTTCGGGCAAAAATCGCCGCCGAGCGTGCCTCGTACGTCGGGGCATAGGCAGCACAGGTGCGACTGCAGCCCCAGTCTCTGTGGTGCTGTGGAAGCGGCGGCAGGGCGGGCACAGGGCTGCCTATAGTTTTGGGGGCTGGGCTCTTTGGCGTGGGAGAAATCCCCGGACGTTCGCAAGCCCCGTGCCGGGTTCGGGCAAAAAACGCCGCCGAGCGTGCCTCATACGTCGGGGCATAGGCAGCACAGGTGCGACCGCAGCCCCAGTCTCTGTGGTGCCGTGGAAGCGGCGGCAGTGGGGGCCGAGGGCTGGCCACAGCTTTGCGGGCTGGGCTCTTTGGTGTGGGAGAAATTCCCGGACGTTCGCAAGCCCTGTGCCGGGTTCGGGCAAAAAACGCCATCGAGCGTGCCTCGAACGTCGGGGCATAGGTAGCACAGGTGAGACCGCAGCCCCAGTCTCTGTGGTGCCGTGGAAGCGGCGGCAGTGGGTGCACAGGGCTGCCTATAGTTTTGGGGGGTGGGCTCTTTGGCGTGGGAGAAATCCCCGGACGTTCGCAAGCCCCGTGCCGGGTTCGGGCAAAAAACGCCGTCGAGCGTGCCTCGTACGTCGGGGCATAGGCAGCACAGGTGCGTCCGCAGCCCCAGTCTCTGTGGTGCCGTGGAAGCGGCGGCAGTGGGTGCACAGGGCTGGCCACAGCTTTGGGGGCTGGCCTCTTTGGTGTGGGAGAAATCCCCGGACGTTCGCAAGCCCCGTGCCGGGTTCGGGCAAAAAACGCCGCCGAGCGTGCCTCGTACGTCGGGGCATAGGCAGCACAGGTGCAACCGCAGCCCCAGTCTCTGTGGTGCCGTGGAAGCGGCGGAAGTGGGGGCTCAGGGCTGGCTATAGTTTTGGGGGGTGGCCTCATTGCTGTGGGAGAAATCCCCGGACGTTCGCAAGCCCCGTGCCGGGTTCGGGCAAAAAACGCCGCCGAGCGTGCCTCATACGTCGGGGCATAGGCAGCACAGGTGCGACCGCAGCCCCAGTCTCTGTAGTGCCGTGGAAGCGGCGGCAGTGGGGGCACAGGACTGGCCACAGCTTTGGGGGCTGGGCTCTTTGGTGTGGGAGAAATCCCCGGACGTTCGCAAGTCCTGTGCCGGGTTCGGGCAAAAAACGCCACCGAGCGTGCCTCGTACGTCGGGGCATAGGCAGCACAGGTGAGACCGCAGCCCCAGTCTCTGTGGTGCCGTGGAAGCGGCGGCAGTGGGGGCCGAGGGCTGGCCACAGCTTTGGGGGCTGGCCTCTTTGGTGTGGGAGAAATCCCCGGACGTTCGCAAGCCCTGTGCCGGGTTCGGGCAAAAAACGCCGCCGAGCGTGCCTCGTACGTCGGGGCATAGGTAGCACAGGTGAGACCGCAGCCCCAGTCTCTGTGGTGCCATGGAAGCGGCGGCAGTGGGGGCACAGGGCTGCCTCTAGTTTTGGGGGGTGGGATCCTTGGCGTGGGAGAAATCCCCGCACGTTCGCAAGCCCCGTGCCGGGTTCGGGCAAAAAACGCCGCCGAGCGTGCCTCATACGTCGGGGCATAGGCAGCACAGGTGAGACCGCAGCCCCAGTCTCTGTGGTGCCGTGGAAGCGGCGGCAGTGGGTGCACAGGGCTGGCAACAGCTTTGGGGGCTGGGCTCTTTGACGTGGGAGAAATCCCCGGACGTTCGCAAGCCCCGTGCCGGGTTCGGGCAAAAATCGCCTCCGAACGTACCTCGTACGTCGGAGCATAGGCAGCATAGGTGCGACCGCAGCCCCAGTCTCTGTGGTGCCGTGGAAGCGGCGGCAGTGGGTACACAGGGCTGGCCACAGCTTTGGGGGCTGGGCTCTTTGACGTGGGAGAAATCCCCGGACGTTCGCAAGCCCCATGCCGGGTTCGGGCAAAAAACGCCCCGAGCGTGCCTCATACGTCGGGGCATAGGTAGCACAGGTGAGACCGCAGCCCCAGTCCCTGTGGTGCCGTGGAAGCGGCGGCAGTGGGGGCACAGGGCTGCCTATAGTTTTGGGGGGTGGCCTCTTTAGCATGGGAGAAATCCCCGGACGTTCGCAAGCCCCGTGCCGGGTTCGGGCAAAAAACGCCGCCGAGCGTGCCTCGTACGTCTGAGCATAGGCAGCACAGGTGAGACCGCAGCCCCAGTCTTAGTGGTGCCGTGGAAGCGGCGGCAGTGGGGGCACAGGGCTGGCCACAGCTTTGGGGGGTGGCCTCTTTGGCGTGGGAGAAATCCCCGGACGTTCGCAAGCCCCGTGCCGGGTTCGGGCAAAAAACGCCGCCGAGCGTGCCTCGTACGTCGGGGCATAGGCAGCACAGGTGAGACCGCAGCCCCAGTCTCTGTGGTGCCGTGGAAGCGGCGGCAGTGGGGGCCGATGGCTGGCTATAGTTTTGGGGGGTGGGATCTTTGGTGTGGGAGAAATCCCCGGACGTTCGCAAGCCCCGTGCCGGGTTCGGGCAAAAAACGCCTCCGAACGTACATCGTACGTCGGAGCATAGGCAGCACAGGTGAGTCCGCAGCCCCAGTCTCTGTGGTGCCGTGGAAGCGGCGGCAGTGGGTGCACAGGGCTGGCCACAGCTTTGGGGGCTGGGCTCTTTGGCGTGGGAGAAATCCCCGGACGTTCGCAAGCCCCGTGCCGGGTTCGGGCAAAAAACGCCTCCGAACGTATCTCGTACGTCGGAGCATAGGCAGCACAGGTGAGTCCGCAGCCCCAGTCTCTGTGGTGCCGTGGAAGCGGCGGCAGTGGGGGCACAGGGCTGCCTATAGTTTTGGGGGGTGGCCTCTTTAGCATGGGAGAAATCCCCGGACGTTCGCAAGCCCCGTGCCGGGTTCGGGCAAAAAACGCCGCCGAGCGTGCCTCGTACGTCGGAGCATAGGCAGCACAGGTGAGACCGCAGCCCCAGTCTCTGTGGTGCCGTGGAAGCGGCGGCAGTGGGTGCACAGGACTGGCCACAGCTTTGGGGGCTGGGCTCTTTGACGTGGGAGAAATCCCCGGACGTTCGCAAGCCCCGTGCCGGGTTCGGGCAAAAAACGCCGCCGAGCGTGCCTCGTACGTCGGGGCATAGGCAGCACAGGTGAGACCGCAGCCCCAGTCTCTGTGGTGCCGTGGAAGCGGCGGCAGTGGGTGCACAGGGCTGCCTATAGTTTTGGGGGGTGGCCTCTTTGGCGTTGGAGAAATCCCCGGACGTTCGCAAGCCCCGAGCCGGGTTCGGGCAAAAAACGCCGCTGAGCGTGCCTCGTACGTCGGGGCATAGGCAGCACAGGTGCGACCGCAGCCCCAGTCTCTGTGGTGCCGTGGAAGCAGCGGCAGTGGGGGCTGAGGGCTCGCCACAGCTTTGGGGGGTGGCCTCTTTGGTGTGGGAGAAATCCCCGGACGTTCGCAAGCCCCGTGCCGGGTTCGGGCAAAAAACGACGCCGAGCGTGCCTCATACGTCGGGGCATAGGCAGCACAGGTGCGACCGCAGCCCCAGTCTCTGTGGTGCCGTGGAAGCGGCGGCAGTGGGGGCACAGGGCTGGCCACAGCTTTGGGGGGTGGCCTCTTTGGTGTGGGAGAAATCCCCGGACGTTCGCAAGCCCCGTGCCGGGTTCGGGCAAAAAACGCCGCCGAGCGTGCCTCGTACGTCGGGGCATAGGCAGCACAGGTGCAACCGCAGCCCCAGTCTCTGTGGTGCCGTGGAAGCGGCAGCAGTGGGTGCACAGGGCTGGCTATAGTTTTGGGGGTGGGCTCTTTGGTGTGGGAGAAATCCCGGGACATTCGCAAGCCCCGTGCCGGGTTCGGGCAAAAACGCCGCCGAGCGTGCCTCATACGTCGGGGCATAGGTAGCACAGGTGAGACCGCAGCCCCAGTCTCTGTGGTGCCGTGGAAGCGGCGGCAGTGGGGGCCGAGGCCTGGCCACAGCTTTGGGGGCTGGCCTCTTTGGCGTGGGAGAAATGCCCGGACGTTCGCAAGTCCTGTGCCGGGTTCGGGCAAAAAACGCCACCGAGCGTGCCTCGTACGTCGGAGCATAGGCAGCACAGGTGAGACCGCAGCCCCAGTCTCTGTGGTGCCGTGGAAGCGGCGGCAGTGGGGGCACAGGGCTGCCTATAGTTTTGGGGGGTGGCCTCTTTAGCATGGGAGAAATCCCCGGACGTTCGCAAGCCCCGTGCCGGGTTCGGGCAAAAAACGCCCCGAGCGTGCCTCGTACGTCGGGGCATAGGTAGCACAGGTGAGACCGCAGCCCCAGTCCCTGTGGTGCCGTGGAAGCGGCGGCAGTGGGGGCACAGGGCTGCCTATAGTTTTGGGGGGTGGCCTCTTTAGCATGGGAGAAATCCCCGGACGTTCGCAAGCCCCGTGCCGGGTTCGGGCAAAAAACGCCGCCGAGCGTGCCTCGTACGTCGGAGCATAGGCAGCACAGGTGAGACCGCAGCCCCAGTCTCTGTGGTGCCGTGGAAGCGGCAGCAGTGGGGGCACAGGGCTGGCCACAGCTTTGGGGGGTGGCCTCTTTGGCGTGGGAGAAATCCCCGGACGTTCGCAAGCCCCGTGCCGGGTTCGGGCAAAAAACGCCGCCGAGCGTGCCTCGTACGTCGGGGCATAGGCAGCACAGGTGAGACCGCAGCCCCAGTCTCTGTGGTGCCGTGGAAGCGGCGGCAGTGGGGGCCGAGGGCTGGCTATAGTTTTGGGGGGTGGGATCTTTGGTGTGGGAGAAATCCCCGGACGTTCGCAAGCCCCGTGCCGGGTTCGGGCAAAAAACGCCTCCGAACGTACATCGTACGTCGGAGCATAGGCAGCACAGGTGAGTCCGCAGCCCCAGTCTCTGTGGTGCCGTGGAAGCGGCGGCAGTGGGTGCACAGGGCTGGCCACAGCTTTGGGGACTGGGCTCTTTGGCGTGGGAGAAATCCCCGGACGTTCGCAAGCCCCGTGCCGGGTTCGGGCAAAAAACGCCTCCGAACGTATCTCGTACGTCGGAGCATAGGCAGCACAGGTGAGTCCGCAGCCCCAGTCTCTGTGGTGCCGTGGAAGCGGCGGCAGTGGGTGCACAGGGCTGCCTATAGTTTTGGGGGGTGGCCTCTTTAGCATGGGAGAAATCCCCGGACGTTCGCAAGCCCCGTGCCGGGTTCGGGCAAAAAACGCCGCCGAGCGTGCCTCGTACGTCGGAGCATAGGCAGCACAGGTGAGACCGCAGCCCCAGTCTCTGTGGTGCCGTGGAAGCGGCGGCAGTGGGTGCACAGGACTGGCCACAGCTTTGGGGGCTGGGCTCTTTGGTGTGGGAGAAATCCCCGGACGTTCGCAAGCCCCGTGCCGGGTTCGGGCAAAAAACGCCGCCGAGCGTGCCTCGTACGTCGGGGCATAGGCACCACAGGTGAGACCGCAGCCCCAGTCTCTGTGGTGCCATGGAAGCGGCGGCAGTGGGTGCACAGGGCTGCCTATAGTTTTGGGGGGTGGCCTCTTTGGCGTTGGAGAAATCCCCGGACGTTCGCAAGCCCCGTGCCGGGTTCGGGCAAAAAACGCCGCCGAGCGTGCCTCGTACGTCGGGGCATAGGCAGCACAGGTGCGACCGCAGCCCCAGTCTCTGTGGTGCCGTGGAAGCAGCGGCAGTGGGGGCTGAGGGCTCGCCACAGCTTTGGGGGGTGGCCTCTTTGGTGAGGGAGAAATCCCCGGACGTTCGCAAGCCCCGTGCCGGGTTCGGGCAAAAAACGCCGCCGAGCGTGCCTCATACGTCGGGGCATAGGCAGCACAGGTGCGACCGCAGCCCCAGTCTCTGTGGTGCCGTGGAAGCGGCGGCAGTGGGGGCACAGGGCTGGCCACAGCTTTGGGGGGTGGCCTCTTTGGTGTGGGAGAAATCCCCGGACGTTCGCAAGCCCCGTGCCGGGTTCGGGCAAAAAACGCCGCCGAGCGTGCCTCGTACGTCGGGGCATAGGCAGCACAGGTGCAACCGCAGCCCCAGTCTCTGTGGTGCCGTGGAAGCGGCAGCAGTGGGTGCACAGGGCTGGCTATAGTTTTGGGGGTGGGCTCTTTGGTGTGGGAGAAATCCCGGGACATTCGCAAGCCCCGTGCCGGGTTCGGGCAAAAACGCCGCCGAGCGTGCCTCATACGTCGGGGCATAGGTAGCACAGGTGAGACCGCAGCCCCAGTCTCTGTGGTGCCGTGGAAGCGGCGGCAGTGGGGGCCGAGGGCTGGCCACAGCTTTGGGGGCTGGCCTCTTTGGCGTGGGAGAAATGCCCGGACGTTCGCAAGTCCTGTGCCGGGTTCGGGCAAAAAACGCCACCGAGCGTGCCTCGTACGTCGGGGCATAGGTAGCACAGGTGAGACCGCAGCCCCAGTCTCTGTGGTGCCGTGGAAGCGGCGGCAGTGGGGGCCGAGGGCTGGCCACAGCTTTGGGGGGTGGGATCTTTGGTGTGGGAGAAATCCCCGGACGTTCGCAAGCCCCGTGCCGGGTTCGGGCAAAAAACGCCGCCGAGCGTGCCTCGTACGTCGGGGCATAGGTAGCACAGGTGAGACCGCAGCCCCAGTCTCTGTGGTGCCGTGGAAGCGGCGGCAGTGGGGGCACAGGGCTGGCCACAGCTTTGCGGGCTGGGCTCTTTGGTGTGGGAGAAATCCCCGGACATTCGCAAGCCCCGTGCCGGGTTCGGGCAAAAAACGCCGCCGAGCGTGCCTCATACGTCGGGGCATAGGTAGCACAGGTGAGACCGCAGCCCCAGTCTCTGTGGTGCCGTGGAAGCGGCGGCAGTGGGGGCCGAGGGCTGGCTATAGTTTTGGGGGGTGGCCTCTTTGGTGTGGGAGAAATCCCCGGACGTTCGCAAGCCCCGTGCCGGGTTCGGGCAAAAAACGCCGCCGAGCGTGCCTCGTACGTCGGGGCATAGGTAGCACAGGTGAGACCGCAGCCCCAGTCTCTGTGGTGCCGTGGAAGCGGCGGCAGTGGGTGCACAGGGATGGCCACAGCTTTGGGGGCTGGGCTCTTTGGTGTGGGAGAAATCCCCGGACGTTCGCAAGCCCCGTGCCGGGTTCGGGCAAAAAACGCCGCCGAGCGTGCCTCATACGTCGGGGCATAGGCAGCACAGGTGAGACCGCAGCCCCAGTCTCTGTGGTGCCGTGGAAGCGGCGGCAGTGGGGGCACAGGGCTGCCTATAGTTTTGGGGGCTGGCCTCTTTGGCATGGGAGAAATCCCCGGACGTTCGCAAGCCCCGTGCCGGGTTCGGGCAAAAAACGCCGCCGAGCGTGCCTCGTACGTCGGGGCATAGGCAGCACAGGTGAGACCGCAGCCCCAGTCTATGTGGTGCCGTGGAAGCGGCGGCAGTGGGGGCACAGGGCTGGCCACAGCTTTGGGGGCTGGGCTCTTTGGCGTGGGAGAAATCCCCGGACGTTCGCAAGTCCTGTGCCGGGTTCGGGCAAAAAACGCCACCGAGCGTGCCTCGTACGTCGGGGCATAGGTAGCACAGGTGAGACCGCAGCCCCAGTCTCTGTGGTGCCGTGGAAGCGGCGGCAGTGGGGGCCGAGGGCTGGCCACAGCTTTGGGGGCTGGGCTCTTTGGTGTGGGAGAAATCCCCGGACGTTCGCAAGCCCCGTGCCGGGTTCGGGCAAAAAACGCCGCCGAGCGTGCCTCGTACGTCGGGGCATAGGTAACACAGGTGAGACCGCAGCCCCAGTCTCTGTGGTGCCGTGGAAGCGGCGGCAGTGGGGGCACAGGGCTGGCTATAGTTTTGGGGGGTGGCCTCTTTGGCGTGGGAGAAATCCCCGGACGTTCGCAAGCCCTGTGCCGGGTTTGGGCAAAAAACGCCTTCGAGCGTGCCTCGAACGTCGGGGCATAGGTAGCACAGGTGAGACCGCAGCCCCAGTCTCTGTGGTGCCGTGGAAGCGGCGGCAGTGGGGGCACAGGGCTGGCGACAGCTTTGGGGGCTGGGCTCTTTGGTGTGGGAGAAATCCCCGGACGTTCGCAAGCCCCGTGCCGGGTTCGGGCAAAAAACGCCGCCGAACGTACCTCGTACGTCGGAGCATAGGCAGCACAGGTGAGACCGCAGCCCCAGTCTCTGTGGTGCCGTGGAAGCGGCGGCAGTGGGGGCCGAGGGCTGGATATAGTTTTGGGGGGTGGCCTCTTTGGCGTGGGAGAAATCCCCGGACGTTCGCAAGCCCCGTGCCGGGTTCGGGCAAAAAACGCCGCCGAGCGTGCCTCATACGTCGGGGCATAGGCAGCACAGGTGCGACCGCAGCCCCAGTCTCTGTGGTGCCGTGGAAGCGGCGGCAGTGGGGGCACAGGGCTGGCCACAGCTTTGCGGGCTGGGCTCTTTGGTGTGGGAGAAATTCCCGGACGTTCGCAAGCCCCGTGCCGGGTTCGGGCAAAAATCGCCGCCGAGCGTGCCTCGTACGTCGGGGCATAGGCAGCACAGGTGCGACTGCAGCCCCAGTCTCTGTGGTGCTGTGGAAGCGGCGGCAGGGCGGGCACAGGGCTGCCTATAGTTTTGGGGGCTGGGCTCTTTGGCGTGGGAGAAATCCCCGGACGTTCGCAAGCCCCGTGCCGGGTTCGGGCAAAAAACGCCGCCGAGCGTGCCTCATACGTCGGGGCATAGGCAGCACAGGTGCGACCGCAGCCCCAGTCTCTGTGGTGCCGTGGAAGCGGCGGCAGTGGGGGCCGAGGGCTGGCCACAGCTTTGCGGGCTGGGCTCTTTGGTGTGGGAGAAATTCCCGGACGTTCGCAAGCCCTGTGCCGGGTTCGGGCAAAAAACGCCATCGAGCGTGCCTCGAACATCGGGGCATAGGTAGCACAGGTGAGACCGCAGCCCCAGTCTCTGTGGTGCCGTGGAAGCGGCGGCAGTGGGTGCACAGGGCTGCCTATAGTTTTGGGGGGTGGGCTCTTTGGCGTGGGAGAAATCCCCGGACGTTCGCAAGCCCCGTGCCGGGTTCGGGCAAAAAACGCCGTCGAGCGTGCCTCGTACGTCGGGGCATAGGCAGCACAGGTGCGTCCGCAGCCCCAGTCTCTGTGGTGCCGTGGAAGCGGCGGCAGTGGGTGCACAGGGCTGGCCACAGCTTTGGGGGCTGGCCTCTTTGGTGTGGGAGAAATCCCCGGACGTTCGCAAGCCCCGTGCCGGGTTCGGGCAAAAAACGCCGCCGAGCGTGCCTCGTACGTCGGGGCATAGGCAGCACAGGTGCAACCGCAGCCCCAGTCTCTGTGGTGCCGTGGAAGCGGCGGAAGTGGGGGCTCAGGGCTGGCTATAGTTTTGGGGGGTGGCCTCATTGCTGTGGGAGAAATCCCCGGACGTTCGCAAGCCCCGTGCCGGGTTCGGGCAAAAAACGCCGCCGAGCGTGCCTCATACGTCGGGGCATAGGCAGCACAGGTGCGACCGCAGCCCCAGTCTCTGTAGTGCCGTGGAAGCGGCGGCAGTGGGTGCACAGGGCTGGCCACAGCTTTGGGGGCTGGGCTCTTTGGCGTGGGAGAAATCCCCGGACGTTCGCAAGCCCCGTGCCGGGTTCGGGCAAAAAACGCCTCCGAACGTACCTCGTACGTCGGAGCATAGGCAGCATAGGTGCGACCGCAGCCCCAGTCTCTGTGGTGCCGTGGAAGCGGCGGCAGTGGGTACACAGGGCTGGCCACAGCTTTGGGGGCTGGGCTCTTTGACGTGGGAGAAATCCCCGGACGTTCGCAAGCCCCATGCCGGGTTCGGGCAAAAAACGCCCCGAGCGTGCCTCATACGTCGGGGCATAGGTAGCACAGGTGAGACCGCAGCCCCAGTCCCTGTGGTGCCGTGGAAGCGGCGGCAGTGGGGGCACAGGGCTGCCTATAGTTTTGGGGGGTGGCCTCTTTAGCATGGGAGAAATCCCCGGACGTTCGCAAGCCCCGTGCCGGGTTCGGGCAAAAAACGCCGCCGAGCGTGCCTCGTACGTCTGAGCATAGGCAGCACAGGTGAGACCGCAGCCCCAGTCTTAGTGGTGCCGTGGAAGCGGCGGCAGTGGGGGCACAGGGCTGGCCACAGCTTTGGGGGGTGGCCTCTTTGGCGTGGGAGAAATCCCCGGACGTTCGCAAGCCCCGTGCCGGGTTCGGGCAAAAAACGCCGCCGAGCGTGCCTCGTACGTCGGGGCATAGGCAGCACAGGTGAGACCGCAGCCCCAGTCTCTGTGGTGCCGTGGAAGCGGCGGCAGTGGGGGCCGATGGCTGGCTATAGTTTTGGGGGGTGGGATCTTTGGTGTGGGAGAAATCCCCGGACGTTCGCAAGCCCCGTGCCGGGTTCGGGCAAAAAACGCCTCCGAACGTACCTCGTACGTCGGAGCATAGGCAGCACAGGTGAGACCGCAGCCCCAGTCTCTGTGGTGCCGTGGAAGCGGCGGCAGTGGGGGCACAGGGCTGGCGACAGCTTTGGGGGCTGGGCTCTTTGGTGTGGGAGAAATCCCCGGACGTTCGCAAGCCCCGTGCCGGGTTCGGGCAAAAAACGCCGCCGAACGTACCTCGTACGTCGGAGCATAGGCAGCACAGGTGAGACCGCAGCCCCAGTCTCTGTGGTGCCGTGGAAGCGGCGGCAGTGGGGGCCGAGGGCTGGATATAGTTTTGGGGGGTGGCCTCTTTGGCGTGGGAGAAATCCCCGGACGTTCGCAAGCCCCGTGCCGGGTTCGGGCAAAAAACGCCGCCGAGCGTGCCTCATACGTCGGGGCATAGGCAGCACAGGTGCGACCGCAGCCCCAGTCTCTGTGGTGCCGTGGAAGCGGCGGCAGTGGGGGCACAGGGCTGGCCACAGCTTTGCGGGCTGGGCTCTTTGGTGTGGGAGAAATTCCCGGACGTTCGCAAGCCCCGTGCCGGGTTCGGGCAAAAATCGCCGCCGAGCGTGCCTCGTACGTCGGGGCATAGGCAGCACAGGTGCGACTGCAGCCCCAGTCTCTGTGGTGCTGTGGAAGCGGCGGCAGGGCGGGCACAGGGCTGCCTATAGTTTTGGGGGCTGGGCTCTTTGGCGTGGGAGAAATCCCCGGACGTTCGCAAGCCCCGTGCCGGGTTCGGGCAAAAAACGCCGCCGAGCGTGCCTCATACGTCGGGGCATAGGCAGCACAGGTGCGACCGCAGCCCCAGTCTCTGTGGTGCCGTGGAAGCGGCGGCAGTGGGGGCCGAGGGCTGGCCACAGCTTTGCGGGCTGGGCTCTTTGGTGTGGGAGAAATTCCCGGACGTTCGCAAGCCCTGTGCCGGGTTCGGGCAAAAAACGCCATCGAGCGTGCCTCGAACATCGGGGCATAGGTAGCACAGGTGAGACCGCAGCCCCAGTCTCTGTGGTGCCGTGGAAGCGGCGGCAGTGGGTGCACAGGGCTGCCTATAGTTTTGGGGGGTGGGCTCTTTGGCGTGGGAGAAATCCCCGGACGTTCGCAAGCCCCGTGCCGGGTTCGGGCAAAAAACGCCGTCGAGCGTGCCTCGTACGTCGGGGCATAGGCAGCACAGGTGCGTCCGCAGCCCCAGTCTCTGTGGTGCCGTGGAAGCGGCGGCAGTGGGTGCACAGGGCTGGCCACAGCTTTGGGGGCTGGCCTCTTTGGTGTGGGAGAAATCCCCGGACGTTCGCAAGCCCCGTGCCGGGTTCGGGCAAAAAACGCCGCCGAGCGTGCCTCGTACGTCGGGGCATAGGCAGCACAGGTGCAACCGCAGCCCCAGTCTCTGTGGTGCCGTGGAAGCGGCGGAAGTGGGGGCTCAGGGCTGGCTATAGTTTTGGGGGGTGGCCTCATTGCTGTGGGAGAAATCCCCGGACGTTCGCAAGCCCCGTGCCGGGTTCGGGCAAAAAACGCCGCCGAGCGTGCCTCATACGTCGGGGCATAGGCAGCACAGGTGCGACCGCAGCCCCAGTCTCTGTAGTGCCGTGGAAGCGGCGGCAGTGGGGGCACAGGACTGGCCACAGCTTTGGGGGCTGGGCTCTTTGGTGTGGGAGAAATCCCCGGACGTTCGCAAGTCCTGTGCCGGGTTCGGGCAAAAAACGCCACCGAGCGTGCCTCGTACGTCGGGGCATAGGCAGCACAGGTGAGACCGCAGCCCCAGTCTCTGTGGTGCCGTGGAAGCGGCGGCAGTGGGGGCCGAGGGCTGGCCACAGCTTTGGGGGCTGGCCTCTTTGGTGTGGGAGAAATCCCCGGACGTTCGCAAGCCCTGTGCCTGGTTCGGGCAAAAAACGCCGCCGAGCGTGCCTCGTACGTCGGGGCATAGGTAGCACAGGTGAGACCGCAGCCCCAGTCTCTGTGGTGCCATGGAAGCGGCGGCAGTGGGGGCACAGGGCTGCCTCTAGTTTTGGGGGGTGGGATCCTTGGCGTGGGAGAAATCCCCGCACGTTCGCAAGCCCCGTGCCGGGTTCGGGCAAAAAACGCCGCCGAGCGTGCCTCATACGTCGGGGCATAGGCAGCACAGGTGAGACCGCAGCCCCAGTCTCTGTGGTGCCGTGGAAGCGGCGGCAGTGGGTGCACAGGGCTGGCCACAGCTTTGGGGGCTGGGCTCTTTGGCGTGGGAGAAATCCCCGGACGTTCGCAAGCCCCGTGCCGGGTTCGGGCAAAAAAACGCCTCCGAACGTACCTCGTACGTCGGAGCATAGGCAGCATAGGTGCGACCGCAGCCCCAGTCTCTGTGGTGCCGTGGAAGCGGCGGCAGTGGGTACACAGGGCTGGCCACAGCTTTGGGGGCTGGGCTCTTTGACGTGGGAGAAATCCCCGGACGTTCGCAAGCCCCATGCCGGGTTCGGGCAAAAAACGCCCCGAGCGTGCCTCATACGTCGGGGCATAGGTAGCACAGGTGAGACCGCAGCCCCAGTCCCTGTGGTGCCGTGGAAGCGGCGGCAGTGGGGGCACAGGGCTGCCTATAGTTTTGGGGGGTGGCCTCTTTAGCATGGGAGAAATCCCCGGACGTTCGCAAGCCCCGTGCCGGGTTCGGGCAAAAAACGCCGCCGAGCGTGCCTCGTACGTCTGAGCATAGGCAGCACAGGTGAGACCGCAGCCCCAGTCTTAGTGGTGCCGTGGAAGCGGCGGCAGTGGGGGCACAGGGCTGGCCACAGCTTTGGGGGGTGGCCTCTTTGGCGTGGGAGAAATCCCCGGACGTTCGCAAGCCCCGTGCCGGGTTCGGGCAAAAAACGCCGCCGAGCGTGCCTCGTACGTCGGGGCATAGGCAGCACAGGTGAGACCGCAGCCCCAGTCTCTGTGGTGCCGTGGAAGCGGCGGCAGTGGGGGCCGATGGCTGGCTATAGTTTTGGGGGGTGGGATCTTTGGTGTGGGAGAAATCCCCGGACGTTCGCAAGCCCCGTGCCGGGTTCGGGCAAAAAACGCCTCCGAACGTACATCGTACGTCGGAGCATAGGCAGCACAGGTGAGTCCGCAGCCCCAGTCTCTGTGGTGCCGTGGAAGCGGCGGCAGTGGGTGCACAGGGCTGGCCACAGCTTTGGGGGCTGGGCTCTTTGGCGTGGGAGAAATCCCCGGACGTTCGCAAGCCCCGTGCCGGGTTCGGGCAAAAAACGCCTCCGAACGTATCTCGTACGTCGGAGCATAGGCAGCACAGGTGAGTCCGCAGCCCCAGTCTCTGTGGTGCCGTGGAAGCGGCGGCAGTGGGGGCACAGGGCTGCCTATAGTTTTGGGGGGTGGCCTCTTTAGCATGGGAGAAATCCCCGGACGTTCGCAAGCCCCGTGCCGGGTTCGGGCAAAAAACGCCGCCGAGCGTGCCTCGTACGTCGGAGCATAGGCAGCACAGGTGAGACCGCAGCCCCAGTCTCTGTGGTGCCGTGGAAGCGGCGGCAGTGGGTGCACAGGACTGGCCACAGCTTTGGGGGCTGGGCTCTTTGACGTGGGAGAAATCCCCGGACGTTCGCAAGCCCCGTGCCGGGTTCGGGCAAAAAACGCCGCCGAGCGTGCCTCGTACGTCGGGGCATAGGCAGCACAGGTGAGACCGCAGCCCCAGTCTCTGTGGTGCCGTGGAAGCGGCGGCAGTGGGTGCACAGGGCTGCCTATAGTTTTGGGGGGTGGCCTCTTTGGCGTTGGAGAAATCCCCGGACGTTCGCAAGCCCCGAGCCGGGTTCGGGCAAAAAACGCCGCTGAGCGTGCCTCGTACGTCGGGGCATAGGCAGCACAGGTGCGACCGCAGCCCCAGTCTCTGTGGTGCCGTGGAAGCAGCGGCAGTGGGGGCTGAGGGCTCGCCACAGCTTTGGGGGGTGGCCTCTTTGGTGTGGGAGAAATCCCCGGACGTTCGCAAGCCCCGTGCCGGGTTCGGGCAAAAAACGACGCCGAGCGTGCCTCATACGTCGGGGCATAGGCAGCACAGGTGCGACCGCAGCCCCAGTCTCTGTGGTGCCGTGGAAGCGGCGGCAGTGGGGGCACAGGGCTGGCCACAGCTTTGGGGGGTGGCCTCTTTGGTGTGGGAGAAATCCCCGGACGTTCGCAAGCCCCGTGCCGGGTTCGGGCAAAAAACGCCGCCGAGCGTGCCTCGTACGTCGGGGCATAGGCAGCACAGGTGCAACCGCAGCCCCAGTCTCTGTGGTGCCGTGGAAGCGGCAGCAGTGGGTGCACAGGGCTGGCTATAGTTTTGGGGGTGGGCTCTTTGGTGTGGGAGAAATCCCGGGACATTCGCAAGCCCCGTGCCGGGTTCGGGCAAAAACGCCGCCGAGCGTGCCTCATACGTCGGGACATAGGTAGCACAGGTGAGACCGCAGCCCCAGTCTCTGTGGTGCCGTGGAAGCGGCGGCAGTGGGGGCCGAGGCCTGGCCACAGCTTTGGGGGCTGGCCTCTTTGGCGTGGGAGAAATGCCCGGACGTTCGCAAGTCCTGTGCCGGGTTCGGGCAAAAAACGCCACCGAGCGTGCCTCGTACGTCGGGGCATAGGTAGCACAGGTGAGACCGCAGCCCCAGTCTCTGTGGTGCCGTGGAAGCGGCGGCAGTGGGGGCCGAGGGCTGGCCACAGCTTTGGGGGGTGGGATCTTTGGCGTGGGAGAAATCCCCGGACGTTCGCAAGCCCCGTGCCGGGTTCGGGCAAAAAACGCCGCCGAGCGTGCCTCGTACGTCGGGGCATAGGTAGCACAGGTGAGACCGCAGCCCCAGTCTCTGTGGTGCCGTGGAAGCGGCGGCAGTGGGGGCACAGGGCTGGCTATAGTTTTGGGGGGTGGCCTCTTTGGCGTGGGAGAAATCCCCGGACGTTCGCAAGCCCTGTGCCGGGTTTGGGCAAAAAACGCCTTCGAGCGTGCCTCGAACGTCGGGGCATAGGTAGCACAGGTGAGACCGCAGCCCCAGTCTCTGTGGTGCCGTGGAAGCGGCGGCAGTGGGGGCCGAGGGCTGGCCACAGCTTTGGGGGCTGGGCTCTTTGGTGTGGGAGAAATCCCCGGACGTTCGCAAGCCCCGTGCCGGGTTCGGGCAAAAAACGCCGCTGAACGTACCTCGTACGTCGGAGCATAGGCAGCACAGGTGAGACCGCAGCCCCAGTCTCTGTGGTGCCGTGGAAGCGGCGGCAGTGGGGGCCGAGGGCTGGATATAGTTTTGGGGGGTGGCCTCTTTGGCGTGGGAGAAATCCCCGGACGTTCGCAAGCCCCGTGCCGGGTTCGGGCAAAAAACGCCGCCGAGCGTGCCTCATACGTCGGGGCATAGGCAGCACAGGTGCGACCGCAGCCCCAGTCTCTGTGGTGCCGTGGAAGCGGCGGCAGTGGGGGCCGAGGGCTGGCCACAGCTTTGCGGGCTGGGCTCTTTGGTGTGGGAGAAATTCCCGGACGTTCGCAAGCCCCGTGCCGGGTTCGGGCAAAAAACGCCGCCGAGCGTGCCTCGTACGTCGGGGCATAGGCAGCACAGGTGCGACTGCAGCCCCAGTCTCTGTGGTGCCGTGGAAGCGGCGGCAGGGCGGGCACAGGGCTGCCTATAGTTTTGGGGGCTGGGCTCTTTGGCGTGGGAGAAATCCCCGGACGTTCGCAAGCCCCGTGCCGGGTTCGGGCAAAAAACGCCGCCGAGCGTGCCTCATACGTCGGGGCATAGGCAGCACAGGTGCGACCGCAGCCCCAGTCTCTGTGGTGCCGTGGAAGCGGCGGCAGTTGGGGCCGAGGGCTGGCCACAGCTTTGCGGGCTGGGCTCTTTGGTGTGGGAGAAATTCCCGGACGTTCGCAAGCCCCGTGCCGGGTTCGGGCAAAAAACGCCGCCGAGCGTGCCTCGTACGTCGGGGCATAGGCAGCACAGGTGCGACTGCAGCCCCAGCCTCTGTGGTGCCGTGGAAGCGGCGGCAGTGGGTGCACAGGGCTGCCTATAGTTTTGGGGGGTGGGCTCTTTGGCGTGGGAGAAATCCCCGGACGTTCGCAAGCCCCGTGCCGGGTTCGGGCAAAAAACGCCGTCGAGCGTGCCTCGTACGTCGGGGCATAGGCAGCACAGGTGCGTCCGCAGCCCCAGTCTCTGTGGTGCCGTGGAAGCGGCGGCAGTGGGTGCACAGGGCTGGCCACAGCTTTGGGGGCTGGCCTCTTTGGTGTGGGAGAAATCCCCGGACGTTCGCAAGCCCCGTGCCGGGTTCGGGCAAAAAACGCCGCCGAGCGTGCCTCGTACGTCGGGGCATAGGCAGCACAGGTGCAACCGCAGCCCCAGTCTCTGTGGTGCCGTGGAAGCGGCGGAAGTGGGGGCTCAGGGCTGGCTATAGTTTTGGGGGGTGGCCTCATTGCTGTGGGAGAAATCCCCGGACGTTCGCAAGCCCCGTGCCGGGTTCGGGCAAAAAACGCCGCCGAGCGTGCCTCATACGTCGGGGCATAGGCAGCACAGGTGCGACCGCAGCCCCAGTCTCTGTAGTGCCGTGGAAGCGGCGGCAGTGGGGGCCGAGGGCTGGCCACAGCTTTGGGGGCTGGGCTCTTTGGCGTGGGAGAAATCCCCGGACGTTCGCAAGTCCTGTGCCGGGTTCGGGCAAAAAACGCCGCCGAGCGTGCCTCGTACGTCGGGGCATAGGTAGCACAGGTGAGACCGCAGCCCCAGTCTCTGTGGTGCCGTGGAAGCGGCGGCAGTGGGGGCCGAGGGCTGCCTATAGTTTTGGGGGCTGGCCTCTTTGGCGTGGGAGAAATCCCCGGACGTTCGCAAGTCCTGTGCCGGGTTCGGGCAAAAAACGCCATCGAGCGTGCCTCGAACGTCGGGGCATAGGTAGCACAGGTGAGACCGCAGCCCCAGTCTCTGTGGTGCCGTGGAAGCGGCGGCAGTGGGGGCACAGGGCTGGCGACAGCTTTGGGGGCTGGGCTCTTTGGTGTGGGAGAAATCCCCGGACGTTCGCAAGCCCCGTGCCGGGTTCGGGCAAAAAACGCCATCGAGCGTGCCTCGTACGTCGGGGCATAGGTAGCACAGGTGAGACCGCAGCCCCAGTCTCTGTGGTGCCGTGGAAGCGGCGGCAGTGGGGGCACAGGGCTGGCCACAGCTTTGGGGGCTGGGCTCTTTGGTGTGGGAGAAATCCCCGGACGTTCGCAAGCCCCGTGCCGGGTTCGGGCAAAAAACGCCGCCGAACGTACCTCGTACGTCGGAGCATAGGCAGCACAGGTGCGACCGCAGCCCCAGTCTCTGTGGTGCCGTGGAAGCGGCGGCAGTGGGGGCACAGGGCTGGATATAGTTTTGGGGGGTGGGATCTTTGGTGTGGGAGAAATCCCCGGACGTTCGCAAGCCCCGTGCCGGGTTCGGGCAAAAAACGCCGTCGAGCGTGCCTCGTACGTCGGGGCATAGGTAGCACAGGTGAGACCGCAGCCCCAGTCTCTGTGGTGCCGTGGAAGCGGCGGCAGTGGGGGCACAGGGCTGCCTATAGTTTTGGGGGGTGGCCTCTTTGGCGTGGGAGAAATCCCCGGACGTTCGCAAGCCCCGTGCCGGGTTCGGGCAAAAAACGCCACCAAGCGTGCCTCGTACGTCGGGGCATAGGTAGCACAGGTGAGACCGCAGCCCCAGTCTCTGTGGTGCCGTGGAAGCGGCGGCAGTGGGTGCACAGGGCTGCCTATAGTTTTGGGGGCTGGGCTCTTTGGTGTTGGAGAAATCCCCGGACGTTCGCAAGCCCCGAGCCGGGTTCGGGCAAAAAACGCCGCCGAGCGTGCCTCGTACGTCGGGGCATAGGTAGCACAGGTGAGACCGCAGCCCCAGTCTCTGTGGTGCCGTGGAAGCGGCGGCAGTGGGGGCACAGGGCTGCCCACAGCTTTGGGGGCTGGGCTCTTTGGCGTGGGAGAAATCCCCGGACGTTCGCAAGCCCCGAGCCGGGTTCGGGCAAAAACCGCTTCCGAGCGTGCCTCGTACGTCGGGGCATAGGCAGCACAGGTGCAACCGCAGCCCCAGTCTCTGTGGTGCCGTGTAAGCGGCGGCAGTGGGGGCCGAGGGCTGGCTCTAGTTTTGGGGGCTGGGCTCTTTGGCGTGGGAGAAATCCCCGGACGTTCGCAAGCCCCGTGCCGGGTTCGGGCAAAAAACGCCACCAAGCGTGCCTCGTACGTCGGGGCATAGGTAGCACAGGTGAGACCGCAGCCCCAGTCTCTGTGCTGCCATGGAAGCGGCGGCAGTGGGTGCACAGGGCTGCCTATAGTTTTGGGGGGTGGCCTCTTTGGCGTGGGAGAAATCCCCGGACGTTCGCAAGCCCCGTGCCGGGTTCGGGCAAAAAACGCCGCCGAGCGTACCTCGTACGTCGGGGCATAGGTAGCACAGGTGAGACCGCAGCCCCAGTCTCTGTGGTGCCGTGGAAGCGGCGGCAGTGGGTGCACAGGGCTGGCCACAGCTTTTGGGGCTGGCCTCTTTGGTGTGGGAGAAATCCCCGGACGTTCGCAAGCCCCGTGCCGGGTTCGGGCAAAAAACGCCGCCGAGCGTGCCTCGTACGTCGGGGCATAGGCAGCACAGGTGCGACTGCAGCCCCAGTCTCTGTGGTGCCATGGAAGCGGCGGCAGTGGGGGCACAGGGCTGCCTCTAGTTTTGGGGGGTGGGATCCTTGGCGTGGGAGAAATCCCCGGACGTTCGCAAGCCCCGTGCCGGGTTCGGGCAAAAAACGCCGCCGAGCGTGCCTCATACGTCGGGGCATAGGCAGCACAGGTGAGACCGCAGCCCCAGTCTCTGTGGTGCCGTGGAAGCGGCGGCAGTGGGTGCACAGGGCTGGCGACAGCTTTGGGGGCTGGGCTCTTTGGCGTGGGAGAAATCCCCGGACGTTCGCAAGCCCCGTGCCGGGTTCGGGCAAAAAACGCCTCCGAACGTACCTCGTACGTCGGAGCATAGGCAGCATAGGTGCGACCGCAGCCCCAGTCTCTGTGGTGCCGTGGAAGCGGCGGCAGTGGGTGCACAGGGCTGGCCACAGCTTTGGGGGCTGGGCTCTTTGACGTGGGAGAAATCCCCGGACGTTCGCAAGCCCCGTGCCGGGTTCGGGCAAAAAACGCCCCGAGCGTGCCTCATACGTCGGGGCATAGGTAGCACAGGTGAGACCGCAGCCCCAGTCCCTGTGGTGCCGTGGAAGCGGCGGCAGTGGGGGCACAGGGCTGCCTATAGTTTTGGGGGGTGGCCTCTTTAGCATGGGAGAAATCCCCGGACGTTCGCAAGCCCCGTGCCGGGTTCGGGCAAAAAACGACGCCGAGCGTGCCTCATACGTCGGGGCATAGGCAGCACAGGTGCGACCGCAGCCCCAGTCTCTGTGGTGCCGTGGAAGCGGCGGCAGTGGGGGCACAGGGCTGGCCACAGCTTTGGGGGGTGGCCTCTTTGGTGTGGGAGAAATCCCCGGACGTTCGCAAGCCCCGTGCCGGGTTCGGGCAAAAAACGCCGCCGAGCGTGCCTCGTACGTCGGGGCATAGGCAGCACAGGTGCAACCGCAGCCCCAGTCTCTGTGGTGCCGTGGAAGCGGCAGCAGTGGGTGCACAGGGCTGGCTATAGTTTTGGGGGTGGGCTCTTTGGTGTGGGAGAAATCCCGGGACATTCGCAAGCCCCGTGCCGGGTTCGGGCAAAAAACGCCGCCGAGCGTGCCTCATACGTCGGGGCATAGGTAGCACAGGTGAGACCGCAGCCCCAGTCTCTGTGGTGCCGTGGAAGCGGCGGCAGTGGGGGCCGAGGGCTGGCCACAGCTTTGGGGGCTGGCCTCTTTGGCGTGGGAGAAATGCCCGGACGTTCGCAAGTCCTGTGCCGGGTTCAGGCAAAAAACGCCACCGAGCGTGCCTCGTACGTCGGGGCATAGGTAGCACAGGTGAGACCGCAGCCCCAGTCTCTGTGGTGCCGTGGAAGCGGCGGCAGTGGGGGCCGAGGGCTGGCCACAGCTTTGGGGGCTGGGATCTTTGGTGTGGGAGAAATCCCCGGACGTTCGCAAGCCCCGTGCCGGGTTCGGGCAAAAAACGCCGCCGAGCGTGCCTCGTACGTCGGGGCATAGGTAGCACAGGTGAGACCGCAGCCCCAGTCTCTGTGGTGCCGTGGAAGCGGCGGCAGTGGGGGCACAGGGCTGGCCACAGCTTTGCGGGCTGGGCTCTTTGGTGTGGGAGAAATCCCCGGACATTCGCAAGCCCCGTTCCGGGTTCGGGCAAAAAACGCCGCCGAGCGTGCCTCATACGTCGGGGCATAGGTAGCACAGGTGAGACCGCAGCCCCAGTCTCTGTGGTGCCGTGGAAGCGGCGGCAGTGGGGGCCGAGGGCTGGCTATAGTTTTGGGGGGTGGCCTCTTTGGTGTGGGAGAAATCCCCGGACGTTCGCAAGCCCCGTGCCGGGTTCGGGCAAAAAACGCCGCCGAGCGTGCCTCATACGTCGGGGCATAGGTAGCACAGGTGAGACCGCAGCCCCAGTCTCTGTGGTGCCGTGGAAGCGGCGGCAGTGGGTGCACAGGGATGGCCACAGCTTTCGGGGCTGGCCTCTTTGGTGTGGGAGAAATCCCCGGACGTTCGCAAGCCCCGTGCCGGGTTCGGGCAAAAAACGCCGCCGAGCGTGCCTCATACGTCGGGGCATAGGCAGCACAGGTGAGACCGCAGCCCCAGTCTCTGTGGTGCCGTGGAAGCGGCGGCAGTGGGGGCACAGGGCTGCCTATAGTTTTGGGGGCTGGCCTCTTTGGCGTGGGAGAAATCCCCGGACGTTCGCAAGCCCCGTGCCGGGTTCGGGCAAAAAACGCCGCCGAGCGTGCCTCGTACGTCGGGGCATAGGCAGCACAGGTGCGACCGCAGCCCCAGTCTATGTGGTGCCGTGGAAGCGGCGGCAGTGGGGGGCACAGGGCTGGCCACAGCTTTGGGGGCTGGGCTCTTTGGCGTGGGAGAAATCCCCGGACGTTCGCAAGTCCTGTGCCGGGTTCGGGCAAAAAAACGCCACCGAGCGTGCCTCGTACGTCGGGGCATAGGTAGCACAGGTGAGACCGCAGCCCCAGTCTCTGTGGTGCCGTGGAAGCGGCGGCAGTGGGGTCGAGGGCTGGCCACAGCTTTGGGGGCTGGGCTCTTTGGTGTGGGAGAAATCCCCGGACGTTCGCAAGCCCCGTGCCGGGTTCGGGCAAAAAACGCCGCCGAGCGTGCCTCGTACGTCGGGGCATAGGTAACACAGGTGAGACCGCAGACCCAGTCTCTGTGGTGCCGTGGAAGCGGCGGCAGTGGGGGCACAGGGCTGCCTATAGTTTTGGGGGGTGGCCTCTTTGGCGTGGGAGAAATCCCCGGACGTTCGCAAGCCCTGTGCCGGGTTTGGGCAAAAAAACGCCTTCGAGCGTGCCTCGAACGTCGGGGCATAGGTAGCACAGGTGAGACCGCAGCCCCAGTCTCTGTGGTGCCGTGGAAGCGGCGGCAGTGGGGGCACAGGGCTGGCGACAGCTTTGGGGGCTGGGCTCTTTGGTGTGGGAGAAATCCCCGGACGTTCGCAAGCCCCGTGCCGGGTTCGGGCAAAAAACGCCGCCGAACGTACCTCGTACGTCGGAGCATAGGCAGCACAGGTGAGACCGCAGCCCCAGTCTCTGTGGTGCCGTGGAAGCGGCGGCAGTGGGGGCACAGGGCTGCCTATAGTTTTGGGGGGTGGCCTCTTTGGCGTGGGAGAAATCCCCGGACGTTCGCAAGCCCTGTGCCGGGTTTGGGCAAAAAACGCCTTCGAGCGTGCCTCGTACGTCGGGGCATAGGCAGCACAGGTGAGACCGCAGCCCCAGTCTCTGTGGTGCCGTGGAAGCGGCGGCAGTGGGGGCACAGGGCTGGCGACAGCTTTGGGGGCTGGGCTCTTTGGTGTGGGAGAAATCCCCGGACGTTCGCAAGCCCCGTGCCGGGTTCGGGCAAAAAACGCCGCCGAACGTACCTCGTACGTCGGAGCATAGGCAGCACAGGTGAGACCGCAGCCCCAGTCTCTGTGGTGCCGTGGAAGCGGCGGCAGTGGGGGCACAGGGCTGCCTATAGTTTTGGGGGGTGGGATCTTTGGCGTGGGAGAAATCCCCGGACGTTCGCAAGCCCCGTGCCGGGTTCGGGCAAAAAATGCCGTCGAGCTTGCCTCGTACGTCGGGGCATAGGTAGCACAGGTGAGACCGCAGCCCCAGTCTCTGTGGTGCCGTGGAAGCGGCGGCAGTGGGGGCACAGGGCTGGCTATAGTTTTGGGGGGTGGGATCTTTGGCGTGGGAGAAATCCCCAGACGTTCGCAAGCCCCGTGCCGGGTTCGGGCAAAAAACGCCGCCGAACGTACCTCGTACGTCGGGGCATAGGCAGCACAGGTGCGACCGCAGCCCCAGTCTCTGTGGTGCCGTGGAAGCGGCGGCAGTGGGGGCACAGGGCTGCCTATAGTTTTGGGGGCTGGCCTCTTTGGCGTGGGAGAAATCCCCGGACGTTCGCAAGCCCCGTGCCGGGTTCGGGCAAAAAACGCCACCGAGCGTGCCTCGTACGTCGGGGCATAGGTAGCAGAGGTGAGACCGCAGCCCCAGTCTCTGTGGTGCCGTCGAAGCGGCGGCAGTGGGTGCACAGGGCTGGCCACAGCTTTGGGGGCTGGCCTCCTTGGCGTGGGAGAAATCCCCGGACGTTCGCAAGCCCCGTGCCGGGTTCGGGCAAAAAACGCCGCCGAGCGTGCCTCGTACGTCGGGGCATAGGTAGCACAGGTGAGACCGCAGCCCCAGTCTCTGTGGTGCCGTGGAAGCGGCGGCAGTGGGGGCCGAGGGCTGGCTATAGTTTTGGGGGGTGGGCTCTTTGGCGTGGGAGAAATCCCCGGACGTTCGCAAGCCCCGTGCCGGGTTCGGGCAAAAAACGCCGCCGAGCGTGCCTCGTACGTCGGGGCATAGGTAGCACAGGTGAGACCGCAGCCCCAGTCTCTGTGGTGCCGTGGAAGCGGCGGCAGTGGGTGCCGAGGGCTGGCTATAGTTTTGGGGGGTGGCCTCTTTGGCGTGGGAGAAATCCCCGGACGTTCGCAAGCCCCGTGCCGGGTTCGGGCAAAAAACGACGCCGAGCGTGCCTCATACGTCGGGGCATAGGTAGCACAGGTGAGACTGCAGCCCCAGTCTCTGTGGTGCCGTGGAAGCGGCGGCAGTGGGGGCACAGGGCTGGCTATAGTTTTGGGGGGTGGGCTCTTTGGCGTGGGAGAAATCCCCGGACGTTCGCAAGCCCCGTGCCGGGTTCGGGCAAAAAACGCCGCCGAGCGTGCCTCATACGTCGGGGCATAGGCAGCACAGGTGAGACCGCAGCCCCAGTCTCTGTGGTGCCGTGGAAGCGGCGGCAGTGGGGGCCGAGGGCTGGCCACAGCTTTGGGGGCTGGGCTCTTTGGTGTGGGAGAAATCCCCGGACGTTCGCAAGCCCCGTGCCGGGTTCGGGCAAAAAACGCCGCCGAGCGTGCCTCGTACGTCGGGGCATAGGCAGCACAGGTGAGACCGCAGCCCCAGTCTCTGTGGTGCCGTGGAAGCGGCGGCAGTGGGTGCACAGGGCTGGCGACAGCTTTGCGGTCTGGGCTCTTTGGTGTGGGAGAAATCCCCGGACGTTCGCAAGCCCCGTGCCGGGTTCAGGCAAAAAACGCCGCCGAGCGTGCCTCGTACGTCGGGGCATAGGCAGCACAGGTGCGACCGCAGCCCCAGCCTCTGTGGTGCCGTGGAAGCGGCGGCAGTGGGGGCACAGGTCTGGCCACAGCTTTGGGGGCTGCGCTCTTTGGCGTGGGAGAAATCCCCGGACGTTCGCAAGCCCCGTGCCGGGTTCGGGCAAAAAACGCCGCCGAGCGTGCCTCGTACGTCGGGGCATAGGCAGCACAGGTGAGACCGCAGCCCCAGCCTCTGTGGTGCCGTGGAAGCGGCGGCAGTGGGTGCACAGGGCTGGCCACAGCTTTGGGGGCTGCGCTCTTTGGCGTGGGAGAAATCCCCGGACGTTCGCAAGCCCCGTGCCGGGTTCGGGCAAAAAACGCCGCCGAGCGTGCCTCGTACGTCGGGGCATAGGTAGCACAGGTGAGACCGCAGCCCCAGTCTTAGTGGTGCCGTGGAAGCGGCGGCAGTGGGGGCACAGGTCTGGCCACAGCTTTGGGGGCTGCGCTCTTTGGCGTGGGAGAAATCCCCGGACGTTCGCAAGCCCCGTGCCGGGTTCGGGCAAAAAACGCCGCCGAGCGTGCCTCGTACGTCGGGGCATAGGCAGCACAGGTGCAACCGCAGCCCCAGTCTCTGTGGTGCCGTGTAAGCGGCAGCAGTGGGGGCCGAGGGCTGGCTATAGTTTTGGGGGCTGGGCTCTTTGGCGTGGGAGAAATCCCCGGACGTTCGCAAGCCCCGTGCCGGGTTCGGGCAAAAAACGCCGCCGAGCGTGCCTCGTACGTCGGGGCATAGGCAGCACAGGTGAGACCGCAGCCCCAGTCTCTGTGGTGCCGTGGAAGCGTTGGCAGTGGGGGCCGAGGGCTGGCTCTAGTTTTGGGGGCTGGCCTCTTTGGCGTGGGAGAAATCCCCGGACGTTCGCAAGCCCCGAGCCGGGTTCGGGCAAAAAACGCCGCCGAGCGTGCCTTGTACGTCGGGGCATAGGCAGCACAGGTGCGACCGCAGCCCCAGTCTCTGTGGTGCCGTGGAAGCGGCGGCAGTGGGGGCCAAGGGCTGGCTCTAGTTTTGGGGGCTGGGCTCTTTGGTGTTGGAGAAATCCCCGGACGTTCGAAAGCCCCGTGCCGGGTTCGGGCAAAAAACGCCGCCGAGCGTGCCTCATACGTCGGGGCATAGGTAGCACAGGTGAGACCACAGCCCCAGTCTCTGTGGTGCCGTGGAAGCGGCGGCAGTGGGGGCCGAGGGCTGGCTATAGTTTTGGGGGGTGGCCTCTTTGGCGTGGGAGAAATCCCCGGACGTTCGCAAGCCCCGTGCGGGGTTCAGGCAAAAAACGCCGCCGAGCGTGCCTCGTACGTCGGAGCATAGGCAGCACAGGTGAGACCGCAGCCCCAGTCTTAGTGGTGCCGTGGAAGCGGCGGCAGTGGGTGCACAGGGCTGGCCACAGCTTTGGGGGCTGGGCTCTTTTCTGTGGGAGAAATCCCCGGACGTTCGCAAGCCCCGTGCCGGGTTCGGGCAAAAAACGCCGCCGAGCGTGCCTCATACGTCGGGGCATAGGCAGCACAGGTGCGACCGCAGCCCCAGTCTCTGTGGTGCCGTGGAAGCGGCGGCAGTGGGGGCCGAGGGCTGGCCACAGCTTTGCGGGCTGGGCTCTTTGGTGTGGGAGAAATCCCCGGACGTTCGCAAGCCCCGTGCCGGGTTCGGGCAAAAAACGCCGCCGAGCGTGCCTCGTACGTCGGGGCATAGGCAGCACAGGTGAGACCGCAGCCCCAGTCTCTGTGGTGCCGTGGAAGCGGCGGCAGTGGGTGCACAGGGCTGGCGACAGCTTTGGGGGCTGGGCTCCTTGGTGTGGGAGAAATCCCCGGACGTTCGCAAGCCCCGTGCCGGGTTCGGGCAAAAATCGCCGCCGAGCGTGCCTCGTACGTCGGGGCATAGGCAGCACAGGTGAGACCGCAGCCCCAGCCTCTGTGGTGCCGTGGAAGCGGCGGCAGTGGGTGCACAGGGCTGGCCACAGCTTTGGGGGCTGCGCTCTTTGGCGTGGGAGAAATCCCCGGACGTTCGCAAGCCCCGTGCCGGGTTCGGGCAAAAAACGCCGCCGAGCGTGCCTCGTACGTCGGGGCATAGGTAGCACAGGTGAGACCGCAGCCCCAGTCTTAGTGGTGCCGTGGAAGCGGCGGCAGTGGGGGCACAGGGCTGGCCACAGCTTTGGGGGCTGCGCTCTTTGGCGTGGGAGAAATCCCCGGACGTTCGCAAGCCCCGTGCCGGGTTCGGGCAAAAAACGCCGCCGAGCGTGCCTCGTACGTCGGGGCATAGGCAGCACAGGTGCGACCGCAGCCCCAGCCTCTGTGGTGCCGTGGAAGCGGCGGCAGTGGGTGCACAGGTCTGGCCACAGCTTTGGGGGCTGCGCTCTTTGGCGTGGGAGAAATCCCCGGACGTTCGCAAGCCCCGTGCCGGGTTCGGGCAAAAAACGCCGCCGAGCGTGCCTCGTACGTCGGAGCATATGCAGAACAGGTGCGACCGCAGCCCCAGTCTCTGTGGTGCCGTCGAAGCGGCGGCAGTGAGTGCACAGGGCTGGCCACAGCTTTGGGGGCTGCGCTCTTTGGCGTGGGAGAAATCCCCGGACGTTCGCAAGCCCCGTGCCGGGTTCGGGCAAAAAACGCCGCCGAGCGTGCCTCGTACGTCGGGGCATAGGCAGCACAGGTGCGACCGCAGCCCCAGTCTCTGTGGTGCCGTGGAAGCGGCGGCAGTGGGTGCACAGGGCTGGCCACAGCTTTGGGGGGTGGCCTCATTGCTGTGGGAGAAATCCCCGGACGTTCGCAAGCCCCGTGCCGGGTTCGGGCAAAAAACGCCGCCGAGCGTGCCTCGTACGTCGGGGCATAGGTAGCACAGGTGCGACCGCAGCCCCAGTCTCTGTGGTGCCGTGGAAGCGGCGGCAGTGGGGGCACAGGGCTGCCTATAGTTTTGGGGGGTGGCCTCTTTGGCGTGGGAGAAATCCCCGGGCGTTCGCAAGCCCCGTGCCGGGTTCGGGCAAAAAACGCCGCCGAGCGTGCCTCGTACGTCGGGGCATAGGTAGCACAGGTGAGACCGCAGCCCCAGTCTTAGTGGTGCCGTGGAAGCGGCGGCAGTGGGGGCACAGGGCTGTCCACAGCTTTGGGGGCTGGGCTCTTTGGCGTGGGAGAAATCCCCGGACGTTCGCAAGCCCCGTGCCGGGTTCGGGCAAAAAATGCTGCCGAACGTACATCGTACGTCGGGGCATAGGCAGCACAGGTGAGACCGCAGCCCCAGTCTCTGTGGTGCCGTGGAAGCGGCGGCAGTGGGGGCACAGGGCTGCCTATAGTTTTGGGGGGTGGGATCTTTGGCATGGGAGAAATCCCCGGACGTTCGCAAGCCCCGTGCCGGGTTCGGGCAAAAAACGCCGCCGAGCGTGCCTCGTACGTCGGGGCATAGGCAGCACAGGTGCGACCGCAGCCCCAGTCTCTGTGGTGCCGTGGAAGCGGCGGCAGTTGGGGCCGAGGGCTGGCCACAGCTTTGGGGGGTGGGCTCTTTGGCGTGGGAGAAATCCCCGGACATTCGCAAGCCCCGTGCCGGGTTCGGGCAAAAAACGCCGCCGAGCGTGCCTCGTACGTCGGGGCATAGGTAGCACAGGTGAGACCGCAGCCCCAGTCTCTGTGGTGCCATGGAAGCGGCGGCAGTGGGGGCCGAGGGCTGGCCACAGCTTTGGGGGGTGGGATCTTTGGTGTGGGAGAAATCCCCGGACGTTCGCAAGCCCCGTGCCGGGTTCGGGCAAAAAACGCCGCCGAGCGTGCCTCGTACGTCGGGGCATAGGCAGCACAGGTGAGACCGCAGCCCCAGTCTCTGTGGTGCCGTGGAAGCGGCGGCAGTGGGGGCCGAGGGCTGGGTATAGTTTTGGGGGCTGGCCTCTTTGGCGTGGGAGAAATCCCCGGACGTTCGCAAGCCCTGTGCCGGGTTCGGGCAAAAAACGCCGCCGAGCGTGCCTCGTACGTCGGGGCATAGGCAGCACAGGTGCGACCGCAGCCCCAGTCTCTGTGGTGCCGTGGAAGCGGCGGCAGTGGGGGCACAGGGCTGCCTATAGTTTTGGGGGGTGGGATCTTTGGTGTGGGAGAAATCCCCGGACGTTCGCAAGCCCCGTGCCGGGTTCGGGCAAAAAACGCCGCCGAGCGTGCCTCATATGTCGGGGCATAGGTAGCACAGGTGAGACCGCAGCCCCAGTCTCTGTGGTGCCGTCGAAGCAGCGGCAGTGGGTGCACAGGGCTGGCCACAGCTTTGGGGGCTGGGCTCTTTGGCGTGGGAGAAATCCCCGGACGTTCGCAAGCCCCGTGCCGGGTTCGGGCAAAAAACGCCGCCGAGCGTGCCTCATACGTCGGGGCATAGGCAGCACAGGTGCGACCGCAGCCCCAGTCTCTGTGGTGCCGTGGAAGTGGTGGCAGTGGGTGCACAGGGCTGGCTATAGTTTTGGGGGGTGGGATCTTTGACTTGGGAGAAATCCCCGGACGTTCGCAAGCCCTGTGCCGGGTTCGGGCAAAAAACGCCTTCGAGCGTGCCTCGTACGTCGGAGCATAGGCAGCACAGGTGCAACCGCAGCCCCAGTCTCTGTGGTGCCGTCGAAGCGGCGGCAGTGGGTGCACAGGGCTGGCCACAGCTTTGGGGGCTGGGCTCTTTGGTGTGGGAGAAATCCCCGGACGTTCGCAAGCCCCGTGCCGGGTTCGGGCAAAAAACGCCGCCGAGCGTGCCTCATACGTCGTGGCATAGGTAGCACAGGTGAGACCGCAGCCCCAGTCTCTGTGGTGCCGTGGAAGCGGCGGCAGTGGGGGCCGAGGGCTGGCCACAGCTTTGGGGGGTGGCCTCTTTGGCGTGGGAGAAATCCCCGGACGTTCGCAAGCCCCGTGCCGGGTTCGGGCAAAAAACGCCGCCGAGCGTGCCTCGTACGTCGGGGCATAGGTAGCACAGGTGAGACCGCAGCCCCAGTCTCTGTGGTGCCGTCGAAGCGGCGGCAGTGGGGGCCGAGGGCTGGCCGCAGCTTTGGTGGGTGGCCTCTTTGGCGTGGGAGAAATCCCCGGACGTTCGCAAGCCCCGTGCCGGGTTCGGGCAAAAAACGCCGCCGAGCGTGCCTCGTACGTCGGGGCATAGGTAGCACAGGTGAGACCGCAGCCCCAGTCTCTGTGGTGCCGTGGAAGCGGCGGCAGTGGGGGCACAGGGCTGGCTATAGTTTTGGGGGGTGGCCTCATTGGCGTGGGAGAAATCCCCGGACGTTCGCAAGCCCCGTGCCGGGTTCGGGCAAAAAACGCCGCCGAGCGTGCCTCGTACGTCGGAGCATAGGCAGCACAGGTGAGACCGCAGCCCCAGCCTCTGTGGTGCCGTGGAAGCGGCGGCAGTGGGGGCACAGGGCTGCCTATAGTTTTGGGGGGTGGCCTCTTTGGTGTGGGAGAAATCCCCGGACGTTCGCAAGCCCCGTGCCGGGTTCGGGCAAAAAACGCCCCGAGCGTGCCTCGTACGTCGGGGCATAGGCAGCACAGGTGCGACCGCAGCCCCAGTCTCTGTGGTGCCGTGGAAGCGGCGGCAGTGGGGGCCGAGGGCTGGATATAGTTTTGGGGGGTGGCCTCTTTGGCGTGGGAGAAATCCCCGGACGTTCGCAAGCCCCGTGCCGGGTTCGGGCAAAAAAACGCCCCGAGCGTGCCTCGTACGTCGGGGCATAGGCAGCACAGGTGCGACCGCAGCCCCAGTCTCTGTGGTGCCGTGGAAGCGGCGGCAGTGGGGGCACAGGGCTGCCTATAGTTTTGGGGGGTGGCCTCTTTGGCGTGGGAGAAATCCCCGGACGTTCGCAAGCCCCGTGCCGGGTTCGGGCAAAAAACGCCGCCGAGCGTGCCTCATACGTCGGGGCATAGGCAGCACAGGTGCGACCGCAGCCCCAGTCTCTGTGGTGCCGTGGAAGCGGCGGCAGTGGGGGCCGAGGGCTGGCTATAGTTTTGGGGGGTGGCCTCTTTGGCGTGGGAGAAATCCCCGGACGTTCGCAAGCCCCGTGCCGGGTTCGGGCAAAAAACGCCGCCGAGCGTGCCTCATACTTCGGGGCATAGGCAGCACAGGTGCGACCGCAGCCCCAGTCTCTGTGGTGCCGTCGAAGCGGCGGCAGTGGGTGCACAGGGCTGGCCACAGCTTTGGGGGCTGGGCTCTTTGGCGTGGGAGAAATCCCCGGACGTTCGCAAGCCCCGTGCCGGGTTCGGGCAAGAAACGCCGCCGAGCGTGCCTCATACGTCGGGGCATAGGCAGCACAGGTGCGACCGCAGCCCCAGTCTCTGTGGTGCCGTGGAAGCGGCGGCAGTGGGTGCACAGGGCTGGCTATAGTTTTGGGGGATGGGATCTTTGGCGTGGGAGAAATCCCCGGACGTTCGCAAGCCCCGTGCCGGGTTCGGGCAAAAAACGCCGCCGAGCGTGCCTCGTACGTCGGAGCATAGGCAGCACAGGTGCAACCGCAGCCCCAGTCTCTGTGGTGCCGTGGAAGCGGCGGCAGTGGGTGCACAGGGCTGGCCACAGCTTTGGGGGCTGGGCTCTTTGGTGTGGGAGAAATCCCCGGACGTTCGCAAGCCCCGTGCCGGGTTCGGGCAAAAAACGCCGCCGAGCGTGCCTCATACGTCGGGGCATAGGCAGCACAGGTGCGACCGCCCCCCCAGTCTCTGTGGTGCCGTGGAAGCGGCGGCAGTGGGGGCACAGGGCTGCCTATAGTTTTGGGGGGTGGCCTCTTTGGCGTGGGAGAAATCCCCGGGCGTTCGCAAGCCCCGTGCCGGGTTCGGGCAAAAAAACGCCGCCGAGCGTGCCTCGTACGTCGGGGCATAGGTAGCACAGGTGAGACTGCAGCCCCAGTCTTAGTGGTGCCGTGGAAGCGGCGGCAGTGGGTGCACAGGGCTGGCCACAGCTTTGGGGGCTGGGCTCTTTGGTGTGGGAGAAATCCCCGGACGTTCGCAAGCCCCGTGCCGGGTTCGGGCAAAAAACGCCGCCGAGCGTGCCTCGTACGTCGGGGCATAGGTAGCACAGGTGAGACCGCAGCCCCAGTCTTAGTGGTGCCGTGGAAGCGGCGGCAGTGGGGGCACAGGGCTGGCCACAGCTTTGGGGGCTGCGCTCTTTGGCGTGGGAGAAATCCCCGGACGTTCGCAAGCCCCGTGCCGGGTTCGGGCAAAAAACGCCGCCGAGCGTGCCTCGTACGTCGGGGCATAGGCAGCACAGGTGCAACCGCAGCCCCAGTCTCTGTGGTGCCGTGTAAGCGGCAGCAGTGGGGGCCGAGGGCTGGCTATAGTTTTGGGGGCTGGGCTCTTTGGCGTGGGAGAAATCCCCGGACGTTCGCAAGCCCCGTGCCGGGTTCGGGCAAAAAACGCCGCCGAGCGTGCCTCGTACGTCGGGGCATAGGCAGCACAGGTGAGACCGCAGCCCCAGTCTCTGTGGTGCCGTGGAAGCGTTGGCAGTGGGGGCCGAGGGCTGGCTCTAGTTTTGGGGGCTGGCCTCTTTGGCGTGGGAGAAATCCCCGGGCGTTCGCAAGCCCCGTGCCGGGTTCGGGCAAAAAACGCCGCCGAGCGTGCCTTGTACGTCGGGGCATAGGCAGCACAGGTGCGACCGCAGCCCCAGTCTCTGTGGTGCCGTGGAAGCGGCGGCAGTGGGGGCCAAGGGCTGGCTCTAGTTTTGGGGGCTGGGCTCTTTGGTGTTGGAGAAATCCCCGGACGTTCGCAAGCCCCGTGCCGGGTTCGGGCAAAAAACGCCGCCGAGCGTGCCTCGTACGTCGGGGCATAGGCAGCACAGGTGAGACCGCAGCCCCAGTCTCTGTGGTGCCGTGGAAGCGGCGGCAGTGGGGGCACAGGGCTGCCTATAGTTTTGGGGGGTGGGATCTTTGGCGTGGGAGAAATCCCCGGACGTTCGCAAGCCCCGTGCCGGGTTCGGGCAAAAAACGCCGCCGAGCGTGCCTCATACGTCGGGGCATAGGTAGCACAGGTGAGACCACAGCCCCAGTCTCTGTGGTGCCGTGGAAGCGGCGGCAGTGGGGGCCGAGGGCTGGCTATAGTTTTGGGGGCTGGGCTCTTTGGCGTGGGAGAAATCCCCGGACGTTCGCAAGCCCCGTGCGGGGTTCAGGCAAAAAACGCCGCCGAGCGTGCCTCGTACGTCGGAGCATAGGCAGCACAGGTGAGACCGCAGCCCCAGTCTTAGTGGTGCCGTGGAAGCGGCGGCAGTGGGTGCACAGGGCTGGCCACAGCTTTGGGGGCTGGGCTCTTTTCTGTGGGAGAAATCCCCGGACGTTCGCAAGCCCCGTGCCGGGTTCGGGCAAAAAACGCCGCCGAGCGTGCCTCATACGTCGGGGCATAGGCAGCACAGGTGAGACCGCAGCCCCAGTCTCTGTGGTGCCGTGGAAGCGGCGGCAGTGGGGGCCGAGGGCTGGCCACAGCTTTGGGGGCTGGGCTCTTTGGTGTGGGAGAAATCCCCGGACGTTCGCAAGCCCCGTGCCGGGTTCGGGCAAAAAACGCCGCCGAGCGTGCCTCGTACGTCGGGGCATAGGCAGCACAGGTGAGACCGCAGCCCCAGTCTCTGTGGTGCCGTGGAAGCGGCGGCAGTGGGTGCACAGGGCTGGCGACAGCTTTGCGGTCTGGGCTCCTTGGTGTGGGAGAAATCCCCGGACGTTCGCAAGCCCCGTGCCGGGTTCGGGCAAAAATCGCCGCCGAGCGTGCCTCGTACGTCGGGGCATAGGCAGCACAGGTGAGACCGCAGCCCCAGCCTCTGTGGTGCCGTGGAAGCGGCGGCAGTGGGTGCACAGGGCTGGCCACAGCTTTGGGGGCTGCGCTCTTTGGCGTGGGAGAAATCCCCGGACGTTGGCAAGCCCCGTGCCGGGTTCGGGCAAAAAACGCCGCCGAGCGTGCCTCGTACGTCGGGGCATAGGTAGCACAGGTGAGACCGCAGCCCCAGTCTTAGTGGTGCCGTGGAAGCGGCGGCAGTGGGGGCACAGGGCTGGCCACAGCTTTGGGGGCTGCGCTCTTTGGCGTGGGAGAAATCCCCGGACGTTCGCAAGCCCCGTGCCGGGTTCGGGCAAAAAACGCCGCCGAGCGTGCCTCGTACGTCGGGGCATAGGCAGCACAGGTGCGACCGCAGCCCCAGCCTCTGTGGTGCCGTGGAAGCGGCGGCAGTGGGTGCACAGGTCTGGCCACAGCTTTGGGGGCTGCGCTCTTTGGCGTGGGAGAAATCCCCGGACGTTCGCAAGCCCCGTGCCGGGTTCGGGCAAAAAACGCCGCCGAGCGTGCCTCGTACGTCGGAGCATAGGCAGCACAGGTGCGACCGCAGCCCCAGTCTCTGTGGTGCCGTGGAAGCGGCGGCAGTGAGTGCACAGGGCTGGCCACAGCTTTGGGGGCTGCGCTCTTTGGCGTGGGAGAAATCCCCGGACGTTCGCAAGCCCCGTGCCGGGTTCGGGCAAAAAACGCCGCCGAGCGTGCCTCGTACGTCGGGGCATAGGCAGCACAGGTGCGACCGCAGCCCCAGTCTCTGTGGTGCCGTGGAAGCGGCGGCAGTGGGTGCACAGGGCTGGCCACAGCTTTGGGGGCTGGGCTCTTTGGCGTGGGAGAAATCCCCGGACGTTCGCAAGCCCCGTGCCGGGTTCGGGCAAAAAACGCCGCCGAGCGTGCCTCGTACGTCGGGGCATAGGTAGCACAGGTGCGACCGCAGCCCCAGTCTCTGTGGTGCCGTGGAAGCGGCGGCAGTGGGGGCACAGGGCTGCCTATAGTTTTGGGGGGTGGCCTCTTTGGCGTGGGAGAAATCCCCGGGCGTTCGCAAGCCCCGTGCCGGGTTCGGGCAAAAAACGCCGCCGAGCGTGCCTCGTACGTCGGGGCATAGGTAGCACAGGTGAGACCGCAGCCCCAGTCTCTGTGGTGCCGTGGAAGCGGCGGCAGTGGGGGCACAGGGCTGCCTATAGTTTTGGGGGGTGGCCTCTTTGGCGTGGGAGAAATCCCCGGACGTTCGCAAGCCCCGTGCCGGGTTCGGGCAAAAAATGCTGCCGAACGTACATCGTACGTCGGGGCATAGGTAGCACAGGTGAGACCGCAGCCCCAGTCTCTGTGGTGCCGTGGAAGCGGCGGCAGTGGGGGCACAGGGCTGCCTATAGTTTTGGGGGGTGGGATCTTTGGCATGGGAGAAATCCCCGGACGTTCGCAAGCCCCGTGCCGGGTTCGGGCAAAAAACGCCGCCGAGCGTGCCTCGTACGTCGGGGCATAGGCAGCACAGGTGAGACCGCAGCCCCAGTCTCTGTGGTGCCGTGGAAGCGGCGGCAGTTGGGGCCGAGGGCTGGCCACAGCTTTGGGGGGTGGGCTCTTTGGCGTGGGAGAAATCCCCGGACATTCGCAAGCCCCGTGCCGGGTTCGGGCAAAAAACGCCGCCGAGCGTGCCTCGTACGTCGGGGCATAGGTAGCACAGGTGAGACCGCAGCCCCAGTCTCTGTGGTGCCGTGGAAGCGGCGGCAGTGGGGGCCGAGGGCTGGCAACAGCTTTGGGGGGTGGGATCTTTGGTGTGGGAGAAATCCCCGGACGTTCGCAAGCCCCGTGCCGGGTTCGGGCAAAAAACGCCGCCGAGCGTGCCTCGTACGTCGGGGCATAGGCAGCACAGGTGAGACCGCAGCCCCAGTCTCTGTGGTGCCGTGGAAGCGGCGGCAGTGGGGGCCGAGGGCTGGGTATAGTTTTGGGGGCTGGCCTCTTTGGCGTGGGAGAAATCCCCGGACGTTCGCAAGCCCCGTGCCGGGTTCGGGCAAAAAACGCCGCCGAGCGTGCCTCGTACGTCGGGGCATAGGCAGCACAGGTGCGACCGCAGCCCCAGTCTCTGTGGTGCCGTGGAAGCGGCGGCAGTGGGGGCACAGGGCTGCCTATAGTTTTGGGGGGTGGGATCTTTGGTGTGGGAGAAATCCCCGGACGTTCGCAAGCCCCGTGCCGGGTTCGGGCAAAAAACGCCGCCGAGCGTGCCTCATATGTCGGGGCATAGGTAGCACAGGTGAGACCGCAGCCCCAGTCTCTGTGGTGCCGTCGAAGCAGCGGCAGTGGGTGCACAGGGCTGGCCACAGCTTTGGGGGCTGGGCTCTTTGGCGTGGGAGAAATCCCCGGACGTTCGCAAGCCCCGTGCCGGGTTCGGGCAAAAAACGCCGCCGAGCGTGCCTCATACGTCGGGGCATAGGCAGCACAGGTGCGACCGCAGCCCCAGTCTCTGTGGTGCCGTGGAAGTGGTGGCAGTGGGTGCACAGGGCTGGCTATAGTTTTGGGGGGTGGGATCTTTGACTTGGGAGAAATCCCCGGACGTTCGCAAGCCCTGTGCCGGGTTCGGGCAAAAAACGCCGCCGAGCGTGCCTCGTACGTCGGAGCATAGGCAGCACAGGTGCAACCGCAGCCCCAGTCTCTGTGGTGCCGTCGAAGCGGCGGCAGTGGGTGCACAGGGCTGGCCACAGCTTTGGGGGCTGGGCTCTTTGGTGTGGGAGAAATCCCCGGACGTTCGCAAGCCCCGTGCCGGGTTCGGGCAAAAAACGCCGCCGAGCGTGCCTCATACGTCGTGGCATAGGTAGCACAGGTGAGACCGCAGCCCCAGTCTCTGTGGTGCCGTGGAAGCGGCGGCAGTGGGGGCACAGGGCTGGCTATAGTTTTGGGGGGTGGCCTCATTGGCGTGGGAGAAATCCCCGGACGTTCGCAAGCCCTGTGCCTGGTTCGGGCAAAAAACGCCGCCGAGCGTGCCTCGTACGTCGGAGCATAGGCAGCACAGGTGAGACCGCAGCCCCAGTCTCTGTGGTGCCGTGGAAGCGGCGGCAGTGGGTGCACAGGGCTGCCTATAGTTTTGGGGGGTGGCCTCTTTGGTGTGGGAGAAATCCCCGGACGTTCGCAAGCCCCGTGCCGGGTTCGGGCAAAAAAACGCCCCGAGCGTGCCTCGTACGTCGGGGCATAGGCAGCACAGGTGCGACCGCAGCCCCAGTCTCTGTGGTGCCGTGGAAGCGGCGGCAGTGGGGGCCGAGGGCTGGATATAGTTTTGGGGGGTGGCCTCTTTGGCGTGGGAGAAATCCCCGGACGTTCGCAAGCCCCGTGCCGGGTTCGGGCAAAAAACGCCCCGAGCGTGCCTCGTACGTCGGGGCATAGGCAGCACAGGTGCGACCGCAGCCCCAGTCTCTGTGGTGCCGTGGAAGCGGCGGCAGTGGGTGCACAGGGCTGCCTATAGTTTTGGGGGATGGGATCTTTGGCGTGGGAGAAATCCCCGGACGTTCGCAAGCCCCGTGCCGGGTTCGGGCAAAAAACGCCGCCGAGCGTGCCTCGTACGTCGGAGCATAGGCAGCACAGGTGCAACCGCAGCCCCAGTCTCTGTGGTGCCGTGGAAGCGGCGGCAGTGGGTGCACAGGGCTGGCCACAGCTTTGGGGGCTGGGCTCTTTGGTGTGGGAGAAATCCCCGGACGTTCGCAAGCCCCGTGCCGGGTTCGGGCAAAAAACGCCGCCGAGCGTGCCTCATACGTCGGGGCATAGGCAGCACAGGTGCGACCGCCCCCCCAGTCTCTGTGGTGCCGTGGAAGCGGCGGCAGTGGGGGCACAGGGCTGCCTATAGTTTTGGGGGGTGGCCTCTTTGGCGTGGGAGAAATCCCCGGACGTTCGCAAGCCCCGTGCCGGGTTCGGGCAAAAAACGCCGCCGAGCGTGCCTCGTACGTCGGGGCATAGGTAGCACAGGTGAGACTGCAGCCCCAGTCTTAGTGGTGCCGTGGAAGCGGCGGCAGTGGGTGCACAGGGCTGGCCACAGCTTTGGGGGCTGGGCTCTTTGGTGTGGGAGAAATCCCCGGACGTTCGCAAGCCCCGTGCCGGGTTCGGGCAAAAAACGCCGCCGAGCGTGCCTCGTACGTCGGGGCATAGGTAGCACAGGTGAGACCGCAGCCCCAGTCTTAGTGGTGCCGTGGAAGCGGCGGCAGTGGGGGCACAGGGCTGGCCACAGCTTTGGGGGCTGCGCTCTTTGGCGTGGGAGAAATCCCCGGACGTTCGCAAGCCCCGTGCCGGGTTCGGGCAAAAAACGCCGCCGAGCGTGCCTCGTACGTCGGGGCATAGGCAGCACAGGTGCAACCGCAGCCCCAGTCTCTGTGGTGCCGTGTAAGCGGCAGCAGTGGGGGCCGAGGGCTGGCTATAGTTTTGGGGGCTGGGCTCTTTGGCGTGGGAGAAATCCCCGGACGTTCGCAAGCCCCGTGCCGGGTTCGGGCAAAAAACGCCGCCGAGCGTGCCTCGTACGTCGGGGCATAGGCAGCACAGGTGAGACCGCAGCCCCAGTCTCTGTGGTGCCGTGGAAGCGTTGGCAGTGGGGGCCGAGGGCTGGCTCTAGTTTTGGGGGCTGGCCTCTTTGGCGTGGGAGAAATCCCCGGACGTTCGCAAGCCCCGAGCCGGGTTCGGGCAAAAAACGCCGCCGAGCGTGCCTTGTACGTCGGGGCATAGGCAGCACAGGTGCGACCGCAGCCCCAGTCTCTGTGGTGCCGTGGAAGCGGCGGCAGTGGGGGCCAAGGGCTGGCTCTAGTTTTGGGGGCTGGGCTCTTTGGTGTTGGAGAAATCCCCGGACGTTCGCAAGCCCCGTGCCGGGTTCGGGCAAAAAACGCCGCCGAGCGTGCCTCGTACGTCGGGGCATAGGCAGCACAGGTGAGACCGCAGCCCCAGTCTCTGTGGTGCCGTGGAAGCGGCGGCAGTGGGGGCACAGGTCTGGCTATAGTTTTGGGGGGTGGGATCTTTGGCGTGGGAGAAATCCCCGGACGTTCGCAAGCCCCGTGCGGGGTTCAGGCAAAAAACGCCGCCGAGCGTGCCTCGTACGTCGGAGCATAGGCAGCACAGGTGAGACCGCAGCCCCAGTCTTAGTGGTGCCGTGGAAGCGGCGGCAGTGGGTGCACAGGGCTGGCCACAGCTTTGGGGGCTGGGCTCTTTTCTGTGGGAGAAATCCCCGGACGTTCGCAAGCCCCGTGCCGGGTTCGGGCAAAAAACGCCGCCGAGCGTGCCTCATACGTCGGGGCATAGGCAGCACAGGTGAGACCGCAGCCCCAGTCTCTGTGGTGCCGTGGAAGCGGCGGCAGTGGGGGCCGAGGGCTGGCCACAGCTTTGGGGGCTGGGCTCTTTGGTGTGGGAGAAATCCCCGGACGTTCGCAAGCCCCGTGCCGGGTTCGGGCAAAAATCGCCGCCGAGCGTGCCTCGTACGTCGGGGCATAGGCAGCACAGGTGAGACCGCAGCCCCAGCCTCTGTGGTGCCGTGGAAGCGGCGGCAGTGGGTGCACAGGGCTGGCCACAGCTTTGGGGGCTGCGCTCTTTGGCGTGGGAGAAATCCCCGGACGTTCGCAAGCCCCGTGCCGGGTTCGGGCAAAAAACGCCGCCGAGTGTGCCTCGTACGTCGGGGCATAGGTAGCACAGGTGAGACCGCAGCCCCAGTCTTAGTGGTGCCGTGGAAGCGGCGGCAGTGGGGGCACAGGGCTGGCCACAGCTTTGGGGGCTGCGCTCTTTGGCGTGGGAGAAATCCCCGGACGTTCGCAAGCCCCGTGCCGGGTTCGGGCAAAAAACGCCGCCGAGCGTGCCTCGTACGTCGGGGCATAGGCAGCACAGGTGCGACCGCAGCCCCAGCCTCTGTGGTGCCGTGGAAGCGGCGGCAGTGGGTGCACAGGTCTGGCCACAGCTTTGGGGGCTGCGCTCTTTGGCGTGGGAGAAATCCCCGGACGTTCGCAAGCCCCGTGCCGGGTTCGGGCAAAAAACGCCGCCGAGCGTGCCTCGTACGTCGGAGCATAGGCAGCACAGGTGCGACCGCAGCCCCAGTCTCTGTGGTGCCGTGGAAGCGGCAGCAGTGGGGGCCGAGGGCTGGCTATAGTTTTGGGGGGTGGCCTCTTTGGCGTGGGAGAAATCCCCGGGCGTTCGCAAGCCCCGTGCCGGGTTCGGGCAAAAAACGCCGCCGAGCGTGCCTCGTACGTCGGGGCATAGGTAGCACAGGTGCGACCGCAGCCCCAGTCTCTGTGGTGCCGTGGAAGCGGCGGCAGTGGGGGCACAGGGCTGCCTATAGTTTTGGGGGGTGGCCTCTTTGGCGTGGGAGAAATCCCCGGGCGTTCGCAAGCCCCGTGCCGGGTTCGGGCAAAAAACGCCGCCGAGCGTGCCTCGTACGTCGGGGCATAGGTAGCACAGGTGAGACCGCAGCCCCAGTCTTAGTGGTGCCGTGGAAGCGGCGGCAGTGGGGGCACAGGGCTGGCTATAGTTTTGGGGGCTGGGCTCTTTGGCGTGGGAGAAATCCCCGGACGTTCGCAAGCCCCGTGCCGGGTTCGGGCAAAAAATGCTGCCGAACGTACATCGTACGTCGGGGCATAGGTAGCACAGGTGAGACCGCAGCCCCAGTCTCTGTGGTGCCGTGGAAGCGGCGGCAGTGGGGGCACAGGGCTGGCCACAGCTTTGGGGGCTGCGCTCTTTGGCGTGGGAGAAATCCCCGGACGTTCGCAAGCCCCGTGCCGGGTTCGGGCAAAAAACGCCGCCGAGCGTGCCTCGTACGTCGGGGCATAGGCAGCACAGGTGCAACCGCAGCCCCAGTCTCTGTGGTGCCGTGTAAGCGGCAGCAGTGGGGGCCGAGGGCTGGCTATAGTTTTGGGGGCTGGGCTCTTTGGCGTGGGAGAAATCCCCGGACGTTCGCAAGCCCCGTGCCGGGTTCGGGCAAAAAACGCCGCCGAGCGTGCCTCGTACGTCGGGGCATAGGCAGCACAGGTGAGACCGCAGCCCCAGTCTCTGTGGTGCCGTGGAAGCGTTGGCAGTGGGGGCCGAGGGCTGGCTCTAGTTTTGGGGGCTGGCCTCTTTGGCGTGGGAGAAATCCCCGGACGTTCGCAAGCCCCGAGCCGGGTTCGGGCAAAAAACGCCGCCGAGCGTGCCTTGTACGTCGGGGCATAGGCAGCACAGGTGCGACCGCAGCCCCAGTCTCTGTGGTGCCGTCGAAGCGGCGGCAGTGGGGGCCAAGGGCTGGCCACAGCTTTGGGGGCTGGGCTCTTTGGCGTGGGAGAAATCCCCGGACGTTCGCAAGCCCCGTGCCGGGTTCGGGCAAAAAACGCCGCCGAGCGTGCCTCGTACGTCGGGGCATAGGCAGCACAGGTGCGACCGCAGCCCCAGTCTCTGTGGTGCCGTGGAAGCGGCGGCAGTGGGTGCACAGGGCTGGCCACAGCTTTGGGGGCTGGGCTCTTTGGCGTGGGAGAAATCCCCGGACGTTCGCAAGCCCCGTGCCGGGTTCGGGCAAAAAACGCCGCCGAGCGTGCCTCGTACGTCGGGGCATAGGTAGCACAGGTGCGACCGCAGCCCCAGTCTCTGTGGTGCCGTGGAAGCGGCGGCAGTGGGGGCACAGGGCTGCCTATAGTTTTGGGGGGTGGCCTCTTTGGCGTGGGAGAAATCCCCGGGCGTTCGCAAGCCCCGTGCCGGGTTCGGGCAAAAAACGCCGCCGAGCGTGCCTCGTACGTCGGGGCATAGGTAGCACAGGTGAGACCGCAGCCCCAGTCTTAGTGGTGCCGTGGAAGCGGCGGCAGTGGGGGCACAGGGCTGGCTATAGTTTTGGGGGCTGGGCTCTTTGGCGTGGGAGAAATCCCCGGACGTTCGCAAGCCCCGTGCCGGGTTCGGGCAAAAAATGCTGCCGAACGTACATCGTACGTCGGGGCATAGGTAGCACAGGTGAGACCGCAGCCCCAGTCTTAGTGGTGCCGTGGAAGCGGCGGCAGTGGGGGCACAGGGCTGGCCACAGCTTTGGGGGCTGCGCTCTTTGGCGTGGGAGAAATCCCCGGACGTTCGCAAGCCCCGTGCCGGGTTCGGGCAAAAAACGCCGCCGAGCGTGCCTCGTACGTCGGGGCATAGGCAGCACAGGTGCAACCGCAGCCCCAGTCTCTGTGGTGCCGTGTAAGCGGCAGCAGTGGGGGCCGAGGGCTGGCTATAGTTTTGGGGGCTGGGCTCTTTGGCGTGGGAGAAATCCCCGGACGTTCGCAAGCCCCGTGCCGGGTTCGGGCAAAAAACGCCGCCGAGCGTGCCTCGTACGTCGGGGCATAGGCAGCACAGGTGAGACCGCAGCCCCAGTCTCTGTGGTGCCGTGGAAGCGTTGGCAGTGGGGGCCGAGGGCTGGCTCTAGTTTTGGGGGCTGGCCTCTTTGGCGTGGGAGAAATCCCCGGACGTTCGCAAGCCCCGAGCCGGGTTCGGGCAAAAAACGCCGCCGAGCGTGCCTTGTACGTCGGGGCATAGGCAGCACAGGTGCGACCGCAGCCCCAGTCTCTGTGGTGCCGTCGAAGCGGCGGCAGTGGGGGCCAAGGGCTGGCTCTAGTTTTGGGGGCTGGGCTCTTTGGTGTTGGAGAAATCCCCGGACGTTCGCAAGCCCCGTGCCGGGTTCGGGCAAAAAACGCCGCCGAGCGTGCCTCGTACGTCGGGGCATAGGCAGCACAGGTGAGACCGCAGCCCCAGTCTCTGTGGTGCCGTGGAAGCGGCGGCAGTGGGGGCACAGGTCTGGCTATAGTTTTGGGGGGTGGGATCTTTGGCGTGGGAGAAATCCCCGGACGTTCGCAAGCCCCGTGCCGGGTTCGGGCAAAAAACGCCGCCGAGCGTGCCTCATACGTCGGGGCATAGGTAGCACAGGTGAGACCACAGCCCCAGTCTCTGTGGTGCCGTGGAAGCGGCGGCAGTGGGGGCCGAGGGCTGGCTATAGTTTTGGGGGCTGGGCTCTTTGGCGTGGGAGAAATCCCCGGACGTTCGCAAGCCCCGTGCGGGGTTCAGGCAAAAAACGCCGCCGAGCGTGCCTCGTACGTCGGAGCATAGGCAGCACAGGTGAGACCGCAGCCCCAGTCTTAGTGGTGCCGTGGAAGCGGCGGCAGTGGGTGCACAGGGCTGGCCACAGCTTTGGGGGCTGGGCTCTTTTCTGTGGGAGAAATCCCCGGACGTTCGCAAGCCCCGTGCCGGGTTCGGGCAAAAAACGCCGCCGAGCGTGCCTCATACGTCGGGGCATAGGCAGCACAGGTGAGACCGCAGCCCCAGTCTCTGTGGTGCCGTGGAAGCGGCGGCAGTGGGGGCCGAGGGCTGGCCACAGCTTTGGGGGCTGGGCTCTTTGGTGTGGGAGAAATCCCCGGACGTTCGCAAGCCCCGTGCCGGGTTCGGGCAAAAAACGCCGCCGAGCGTGCCTCGTACGTCGGGGCATAGGCAGCACAGGTGAGACCGCAGCCCCAGTCTCTGTGGTGCCGTGGAAGCGGCGGCAGTGGGTGCACAGGGCTGGCGACAGCTTTGCGGTCTGGGCTCCTTGGTGTGGGAGAAATCCCCGGACGTTCGCAAGCCCCGTGCCGGGTTCGGGCAAAAATCGCCGCCGAGCGTGCCTCGTACGTCGGGGCATAGGCAGCACAGGTGAGACCGCAGCCCCAGCCTCTGTGGTGCCGTGGAAGCGGCGGCAGTGGGTGCACAGGGCTGGCCACAGCTTTGGGGGCTGCGCTCTTTGGCGTGGGAGAAATCCCCGGACGTTCGCAAGCCCCGTGCCGGGTTCGGGCAAAAAACGCCGCCGAGCGTGCCTCGTACGTCGGGGCATAGGTAGCACAGGTGAGACCGCAGCCCCAGTCTTAGTGGTGCCGTGGAAGCGGCGGCAGTGGGGGCACAGGGCTGGCCACAGCTTTGGGGGCTGCGCTCTTTGGCGTGGGAGAAATCCCCGGACGTTCGCAAGCCCCGTGCCGGGTTCGGGCAAAAAACGCCGCCGAGCGTGCCTCGTACGTCGGGGCATAGGCAGCACAGGTGCGACCGCAGCCCCAGCCTCTGTGGTGCCGTGGAAGCGGCGGCAGTGGGTGCACAGGTCTGGCCACAGCTTTGGGGGCTGCGCTCTTTGGCGTGGGAGAAATCCCCGGACGTTCGCAAGCCCCGTGCCGGGTTCGGGCAAAAAACGCCGCCGAGCGTGCCTCGTACGTCGGAGCATAGGCAGCACAGGTGCGACCGCAGCCCCAGTCTCTGTGGTGCCGTGGAAGCGGCGGCAGTGAGTGCACAGGGCTGGCCACAGCTTTGGGGGCTGCGCTCTTTGGCGTGGGAGAAATCCCCGGACGTTCGCAAGCCCCGTGCCGGGTTCGGGCAAAAAACGCCGCCGAGCGTGCCTCGTACGTCGGGGCATAGGCAGCACAGGTGCGACCGCAGCCCCAGTCTCTGTGGTGCCGTGGAAGCGGCGGCAGTGGGTGCACAGGGCTGGCCACAGCTTTGGGGGCTGGGCTCTTTGGCGTGGGAGAAATCCCCGGACGTTCGCAAGCCCCGTGCCGGGTTCGGGCAAAAAACGCCGCCGAGCGTGCCTCGTACGTCGGGGCATAGGTAGCACAGGTGCGACCGCAGCCCCAGTCTCTGTGGTGCCGTGGAAGCGGCGGCAGTGGGGGCACAGGGCTGCCTATAGTTTTGGGGGGTGGCCTCTTTGGCGTGGGAGAAATCCCCGGGCGTTCGCAAGCCCCGTGCCGGGTTCGGGCAAAAAACGCCGCCGAGCGTGCCTCGTACGTCGGGGCATAGGTAGCACAGGTGAGACCGCAGCCCCAGTCTTAGTGGTGCCGTGGAAGCGGCGGCAGTGGGGGCACAGGGCTGGCTATAGTTTTGGGGGCTGGGCTCTTTGGCGTGGGAGAAATCCCCGGACGTTCGCAAGCCCCGTGCCGGGTTCGGGCAAAAAATGCTGCCGAACGTACATCGTACGTCGGGGCATAGGTAGCACAGGTGAGACCGCAGCCCCAGTCTCTGTGGTGCCGTGGAAGCGGCGGCAGTGGGGGCACAGGGCTGCCTATAGTTTTGGGGGGTGGGATCTTTGGCATGGGAGAAATCCCCGGACGTTCGCAAGCCCCGTGCCGGGTTCGGGCAAAAAACGCCGCCGAGCGTGCCTCGTACGTCGGGGCATAGGCAGCACAGGTGAGACCGCAGCCCCAGTCTCTGTGGTGCCGTGGAAGCGGCGGCAGTTGGGGCCGAGGGCTGGCCACAGCTTTGGGGGGTGGGCTCTTTGGCGTGGGAGAAATCCCCGGACATTCGCAAGCCCCGTGCCGGGTTCGGGCAAAAAACGCCGCCGAGCGTGCCTCGTACGTCGGGGCATAGGTAGCACAGGTGAGACCGCAGCCCCAGTCTCTGTGGTGCCGTGGAAGCGGCGGCAGTTGGGGCCGAGGGCTGGCCACAGCTTTGGGGGGTGGGCTCTTTGGCGTGGGAGAAATCCCCGGACATTCGCAAGCCCCGTGCCGGGTTCGGGCAAAAAACGCCGCCGAGCGTGCCTCGTACGTCGGGGCATAGGTAGCACAGGTGAGACCGCAGCCCCAGTCTCTGTGGTGCCGTGGAAGCGGCGGCAGTGGGGGCCGAGGGCTGGGTATAGTTTTGGGGGCTGGCCTCTTTGGCGTGGGAGAAATCCCCGGACATTCGCAAGCCCCGTGCCGGGTTCGGGCAAAAAACGCCGCCGAGCGTGCCTCGTACGTCGGGGCATAGGCAGCACAGGTGCGACCGCAGCCCCAGTCTCTGTGGTGCCGTGGAAGCGGCGGCAGTGGGGGCACAGGGCTGCCTATAGTTTTGGGGGGTGGGATCTTTGGTGTGGGAGAAATCCCCGGACGTTCGCAAGCCCCGTGCCGGGTTCGGGCAAAAAACGCCGCCGAGCGTGCCTCGTACGTCGGGGCATAGGTAGCACAGGTGAGACCGCAGCCCCAGTCTCTGTGGTGCCGTCGAAGCAGCGGCAGTGGGTGCACAGGGCTGGCCACAGCTTTGGGGGCTGGGCTCTTTGGCGTGGGAGAAATCCCCGGACGTTCGCAAGCCCCGTGCCGGGTTCGGGCAAAAAACGCCGCCGAGCGTGCCTCATACGTCGGGGCATAGGCAGCACAGGTGCGACCGCAGCCCCAGTCTCTGTGGTGCCGTGGAAGCGGCGGCAGTGGGTGCACAGGGCTGCCTATAGTTTTGGGGGATGGGATCTTTGGCGTGGGAGAAATCCCCGGACGTTCGCAAGCCCCGTGCCGGGTTCGGGCAAAAAAACGCCGCCGAGCGTGCCTCGTACGTCGGAGCATAGGCAGCACAGGTGCAACCGCAGCCCCAGTCTCTGTGGTGCCGTGGAAGCGGCGGCAGTGGGTGCACAGGGCTGGCCACAGCTTTGGGGGCTGGGCTCTTTGGTGTGGGAGAAATCCCCGGACGTTCGCAAGCCCCGTGCCGGGTTCGGGCAAAAAACGCCGCCGAGCGTGCCTCATACGTCGGGGCATAGGCAGCACAGGTGCGACCGCACCCCCAGTCTCTGTGGTGCCGTGGAAGCGGCGGCAGTGGGGGCACAGGGCTGCCTATAGTTTTGGGGGGTGGCCTCTTTGGCGTGGGAGAAATCCCCGGGCGTTCGCAAGCCCCGTGCCGGGTTCGGGCAAAAAACGCCGCCGAGCGTGCCTCGTACGTCGGGGCATAGGTAGCACAGGTGAGACTGCAGCCCCAGTCTCTGTGGTGCCGTGGAAGCGGCGGCAGTGGGTGCACAGGGCTGGCTATAGTTTTGGGGGCTGGGCTCTTTGGTGTGGGAGAAATCCCCGGACGTTCGCAAGCCCCGTGCCGGGTTCGGGCAAAAAACGCCGCCGAGCGTGCCTCGTACGTCGGGGCATAGGTAGCACAGGTGAGACCGCAGCCCCAGTCTCTGTGGTGCCGTGGAAGCGGCGGCAGTGGGGGCACAGGGCTGGCCACAGCTTTGGGGGCTGCGCTCTTTGGCGTGGGAGAAATCCCCGGACGTTCGCAAGCCCCGTGCCGGGTTCGGGCAAAAAACGCCGCCGAGCGTGCCTCGTACGTCGGGGCATAGGCAGCACAGGTGCAACCGCAGCCCCAGTCTCTGTGGTGCCGTGTAAGCGGCAGCAGTGGGGGCCGAGGGCTGGCTATAGTTTTGGGGGCTGGGCTCTTTGGCGTGGGAGAAATCCCCGGACGTTCGCAAGCCCCGTGCCGGGTTCGGGCAAAAAACGCCGCCGAGCGTGCCTCGTACGTCGGGGCATAGGCAGCACAGGTGAGACCGCAGCCCCAGTCTCTGTGGTGCCGTGGAAGCGTTGGCAGTGGGGGCCGAGGGCTGGCTCTAGTTTTGGGGGGTGGCCTCTTTGGCGTGGGAGAAATCCCCGGACGTTCGCAAGCCCCGAGCCGGGTTCGGGCAAAAAACGCCGCCGAGCGTGCCTTGTACGTCGGGGCATAGGCAGCACAGGTGCGACCGCAGCCCCAGTCTCTGTGGTGCCGTGGAAGCGGCGGCAGTGGGGGCCAAGGGCTGGCTCTAGTTTTGGGGGCTGGGCTCTTTGGTGTTGGAGAAATCCCCGGACGTTCGCAAGCCCCGTGCCGGGTTCGGGCAAAAAACGCCGCCGAGCGTGCCTCGTACGTCGGGGCATAGGCAGCACAGGTGAGACCGCAGCCCCAGTCTCTGTGGTGCCGTGGAAGCGGCGGCAGTGGGGGCACAGGTCTGGCTATAGTTTTGGGGGGTGGGATCTTTGGCGTGGGAGAAATCCCCGGACGTTCGCAAGCCCCGTGCCGGGTTCGGGCAAAAAACGCCGCCGAGCGTGCCTCATACATCGGGGCATAGGTAGCACAGGTGAGACCACAGCCCCAGTCTCTGTGGTGCCGTGGAAGCGGCGGCAGTGGGGGCCGAGGGCTGGCTATAGTTTTGGGGGATGGGATCTTTGGCGTGGGAGAAATCCCCGGACGTTCGCAAGCCCCGTGCGGGGTTCAGGCAAAAAACGCCGCCGAGCGTGCCTCGTACGTCGGAGCATAGGCAGCACAGGTGAGACCGCAGCCCCAGTCTTAGTGGTGCCGTGGAAGCGGCGGCAGTGGGTGCACAGGGCTGGCCACAGCTTTGGGGGCTGGGCTCTTTTCTGTGGGAGAAATCCCCGGACGTTCGCAAGCCCCGTGCCGGGTTCGGGCAAAAAACGCCGCCGAGCGTGCCTCATACGTCGGGGCATAGGCAGCACAGGTGAGACCGCAGCCCCAGTCTCTGTGGTGCCGTGGAAGCGGCGGCAGTGGGGGCCGAGGGCTGGCCACAGCTTTGGGGGCTGGGCTCTTTGGTGTGGGAGAAATCCCCGGACGTTCGCAAGCCCCGTGCCGGGTTCGGGCAAAAAACGCCGCCGAGCGTGCCTCGTACGTCGGGGCATAGGCAGCACAGGTGAGACCGCAGCCCCAGTCTCTGTGGTGCCGTGGAAGCGGCGGCAGTGGGTGCACAGGGCTGGCGACAGCTTTGCGGTCTGGGCTCCTTGGTGTGGGAGAAATCCCCGGACGTTCGCAAGCCCCGTGCCGGGTTCGGGCAAAAATCGCCGCCGAGCGTGCCTCGTACGTCGGGGCATAGGCAGCACAGGTGAGACCGCAGCCCCAGCCTCTGTGGTGCCGTGGAAGCGGCGGCAGTGGGTGCACAGGGCTGGCCACAGCTTTGGGGGCTGCGCTCTTTGGCGTGGGAGAAATCCCCGGACGTTCGCAAGCCCCGTGCCGGGTTCGGGCAAAAAACGCCGCCGAGCGTGCCTCGTACGTCGGGGCATAGGTAGCACAGGTGAGACCGCAGCCCCAGTCTTAGTGGTGCCGTGGAAGCGGCGGCAGTGGGGGCACAGGGCTGGCCACAGCTTTGGGGGCTGCGCTCTTTGGCGTGGGAGAAATCCCCGGACGTTCGCAAGCCCCGTGCCGGGTTCGGGCAAAAAACGCCGCCGAGCGTGCCTCGTACGTCGGGGCATAGGCAGCACAGGTGCGACCGCAGCCCCAGCCTCTGTGGTGCCGTGGAAGCGGCGGCAGTGGGTGCACAGGTCTGGCCACAGCTTTGGGGGCTGCGCTCTTTGGCGTGGGAGAAATCCCCGGACGTTCGCAAGCCCCGTGCCGGGTTCGGGCAAAAAACGCCGCCGAGCGTGCCTCGTACGTCGGAGCATAGGCAGCACAGGTGCGACCGCAGCCCCAGTCTCTGTGGTGCCGTGGAAGCGGCGGCAGTGAGTGCACAGGGCTGGCCACAGCTTTGGGGGCTGCGCTCTTTGGCGTGGGAGAAATCCCCGGACGTTCGCAAGCCCCGTGCCGGGTTCGGGCAAAAAACGCCGCCGAGCGTGCCTCGTACGTCGGGGCATAGGCAGCACAGGTGCGACCGCAGCCCCAGTCTCTGTGGTGCCGTGGAAGCGGCGGCAGTGGGTGCACAGGGCTGGCCACAGCTTTGGGGGCTGGGCTCTTTGGCGTGGGAGAAATCCCCGGACGTTCGCAAGCCCCGTGCCGGGTTCGGGCAAAAAACGCCGCCGAGCGTGCCTCGTACGTCGGGGCATAGGTAGCACAGGTGCGACCGCAGCCCCAGTCTCTGTGGTGCCGTGGAAGCGGCGGCAGTGGGGGCACAGGGCTGGCTATAGTTTTGGGGGGTGGCCTCTTTGGTGTGGGAGAAATCCCCGGGCGTTCGCAAGCCCCGTGCCGGGTTCGGGCAAAAAACGCCGCCGAGCGTGCCTCGTACGTCGGGGCATAGGTAGCACAGGTGAGACCGCAGCCCCAGTCTTAGTGGTGCCGTGGAAGCGGCGGCAGTGGGGGCACAGGGCTGGCTATAGTTTTGGGGGCTGGGCTCTTTGGCGTGGGAGAAATCCCCGGACGTTCGCAAGCCCCGTGCCGGGTTCGGGCAAAAAATGCTGCCGAACGTACATCGTACGTCGGGGCATAGGTAGCACAGGTGAGACCGCAGCCCCAGTCTCTGTGGTGCCGTGGAAGCGGCGGCAGTGGGGGCACAGGGCTGCCTATAGTTTTGGGGGGTGGGATCTTTGGCATGGGAGAAATCCCCGGACGTTCGCAAGCCCCGTGCCGGGTTCGGGCAAAAAACGCCGCCGAGCGTGCCTCGTACGTCGGGGCATAGGCAGCACAGGTGAGACCGCAGCCCCAGTCTCTGTGGTGCCGTGGAAGCGGCGGCAGTTGGGGCCGAGGTCTGGCCACAGCTTTGGGGGGTGGGCTCTTTGGCGTGGGAGAAATCCCCGGACATTCGCAAGCCCCGTGCCGGGTTCGGGCAAAAAACGCCGCCGAGCGTGCCTCGTACGTCGGGGCATAGGTAGCACAGGTGAGACCGCAGCCCCAGTCTCTGTGGTGCCGTGGAAGCGGCGGCAGTGGGGGCCGAGGGCTGGCAACAGCTTTGGGGGGTGGGATCTTTGGTGTGGGAGAAATCCCCGGACGTTCGCAAGCCCCGTGCCGGGTTCGGGCAAAAAACGCCGCCGAGCGTGCCTCGTACGTCGGGGCATAGGCAGCACAGGTGAGACCGCAGCCCCAGTCTCTGTGGTGCCGTGGAAGCGGCGGCAGTGGGGGCCGAGGGCTGGGTATAGTTTTGGGGGCTGGCCTCTTTGGCGTGGGAGAAATCCCCGGACGTTCGCAAGCCCTGTGCCGGGTTCGGGCAAAAAACGCCGCCGAGCGTGCCTCGTACGTCGGGGCATAGGCAGCACAGGTGCGACCGCAGCCCCAGTCTCTGTGGTGCCGTGGAAGCGGCGGCAGTGGGGGCACAGGGCTGCCTATAGTTTTGGGGGGTGGGATCTTTGGTGTGGGAGAAATCCCCGGACGTTCGCAAGCCCCGTGCCGGGTTCGGGCAAAAAACGCCGCCGAGCGTGCCTCATATGTCGGGGCATAGGTAGCACAGGTGAGACCGCAGCCCCAGTCTCTGTGGTGCCGTCGAAGCAGCGGCAGTGGGTGCACAGGGCTGGCCACAGCTTTGGGGGCTGGGCTCTTTGGCGTGGGAGAAATCCCCGGACGTTCGCAAGCCCCGTGCCGGGTTCGGGCAAAAAACGCCGCCGAGCGTGCCTCATACGTCGGGGCATAGGCAGCACAGGTGCGACCGCAGCCCCAGTCTCTGTGGTGCCGTGGAAGTGGTGGCAGTGGGTGCACAGGGCTGGCTATAGTTTTGGGGGGTGGGATCTTTGACTTGGGAGAAATCCCCGGACGTTCGCAAGCCCTGTGCCGGGTTCGGGCAAAAAACGCCGCCGAGCGTGCCTCGTACGTCGGAGCATAGGCAGCACAGGTGCAACCGCAGCCCCAGTCTCTGTGGTGCCGTCGAAGCGGCGGCAGTGGGTGCACAGGGCTGGCCACAGCTTTGGGGGCTGGGCTCTTTGGTGTGGGAGAAATCCCCGGACGTTCGCAAGCCCCGTGCCGGGTTCGGGCAAAAAACGCCGCCGAGCGTGCCTCATACGTCGTGGCATAGGTAGCACAGGTGAGACCGCAGCCCCAGTCTCTGTGGTGCCGTGGAAGCGGCGGCAGTGGGGGCCGAGGGCTGGCCACAGCTTTGGGGGGTGGCCTCTTTGGCGTGGGAGAAATCCCCGGACGTTCGCAAGCCCCGTGCCGGGTTCGGGCAAAAAACGCCGCCGAGCGTGCCTCGTACGTCGGGGCATAGGTAGCACAGGTGAGACCGCAGCCCCAGTCTCTGTGGTGCCGTCGAAGCGGCGGCAGTGGGGGCCGAGGGCTGGACGCAGCTTTGGTGGGTGGCCTCTTTGGCGTGGGAGAAATCCCCGGACGTTCGCAAGCCCCGTGCCGGGTTCGGGCAAAAAACGCCGCCGAGCGTGCCTCGTACGTCGGGGCATAGGTAGCACAGGTGAGACCGCAGCCCCAGTCTCTGTGGTGCCGTGGAAGCGGCGGCAGTGGGGGCACAGGGCTGGCTATAGTTTTGGGGGGTGGCCTCATTGGCGTGGGAGAAATCCCCGGACGTTCGCAAGCCCCGTGCCGGGTTCGGGCAAAAAACGCCGCCGAGCGTGCCTCGTACGTCGGAGCATAGGCAGCACAGGTGAGACCGCAGCCCCAGTCTCTGTGGTGCCGTGGAAGCGGCGGCAGTGGGTGCACAGGGCTGCCTATAGTTTTGGGGGGTGGCCTCTTTGGTGTGGGAGAAATCCCCGGACGTTCGCAAGCCCCGTGCCGGGTTCGGGCAAAAAACGCCCCGAGCGTGCCTCGTACGTCGGGGCATAGGCAGCACAGGTGCGACCGCAGCCCCAGTCTCTGTGGTGCCGTGGAAGCGGCGGCAGTGGGGGCCGAGGGCTGGATATAGTTTTGGGGGGTGGCCTCTTTGGCGTGGGAGAAATCCCCGGACGTTCGCAAGCCCCGTGCCGGGTTCGGGCAAAAAACGCCCCGAGCGTGCCTCGTACGTCGGGGCATAGGCAGCACAGGTGCGACCGCAGCCCCAGTCTCTGTGGTGCCGTGGAAGCGGCGGCAGTGGGGGCACAGGGCTGCCTATAGTTTTGGGGGGTGGCCTCTTTGGCGTGGGAGAAATCCCCGGACGTTCGCAAGCCCCGTGCCGGGTTCGGGCAAAAAACGCCGCCGAGCGTGCCTCATACGTCGGGGCATAGGCAGCACAGGTGCGACCGCAGCCCCAGTCTCTGTGGTGCCGTGGAAGCGGCGGCAGTGGGGGCCGAGGGCTGGCTATAGTTTTGGGGGGTGGCCTCTTTGGCGTGGGAGAAATCCCCGGACGTTCGCAAGCCCCGTGCCGGGTTCGGGCAAAAAACGCCGCCGAGCGTGCCTCATACTTCGGGGCATAGGCAGCACAGGTGCGACCGCAGCCCCAGTCTCTGTGGTGCCGTCGAAGCGGCGGCAGTGGGTGCACAGGGCTGGCCACAGCTTTGGGGGCTGGGCTCTTTGGCGTGGGAGAAATCCCCGGACGTTCGCAAGCCCCGTGCCGGGTTCGGGCAAAAAACGCCGCCGAGCGTGCCTCATACGTCGGGGCATAGGCAGCACAGGTGCGACCGCAGCCCCAGTCTCTGTGGTGCCGTGGAAGCGGCGGCAGTGGGTGCACAGGGCTGGCTATAGTTTTGGGGGATGGGATCTTTGGCGTGGGAGAAATCCCCGGACGTTCGCAAGCCCCGTGCCGGGTTCGGGCAAAAAACGCCGCCGAGCGTGCCTCGTACGTCGGAGCATAGGCAGCACAGGTGCAACCGCAGCCCCAGTCTCTGTGGTGCCGTGGAAGCGGCGGCAGTGGGTGCACAGGGCTGGCCACAGCTTTGGGGGCTGGGCTCTTTGGTGTGGGAGAAATCCCCGGACGTTCGCAAGCCCCGTGCCGGGTTCGGGCAAAAAACGCCGCCGAGCGTGCCTCATACGTCGGGGCATAGGCAGCACAGGTGCGACCGCACCCCCAGTCTCTGTGGTGCCGTGGAAGCGGCGGCAGTGGGGGCACAGGGCTGCCTATAGTTTTGGGGGGTGGCCTCTTTGGCGTGGGAGAAATCCCCGGGCGTTCGCAAGCCCCGTGCCGGGTTCGGGCAAAAAACGCCGCCGAGCGTGCCTCGTACGTCGGGGCATAGGTAGCACAGGTGAGACTGCAGCCCCAGTCTTAGTGGTGCCGTGGAAGCGGCGGCAGTGGGTGCACAGGGCTGGCCACAGCTTTGGGGGCTGGGCTCTTTGGTGTGGGAGAAATCCCCGGACGTTCGCAAGCCCCGTGCCGGGTTCGGGCAAAAAACGCCGCCGAGCGTGCCTCGTACGTCGGAGCATAGGCAGCACAGGTGAGACCGCAGCCCCAGTCTCTGTGGTGCCGTGGAAGCGGCGGCAGTGGGTGCACAGGGATGGACACAGCTTTTGGGGCTGGCCTCTTTGGTGTGGGAGAAATCCCCGGACGTTCGCAAGCCCCGTGCCGGGTTCGGGCAAAAAACGCCGCCGAGCGTGCCTCGTACGTCGGGGCATAGGCAGCAAAGGTGCGACCGCAGCCCCAGTCTCTGTGGTGCCGTCGAAGCGGCGGCAGTGGGGGCCGAGGGCTGGCTATAGTTTTGGGGGGTGGCCTCGTTGCTGTGGGAGAAATCCCCGGGCGTTCGCAAGCCCCGTGCCGGGTTCGGGCAAAAAACGCCGCCGAGCGTGCCTCATACGTCGGGGCATAGGTAGCACAGGTGAGACCGCAGCCCCAGTCTTAGTGGTGCCGTGGAAGCGGCGGCAGTGGGGGCACAGGGCTGGCTATAGTTTTGGGGGGTGGCCTCTTTGGTGTGGGAGAAATCCCCGGACGTTCGCAAGCCCCGTGCCGGGTTCGGGCAAAAAACGCCGCCGAGCGTGCCTCGTACGTCGGGGCATAGGCAGCACAGGTGCGACCGCAGCCCCAGTCTCTGTGGTGCCGTGGAAGCGGTGGCAGTGGGTGCACAGGGCTGGCTATAGTTTTGGGGGGTGGGATCTTTGACTTGGGAGAAATCCCCGGACGTTCGCAAGCCCCGTGCCGGGTTCGGGCAAAAAACGCCGCCGAGCGTGCCTCGTACGTCGGAGCATAGGCAGCACAGGTGCAACCGCAGCCCCAGTCTCTGTGGTGCCGTCGAAGCGGCGGCAGTGGGTGCACAGGGCTGGCCACAGCTTTGGGGGCTGGGCTCTTTGGTGTGGGAGAAATCCCCGGACGTTCGCAAGCCCCGTGCCGGGTTCGGGCAAAAAACGCCGCCGAGCGTGCCTCATACGTCGGGGCATAGGTAGCACAGGTGAGACCGCAGCCCCAGTCTCTGTGGTGCCGTGGAAGCGGCGGCAGTGGGGGCCGAGGGCTGGCCACAGCTTTGGGGGGTGGCCTCTTTGGCGTGGGAGAAATCCCCGGACGTTCGCAAGCCCCGTGCCGGGTTCGGGCAAAAAACGCCGCCGAGCGTGCCTCGTACGTCGGGGCATAGGTAGCACAGGTGAGACCGCAGCCCCAGTCTCTGTGGTGCCGTCGAAGCGGCGGCAGTGGGGGCCGAGGGCTGGCCGCAGCTTTGGTGGGTGGCCTCTTTGGTGTGGGAGAAATCCCCGGACGTTCGCAAGCCCCGTGCCGGGTTCGGGCAAAAAACGCCGCCGAGCGTGCCTCGTACGTCGGGGCATAGGTAGCACAGGTGAGACCGCAGCCCCAGTCTCTGTGGTGCCGTGGAAGCGGCGGCAGTGGGGGCACAGGGCTGGCTATAGTTTTGGGGGGTGGCCTCATTGGCGTGGGAGAAATCCCCGGACGTTCGCAAGCCCCGTGCCGGGTTCGGGCAAAAAACGCCGCCGAGCGTGCCTCGTACGTCGGAGCATAGGCAGCACAGGTGAGACCGCAGCCCCAGTCTCTGTGGTGCCGTGGAAGCGGCGGCAGTGGGGGCACAGGGCTGCCTATAGTTTTGGGGGGTGGCCTCTTTGGTGTGGGAGAAATCCCCGGACGTTCGCAAGCCCCGTGCCGGGTTCGGGCAAAAAACGCCCCGAGCGTGCCTCGTACGTCGGGGCATAGGCAGCACAGGTGCGACCGCAGCCCCAGTCTCTGTGGTGCCGTGGAAGCGGCGGCAGTGGGGGCCGAGGGCTGGATATAGTTTTGGGGGCTGGGCTCTTTGGCGTGGGAGAAATCCCCGGACGTTCGCAAGCCCCGTGCCGGGTTCGGGCAAAAAACGCCCCGAGCGTGCCTCGTACGTCGGGGCATAGGCAGCACAGGTGCGACCGCAGCCCCAGTCTCTGTGGTGCCGTGGAAGCGGCGGCAGTGGGGGCACAGGGCTGGCCACAGCTTTGGGGGCTGGGCTCTTTGGTGTGGGAGAAATCCCCGGACGTTCGCAAGCCCCGTGCCGGGTTCGGGCAAAAAACGCCGCCGAGCGTGCCTCATACGTCGGGGCATAGGTAGCACAGGTGCGACCGCAGCCCCAGTCTCTGTGGTGCCGTGGAAGCGGCGGCAGTGGGGGCACAGGGCTGGCCACAGCTTTGGGGGGTGGCCTCTTTGGCGTGGGAGAAATCCCCGGACGTTCGCAAGCCCCGTGCCGGGTTCGGGCAAAAAACGCCGCCGAGCGTGCCTCGTACGTCGGGGCATAGGTAGCACAGGTGAGACCGCAGCCCCAGTCTCTGTGGTGCCGTCGAAGCGGCGGCAGTGGGGGCCGAGGGCTGGCCGCAGCTTTGGTGGGTGGCCTCTTTGGCGTGGGAGAAATCCCCGGACGTTCGCAAGCCCCGTGCCGGGTTCGGGCAGAAAACGCCGCCGAGCGTGCCTCGTACGTCGGGGCATAGGTAGCACAGGTGAGACCGCAGCCCCAGTCTCTGTGGTGCCGTGGAAGCGGCGGCAGTGTGGGCACAGGGCTGGCTATAGTTTTGGGGGGTGGCCTCATTGGCGTGGGAGAAATCCCCGGACGTTCGCAAGCCCCGTGCCGGGTTCGGGCAAAAAACGCCGCCGAGCGTGCCTCGTACGTCGGAGCATAGGCAGCACAGGTGAGACCGCAGCCCCAGTCTCTGTGGTGCCGTGGAAGCGGCGGCAGTGGGTGCACAGGGCTGGCTATAGTTTTGGGGGCTGGGCTCTTTGGTGTGGGAGAAATCCCCGGACGTTCGCAAGCCCCGTGCCGGGTTCGGGCAAAAAACGCCCCGAGCGTGCCTCGTACGTCGGGGCATAGGCAGCACAGGTGCGACCGCAGCCCCAGTCTCTGTGGTGCCGTGGAAGCGGCGGCAGTGGGGGCCGAGGGCTGGATATAGTTTTGGGGGGTGGCCTCTTTGGCGTGGGAGAAATCCCCGGACGTTCGCAAGCCCCGTGCCGGGTTCGGGCAAAAAACGCCCCGAGCGTGCCTCGTACGTCGGGGCATAGGCAGCACAGGTGCGACCGCAGCCCCAGTCTCTGTGGTGCCGTGGAAGCGGCGGCAGTGGGGGCACAGGGCTGCCTATAGTTTTGGGGGGTGGCCTCTTTGGCGTGGGAGAAATCCCCGGACGTTCGCAAGCCCCGTGCCGGGTTCGGGCAAAAAACGCCGCCGAGCGTGCCTCATACGTCGGGGCATAGGCAGCACAGGTGCGACCGCAGCCCCAGTCTCTGTGGTGCCGTGGAAGCGGCGGCAGTGGGGGCCGAGGGCTGGCTATAGTTTTGGGGGGTGGCCTCTTTGGCGTGGGAGAAATCCCCGGAGGTTCGCAAGCCCCGTGCCGGGTTCGGGCAAAAAACGCCGCCGAGCGTGCCTCATACTTCGGGGCATAGGCAGCACAGGTGCGACCGCAGCCCCAGTCTCTGTGGTGCCGTCGAAGCGGCGGCAGTGGGTGCACAGGGCTGGCCACAGCTTTGGGGGCTGGGCTCTTTGGCGTGGGAGAAATCCCCGGACGTTCGCAAGCCCCGTGCCGGGTTCGGGCAAAAAACGCCGCCGAGCGTGCCTCATACGTCGGGGCATAGGCAGCACAGGTGCGACCGCAGCCCCAGTCTCTGTGGTGCCGTGGAAGCGGCGGCAGTGGGTGCACAGGGCTGCCTATAGTTTTGGGGGATGGGATCTTTGGCGTGGGAGAAATCCCCGGACGTTCGCAAGCCCCGTGCCGGGTTCGGGCAAAAAACGCCGCCGAGCGTGCCTCGTACGTCGGAGCATAGGCAGCACAGGTGCAACCGCAGCCCCAGTCTCTGTGGTGCCGTGGAAGCGGCGGCAGTGGGTGCACAGGGCTGGCCACAGCTTTGGGGGCTGGGCTCTTTGGTGTGGGAGAAATCCCCGGACGTTCGCAAGCCCCGTGCCGGGTTCGGGCAAAAAACGCCGCCGAGCGTGCCTCATACGTCGGGGCATAGGCAGCACAGGTGCGACCGCACCCCCAGTCTCTGTGGTGCCGTGGAAGCGGCGGCAGTGGGGGCACAGGGCTGCCTATAGTTTTGGGGGGTGGCCTCTTTGGCGTGGGAGAAATCCCCGGGCGTTCGCAAGCCCCGTGCCGGGTTCGGGCAAAAAACGCCGCCGAGCGTGCCTCGTACGTCGGGGCATAGGTAGCACAGGTGAGACTGCAGCCCCAGTCTTAGTGGTGCCGTGGAAGCGGCGGCAGTGGGTGCACAGGGCTGGCCACAGCTTTGGGGGCTGGGCTCTTTGGTGTGGGAGAAATCCCCGGACGTTCGCAAGCCCCGTGCCGGGTTCGGGCAAAAAACGCCGCCGAACGTACCTCGTACGTCGGAGCATAGGCAGCACAGGTGAGACCGCAGCCCCAGTCTCTGTAGTGCCGTGGAAGCGGCGGCAGTGGGTGCACAGGGAAGGCCACAGCTTTTGGGGCTGGCCTCTTTGGTGTGGGAGAAATCCCCGGACGTTCGCAAGCCCCGTGCCGGGTTCGGGCAAAAAACGCCGCCGAGCGTGCCTCGTACGTCGGGGCATAGGCAGCAAAGGTGCGACCGCAGCCCCAGTCTCTGTGGTGCCGTCGAAGCGGCGGCAGTGGGGGCCGAGGGCTGCCTATAGTTTTGGGGGGTGGCCTCTTTGGTGTGGGAGAAATCCCCGGGCGTTCGCAAGCCCCGTGCCGGGTTCGGGCAAAAAACGCCGCCGAGCGTGCCTCATACGTCGGGGCATAGGTAGCACAGGTGAGACCGCAGCCCCAGTCTTAGTGGTGCCGTGGAAGCGGCGGCAGTGGGTGCACAGGGCTGGCCACAGCTTTGGGGGCTGGGCTCTTTGGTGTGGGAGAAATCCCCGGACGTTCGCAAGCCCCGTGCCGGGTTCGGGCAAAAAACGCCGCCGAGCGTGCCTCGTACGTCGGGGCATAGGCAGCACAGGTGCGACCGCAGCCCCAGTCTCTGTGGTGCCGTGGAAGCGGCGGCAGTGGGGGCACAGGGCTGGCTATAGTTTTGGGGGGTGGCCTCTTTGGCGTGGGAGAAATCCCCGGACGTTCGCAAGCCCCGTGCCGGGTTCGGGCAAAAAACGCCGCCGAGCGTGCCTCATACGTCGGGGCATAGGTAGCACAGGTGAGACCGCAGCCCCAGTCTTAGTGGTGCCGTGGAAGCGGCGGCAGTGGGTGCACAGGGCTGGCGACAGCTGTGCGGGCTGGGCTCTTTGGTGTGGGAGAAATCCCCGGACGTTCGCAAGCCCCGTGCCGGGTTCGGGCAAAAAATGCCGCCGAGCGTGCCTCGTACGTCGGGGCATAGGCAGCACAGGTGCGACCGCAGCCCCAGTCTCTGTGGTGCCGTGGAAGTGGCGGCAGTGGGTGCACAGGGCTGGCCACAGCTTTGGGGGCTGGGCTCTTTGGCGTGGGAGAAATCCCCGGACGTTCGCAAGCCCCGTGCCGGGTTCGGGCAAAAAACGCCGCCGAGCGTGCCTCATACGTCGGGGCATAGGTAGCACAGGTGCGACCGCAGCCCCAGTCTCTGTGGTGCCGTGGAAGCGGCGGCAGTGGGGGCACAGGGCTGGCCACAGCTTTGGGGGCTGGGCTCTTTGGTGTGGGAGAAATCCCCGGACGTTCGCAAGCCCCGTGCCGGGTTCGGGCAAAAAACGCCGCCGAGCGTGCCTCATACGTCGGGGCATAGGTAGCACAGGTGCGACCGCAGCCCCAGTCTCTGTGGTGCCGTGGAAGCGGCGGCAGTGGGGGCACAGGGCTGGCCACAGCTTTGGGGGGTGGCCTCTTTGGTGTGGGAGAAATCCCCGGACGTTCGCAAGCCCCGTGCCGGGTTCGGGCAAAAAACGCCGCCGAGCGTGCCTCGTACGTCGGGGCATAGGCAGCACAGGTGCGACCGCAGCCCCAGTCTCTGTGGTGCCGTGGAAGCGGCGGCAGTGGGGGCCGAGGGCTGGCTATAGTTTTGGGGGGTGGCCTCTTTGGCGTGGGAGAAATCCCCGGACGTTCGCAAGCCCCGTGCCGGGTTCGGGCAAAAAACGCCGCCGAGCGTGCCTCGTACATCGGAGCATAGGCAGCACAGGTGAGACCGCAGCCCCAGCCTCTGTGGTGCCGTGGAAGCGGCGGCAGTGGGGGCACAGGGCTGCCTATAGTTTTGGGGGGTGGCCTCTTTGGTGTGGGAGAAATCCCCGGACGTTCGCAAGCCCCGTGCCGGGTTCGGGCAAAAAACGCCCCGAGCGTGCCTCGTACGTCGGGGCATAGGCAGCACAGGTGCGACCGCAGCCCCAGTCTCTGTGGTGCCGTGGAAGCGGCGGCAGTGGGGGCACAGGGCTGGCTATAGTTTTGGGGGGTGGCCTCTTTGGCGTGGGAGAAATCCCCGGACGTTCGCAAGCCCCGTGCCGGGTTCGGGCAAAAAACGCCCCGAGCATGCCTCGTACGTCGGGGCATAGGCAGCACAGGTGCGACCGCAGCCCCAGTCTCTGTGGTGCCGTGGAAGCGGCGGCAGTGGGGGCACAGGGCTGGCTATAGTTTTGGGGGGTGGCCTCTTTGGCGTGGGAGAAATCCCCGGACGTTCGCAAGCCCCGTGCCGGGTTCGGGCAAAAAACGCCGCCGAGCGTGCCTCATACGTCGGGGCATAGGCAGCACAGGTGAGACCGCAGCCCCAGTCTCTGTGGTGCCGTGGAAGCGGCGGCAGTGCGGGCACAGGGCTGCCTATAGTTTTGGGGGGTGGGATCTTTGGCGTGGGAGAAATCCCCGGACGTTCGCAAGCCCCGTGCCGGGTTCGGGCAAAAAACGCCGCCGAGCGTGCCTCGTACGTCGGAGCATAGGCAGCACAGGTGCGACCGCAGCCCCAGTCTCTGTGGTGCCGTGGAAGCGGCGGCAGTGGGTGCACAGGGCTGGCCACAGCTTTGGGGGCTGGGCTCTTTGGCGTGGGAGAAATCCCCGGACGTTCGCAAGCCCCGTGCCGGGTTCGGGCAAAAAACGCCGCCGAGCGTGCCTCATACGTCGGGGCATAGGCAGCACAGGTGCGACCGCAGCCCCAGTCTCTGTGGTGCCGTGGAAGCGGCGGCAGTGGGGGCACAGGGCTGCCTATAGTTTTGGGGGGTGGCCTCTTTGGCGTGGGAGAAATCCCCGGACGTTCGCAAGCCCCGTGCCGGGTTCGGGCAAAAAACGCCGCCGAGCGTGCCTCGTACGTCGGGGCATAGGCAGCACAGGTGAGACCGCAGCCCCAGTCTCTGTGGTGCCGTGGAAGCGGCGGCAGTGGGGGCCGAGGGCTGGCCACAGCTTTGGGGGGTGGCCTCTTTGGCGTGGGAGAAATCCCCGGACGTTCGCAAGCCCCGTGCCGGGTTCGGGCAAAAAACGCCGCCGAGCGTGCCTCGTACGTCGGGGCATAGGTAGCACAGGTGAGACCGCAGCCCCAGTCTCTGTGGTGCCGTGGAAGCGGCGGCAGTGGGGGCACAGGGCTGCCTATAGTTTTGGGGGGTGGCCTCTTTGGTGTGGGAGAAATCCCCGGACGTTCGCAAGCCCCGTGCCGGGTTCGGGCAAAAAACGCCGCCGAGCGTGCCTCGTACGTCGGGGCATAGGTAGCACAGGTGAGACCGCAGCCCCAGTCTCTGTGGTGCCGTGGAAGCGGCGGCAGTGGGGGCAGAGGGCTGGCTATAGTTTTGGGGGGTGGCCTCTTTGGCGTGGGAGAAATCCCCGGACGTTCGCAAGCCCCGTGCCGGGTTCGGGCAAAAAACGCCGCCGAGCGTGCCTCGTACGTCGGGGCATAGGCAGCACAGGTGCGACCGCAGCCCCAGTCTCTGTGGTGCCGTGGAAGCGGCGGCAGTGGGGGCCGAGGGCTGGCTATAGTTTTGGGGGGTGGCCTCTTTGGCGTGGGAGAAATCCCCGGAGGTTCGCAAGCCCCGTGCCGGGTTCGGGCAAAAAACGCCGCCGAGCGTGCCTCATACTTCGGGGCATAGGCAGCACAGGTGCGACCGCAGCCCCAGTCTCTGTGGTGCCGTCGAAGCGGCGGCAGTGGGTGCACAGGGCTGCCTATAGTTTTGGGGGCTGGGCTCTTTGGCGTGGGAGAAATCCCCGGACGTTCGCAAGCCCCGTGCCGGGTTCGGGCAAAAAACGCCGCCGAGCGTGCCTCGTACGTCGGAGCATAGGCAGCACAGGTGCAACCGCAGCCCCAGTCTCTGTGGTGCCGTGGAAGCGGCGGCAGTGGGTGCACAGGGCTGGCCACAGCTTTGGGGGCTGGGCTCTTTGGTGTGGGAGAAATCCCCGGACGTTCGCAAGCCCCGTGCCGGGTTCGGGCAAAAAACGCCGCCGAGCGTGCCTCATACGTCGGGGCATAGGCAGCACAGGTGCGACCGCACCCCCAGTCTCTGTGGTGCCGTGGAAGCGGCGGCAGTGGGGGCACAGGGCTGCCTATAGTTTTGGGGGGTGGCCTCTTTGGCGTGGGAGAAATCCCCGGGCGTTCGCAAGCCCCGTGCCGGGTTCGGGCAAAAAACGCCGCCGAGCGTGCCTCGTACGTCGGGGCATAGGTAGCACAGGTGAGACTGCAGCCCCAGTCTTAGTGGTGCCGTGGAAGCGGCGGCAGTGGGTGCACAGGGCTGGCCACAGCTTTGGGGGCTGGGCTCTTTGGTGTGGGAGAAATCCCCGGACGTTCGCAAGCCCCGTGCCGGGTTCGGGCAAAAAACGCCGCCGAACGTACCTCGTACGTCGGAGCATAGGCAGCACAGGTGAGACCGCAGCCCCAGTCTCTGTAGTGCCGTGGAAGCGGCGGCAGTGGGTGCACAGGGAAGGCCACAGCTTTTGGGGCTGGCCTCTTTGGTGTGGGAGAAATCCCCGGACGTTCGCAAGCCCCGTGCCGGGTTCGGGCAAAAAACGCCGCCGAGCGTGCCTCGTACGTCGGGGCATAGGCAGCAAAGGTGCGACCGCAGCCCCAGTCTCTGTGGTGCCGTCGAAGCGGCGGCAGTGGGGGCCGAGGGCTGCCTATAGTTTTGGGGGGTGGCCTCGTTGCTGTGGGAGAAATCCCCGGGCGTTCGCAAGCCCCGTGCCGGGTTCGGGCAAAAAACGCCGCCGAGCGTGCCTCATACGTCGGGGCATAGGTAGCACAGGTGAGACCGCAGCCCCAGTCTTAGTGGTGCCGTGGAAGCGGCGGCAGTGGGTGCACAGGGCTGGCCACAGCTTTGGGGGCTGGGCTCTTTGGTGTGGGAGAAATCCCCGGACGTTCGCAAGCCCCGTGCCGGGTTCGGGCAAAAAACGCCGCCGAGCGTGCCTCGTACGTCGGGGCATAGGCAGCACAGGTGCGACCGCAGCCCCAGTCTCTGTGGTGCCGTGGAAGCGGCGGCAGTGGGGGCACAGGGCTGGCTATAGTTTTGGGGGGTGGCCTCTTTGGCGTGGGAGAAATCCCCGGACGTTCGCAAGCCCCGTGCCGGGTTCGGGCAAAAAACGCCGCCGAGCGTGCCTCATACGTCGGGGCATAGGTAGCACAGGTGAGACCGCAGCCCCAGTCTTAGTGGTGCCGTGGAAGCGGCGGCAGTGGGTGCACAGGGCTGGCGACAGCTGTGCGGGCTGGGCTCTTTGGTGTGGGAGAAATCCCCGGACGTTCGCAAGCCCCGTGCCGGGTTCGGGCAAAAAATGCCGCCGAGCGTGCCTCGTACGTCGGGGCATAGGCAGCACAGGTGCGACCGCAGCCCCAGTCTCTGTGGTGCCGTGGAAGTGGCGGCAGTGGGTGCACAGGGCTGGCCACAGCTTTGGGGGCTGGGCTCTTTGGCGTGGGAGAAATCCCCGGACGTTCGCAAGCCCCGTGCCGGGTTCGGGCAAAAAACGCCGCCGAGCGTGCCTCATACGTCGGGGCATAGGTAGCACAGGTGCGACCGCAGCCCCAGTCTCTGTGGTGCCGTGGAAGCGGCGGCAGTGGGGGCACAGGGCTGGCCACAGCTTTGGGGGCTGGGCTCTTTGGTGTGGGAGAAATCCCCGGACGTTCGCAAGCCCCGTGCCGGGTTCGGGCAAAAAACGCCGCCGAGCGTGCCTCATACGTCGGGGCATAGGTAGCACAGGTGCGACCGCAGCCCCAGTCTCTGTGGTGCCGTGGAAGCGGCGGCAGTGGGGGCACAGGGCTGCCTATAGTTTTGGGGGGTGGCCTCTTTGGTGTGGGAGAAATCCCCGGACGTTCGCAAGCCCCGTGCCGGGTTCGGGCAAAAAACGCCCCGAGCGTGCCTCGTACGTCGGGGCATAGGCAGCACAGGTGCGACCGCAGCCCCAGTCTCTGTGGTGCCGTGGAAGCGGCGGCAGTGGGGGCCGAGGGCTGGATATAGTTTTGGGGGGTGGCCTCTTTGGCGTGGGAGAAATCCCCGGACGTTCGCAAGCCCCGTGCCGGGTTCGGGCAAAAAACGCCGCCGAGCGTGCCTCGTACATCGGAGCATAGGCAGCACAGGTGAGACCGCAGCCCCAGCCTCTGTGGTGCCGTGGAAGCGGCGGCAGTGGGGGCACAGGGCTGCCTATAGTTTTGGGGGGTGGCCTCTTTGGTGTGGGAGAAATCCCCGGACGTTCGCAAGCCCCGTGCCGGGTTCGGGCAAAAAACGCCCCGAGCGTGCCTCGTACGTCGGGGCATAGGCAGCACAGGTGCGACCGCAGCCCCAGTCTCTGTGGTGCCGTGGAAGCGGCGGCAGTGGGGGCACAGGGCTGGCTATAGTTTTGGGGGGTGGCCTCTTTGGCGTGGGAGAAATCCCCGGGCGTTCGCAAGCCCCGTGCCAGGTTCGGGCAAAAAACGCCCCGAGCATGCCTCGTACGTCGGGGCATAGGCAGCACAGGTGCGACCGCAGCCCCAGTCTCTGTGGTGCCGTGGAAGCGGCGGCAGTGGGGGCACAGGGCTGGCTATAGTTTTGGGGGGTGGCCTCTTTGGCGTGGGAGAAATCCCCGGACGTTCGCAAGCCCCGTGCCGGGTTCGGGCAAAAAACGCCGCCGAGCGTGCCTCATACGTCGGGGCATAGGCAGCACAGGTGAGACCGCAGCCCCAGTCTCTGTGGTGCCGTGGAAGCGGCGGCAGTGCGGGCACAGGGCTGCCTATAGTTTTGGGGGGTGGGATCTTTGGCGTGGGAGAAATCCCCGGACGTTCGCAAGCCCCGTGCCGGGTTCGGGCAAAAAACGCCGCCGAGCGTGCCTCGTACGTCGGAGCATAGGCAGCACAGGTGCGACCGCAGCCCCAGTCTCTGTGGTGCCGTGGAAGCGGCGGCAGTGGGGGCACAGGGCTGGCCACAGCTTTGGGGGCTGGGCTCTTTGGCGTGGGAGAAATCCCCGGACGTTCGCAAGCCCCGTGCCGGGTTCGGGCAAAAAACGCCGCCGAGCGTGCCTCATACGTCGGGGCATAGGCAGCACAGGTGCGACCGCAGCCCCAGTCTCTGTGGTGCCGTGGAAGCGGCGGCAGTGGGGGCACAGGGCTGCCTATAGTTTTGGGGGGTGGCCTCTTTGGCGTGGGAGAAATCCCCGGACGTTCGCAAGCCCCGTGCCGGGTTCGGGCAAAAAACGCCGCCGAGCGTGCCTCGTACGTCGGGGCATAGGCAGCACAGGTGAGACCGCAGCCCCAGTCTCTGTGGTGCCGTGGAAGCGGCGGCAGTGGGGGCCGAGGGCTGGCCACAGCTTTGGGGGGTGGCCTCTTTGGTGTGGGAGAAATCCCCGGACATTCGCAAGCCCCGTGCCGGGTTCGGGCAAAAAACGCCGCCGAGCGTGCCTCGTACGTCGGGGCATAGGTAGCACAGGTGAGACCGCAGCCCCAGTCTCTGTGGTGCCGTGGAAGCGGCGGCAGTGGGGGCACAGGGCTGCCTATAGTTTTGGGGGGTGGCCTCTTTGGTGTGGGAGAAATCCCCGGACGTTCGCAAGCCCCGTGCCGGGTTCGGGCAAAAAACGCCGCCGAGCGTGCCTCGTACGTCGGGGCATAGGTAGCACAGGTGAGACCGCAGCCCCAGTCTCTGTGGTGCCGTGGAAGCGGCGGCAGTGGGGGCACAGGGCTGGCTATAGTTTTGGGGGGTGGCCTCTTTGGCGTGGGAGAAATCCCCGGACGTTCGCAAGCCCCGTGCCGGGTTCGGGCAAAAAACGCCCCGAGCGTGCCTCGTACGTCGGGGCATAGGCAGCACAGGTGCGACCGCAGCCCCAGTCTCTGTGGTGCCGTGGAAGCGGCGGCAGTGGGGGCACAGGGCTGCCTATAGTTTTGGGGGGTGGCCTCTTTGGCGTGGGAGAAATCCCCGGACGTTCGCAAGCCCCGTGCCGGGTTCGGGCAAAAAACGCCGCCGAGCGTGCCTCATACGTCGGGGCATAGGCAGCACAGGTGAGACCGCAGCCCCAGCCTCTGTGGTGCCGTGGAAGCGGCGGCAGTGGGGGCCGAGGGCTGGCTATAGTTTTGGGGGGTGGCCTCTTTGGCGTGGGAGAAATCCCCGGGCGTTCGCAAGCCCCGTGCCGGGTTCGGGCAAAAAACGCCGCCGAGCGTGCCTCGTACGTCGGGGCATAGGTAGCACAGGTGAGACCGCAGCCCCAGTCTTAGTGGTGCCGTGGAAGCGGCGGCAGTGGGGGCACAGGGCTGGCCACAGCTTTGGGGGGCTGCGCTCTTTGGCGTGGGAGAAATCCCCGGACGTTCGCAAGCCCCGTGCCGGGTTCGGGCAAAAAACGCCGCCGAGCGTGCCTCGTACGTCGGGGCATAGGCAGCACAGGTGCGACCGCAGCCCCAGCCTCTGTGGTGCCGTGGAAGCGGCGGCAGTGGGTGCACAGGTCTGGCCACAGCTTTGGGGGCTGCGCTCTTTGGCGTGGGAGAAATCCCCGGACGTTCGCAAGCCCCGTGCCGGGTTCGGGCAAAAAAACGCCGCCGAGCGTGCCTCGTACGTCGGAGCATAGGCAGCACAGGTGCGACTGCAGCCCCAGTCTCTGTGGTGCCGTGGGAAGCGGCGGCAGTGAGTGCACAGGGCTGGCCACAGCTTTGGGGGCTGCGCTCTTTGCGTGGGAGAAATCCCCGGACGTTCGCAAGCCCCGTGCCGGGTTCGGGCAAAAAACGCCGCCGAGCGTGCCTCGTACGTCGGGGCATAGGCAGCACAGGTGCGACCGCAGCCCCAGTCTCTGTGGTGCCGTGGAAGCGGCGGCAGTGGGTGCACAGGGCTGGCCACAGCTTTGGGGGGTGGCCTCATTGCTGTGGGAGAAATCCCCGGACGTTCGCAAGCCCCGTGCCGGGTTCGGGCAAAAAACGCCGCCGAGCGTGCCTCGTACGTCGGGGCATAGGTAGCACAGGTGCGACCGCAGCCCCAGTCTCTGTGGTGCCGTGGAAGCGGCGGCAGTGGGGGCACAGGGCTGCCTATAGTTTTGGGGGGTGGCCTATTTGGCGTGGGAGAAATCCCCGGGCGTTCGCAAGCCCCGTGCCGGGTTCGGGCAAAAAACGCCGCCGAGCGTGCCTCGTACGTCGGGGCATAGGTAGCACAGGTGAGACCGCAGCCCCAGTCTTAGTGGTGCCGTGGAAGCGGCGGCAGTGGGGGCACAGGGCTGTCCACAGCTTTGGGGGCTGGGCTCTTTGGCGTGGGAGAAATCCCCGGACGTTCGCAAGCCCCGTGCCGGGTTCGGGCAAAAAATGCTGCCGAACGTACATCGTACGTCGGGGCATAGGCAGCACAGGTGAGACCGCAGCCCCAGTCTCTGTGGTGCCGTGGAAGCGGCGGCAGTGGGGGCACAGGGCTGCCTATAGTTTTGGGGGGTGGGATCTTTGGCATGGGAGAAATCCCCGGACGTTCGCAAGCCCCGTGCCGGGTTCGGGCAAAAAACGCCGCCGAGCGTGCCTCGTACGTCGGGGCATAGGCAGCACAGGTGCGACCGCAGCCCCAGTCTCTGTGGTGCCGTGGAAGCGGCGGCAGTTGGGGCCGAGGGCTGGCCACAGCTTTGGGGGGTGGGCTCTTTGGCGTGGGAGAAATCCCCGGACATTCGCAAGCCCCGTGCCGGGTTCGGGCAAAAAACGCCGCCGAGCGTGCCTCGTACGTCGGGGCATAGGTAGCACAGGTGAGACCGCAGCCCCAGTCTCTGTGGTGCCATGGAAGCGGCGGCAGTGGGGGCCGAGGGCTGGCCACAGCTTTGGGCGGTGGGATCTTTGGTGTGGGAGAAATCCCCGGACGTTCGCAAGCCCCGTGCCGGGTTCGGGCAAAAAACGCCGCCGAGCGTGCCTCGTACGTCGGGGCATAGGCAGCACAGGTGAGACCGCAGCCCCAGTCTCTGTGGTGCCGTGGAAGCGGCGGCAGTGGGGGCCGAGGGCTGGGTATAGTTTTGGGGGCTGGCCTCTTTGGCGTGGGAGAAATCCCCGGACGTTCGCAAGCCCTGTGCCGGGTTCGGGCAAAAAACGCCGCCGAGCGTGCCTCGTACGTCGGGGCATAGGCAGCACAGGTGCGACCGCAGCCCCAGTCTCTGTGGTGCCGTGGAAGCGGCGGCAGTGGGGGCACAGGGCTGGCTATAGTTTTGGGGGGTGGGATCTTTGGTGTGGGAGAAATCCCCGGACGTTCGCAAGCCCCGTGCCGGGTTCGGGCAAAAAACGCCGCCGAGCGTGCCTCATATGTCGGGGCATAGGTAGCACAGGTGAGACCGCAGCCCCAGTCTCTGTGGTGCCGTCGAAGCAGCGGCAGTGGGTGCACAGGGCTGGCCACAGCTTTGGGGGCTGGGCTCTTTGGCGTGGGAGAAATCCCCGGACGTTCGCAAGCCCCGTGCCGGGTTCGGGCAAAAAACGCCGCCGAGCGTGCCTCATACGTCGGGGCATAGGCAGCACAGGTGCGACCGCAGCCCCAGTCTCTGTGGTGCCGTGGAAGTGGTGGCAGTGGGTGCACAGGGCTGGCTATAGTTTTGGGGGGGTGGGATCTTTGACTTGGGAGAAATCCCCGGACGTTCGCAAGCCCTGTGCCGGGTTCGGGCAAAAAACGCCGCCGAGCGTGCCTCATACGTCGGGGCATAGGCAGCACAGGTGCGACCGCAGCCCCAGTCTCTGTGGTGCCGTGGAAGCGGTGGCAGTGGGGGCCGAGGGCTGGCCACAGCTTTGCGGGCTGGGCTCTTTGGTGTGGGAGAAATTCCCGGACGTTCGCAAGCCCCGTGCCGGATTCGGGCAAAAAACGCCGCCGAGCGTGCCTCGTACGTCGGGGCATAGGCAGCACAGGTGCGACTGCAGCCCCAGTCTCTGTGGTGCCGTGGAAGCGGCGGCAGTGGGTGCACAGGGCTGCCTATAGTTTTGGGGGGTGGGCTCTTTGGCGTGGGAGAAATCCCCGGACGTTCGCAAGCCCCGTGCCGGGTTCGGGCAAAAAACGCCGTCGAGCGTGCCTCGTACGTCGGGGCATAGGCAGCACAGGTGCGTCCGCAGCCCCAGTCTCTGTGGTGCTGTGGAAGCGGCGGCAGTGGGTGCACAGGGCTGGCCACAGCTTTGGGGGCTGGCCTCTTTGGTGTGGGAGAAATCCCCGGACGTTCGCAAGCCCCGTGCCGGGTTCGGGCAAAAAACGCCGCCGAGCGTGCCTCGTACGTCGGGGCATAGGCAGCACAGGTGCAACCGCAGCCCCAGTCTCTGTGGTGCCGTGGAAGCGGCGGAAGTGGGGGCTCAGGGCTGGCTATAGTTTTGGGGGGGTGGCCTCATTGCTGTGGGAGAAATCCCCGGACGTTCGCAAGCCCCGTGCCGGGTTCGGGCAAAAAAACGCCGCCGAGCGTGCCTCATACGTCGGGGCATAGGCAGCACAGGTGCGACCGCAGCCCCAGTCTCTGTAGTGCCGTGGAAGCGGCGGCAGTGGGGGCTCAGGGCTGGCCACAGCTTTGGGGGCTGGGCTCTTTGGCGTGGGAGAAATCCCCGGACGTTCGCAAGTCCTGTGCCGGGTTCGGGCAAAAAAACGCCACCGAGCGTGCCTCGTACGTCGGGGCATAGGCAGCACAGGTGAGACCGCAGCCCCAGTCTCTGTGGTGCCGTGGAAGCGGCGGCAGTGGGGGCCGAGGGCTGGCCACAGCTTTGGGGGCTGGGCTCTTTGGTGTGGGAGAAATCCCCGGACGTTCGCAAGCCCCGTGCCGGGTTCGGGCAAAAAACGCCGCCGACCGTACCTCGTACGTCGGAGCATAGGCAGCACAGGTGCGACCGCAGCCCCAGTCTCTGTGGTGCCGTGGAAGCGGCGGCAGTGGGGGCACAGGGCTGGCTATAGTTTTGGGGGGTGGGATCTTTGGCGTGGGAGAAATCCCCGGACGTTCGCAAGCCCCGTGCCGGGTTCGGGCAAAAAACGCCGTCGAGCGTGCCTCGTACGTCGGGGCATAGGTAGCACAGGTGAGACCGCAGCCCCAGCCTCTGTGGTGCCGTGGAAGCGGCGGCAGTGGGTGCACAGGGCTGCCTATAGTTTTGGGGGCTGGCCTCTTTGGCGTGGGAGAAATCCCCGGACGTTCGCAAGCCCCGTGCCGGGTTCGGGCAAAAAACGCCACCAAGCGTGCCTCGTACGTCGGGGCATAGGTAGCACAGGTGAGACCGCAGCCCCAGTCTCTGTGGTGCCGTGGAAGCGGCGGCAGTGGGTGCACAGGGCTGCCTATAGTTTTGGGGGCTGGGCTCTTTGGCGTGGGAGAAATCCCCGGACGTTCGCAAGCCCCGAGCCGGGTTCGGGCAAAAAAACGCCGCCGAGCGTGCCTCGTACGTCGGGGCATAGGTAGCACAGGTGAGACCGCAGCCCCAGTCTCTGTGGTGCCGTGGAAGCGGCGGCAGTGGGGGCACAGGGCTGGCCACAGCTTTGGGGGCTGGGCTCTTTGGCGTGGGAGAAATCCCCGGACGTTCGCAAGCCCCGAGCCGGGTTCGGGCAAAAAAACGCTTCCGAGCGTGCCTCGTACGTCGGGGCATAGGCAGCACAGGTGCAACCGCAGCCCCAGTCTCTGTGGTGCCGTGTAAGCGGCGGCAGTGGGGGCCGAGGGCTGGCTCTAGTTTTGGGGGCTGGGCTCTTTGGCGTGGGAGAAATCCCCGGACGTTCGCAAGCCCCGTGCCGGGTTCGGGCAAAAAACGCCACCAAGCGTGCCTCGTACGTCGGGGCATAGGTAGCACAGGTGAGACCGCAGCCCCAGCCTCTGTGGTGCCGTGGAAGCGGCGGCAGTGGGGGCCGAGGGCTGGATATAGTTTTGGGGGGTGGCCTCTTTGGCGTGGGAGAAATCCCCGGACGTTCGCAAGCCCCGTGCCGGGTTTGGGCAAAAAACACCCCGAGCGTGCCTCGTACGTCGGAGCATAGGCAGCACAGGTGCGACCGCAGCCCCAGTCTCTGTGGTGCCGTGGAAGCGGCGGCAGTGGGTGCACAGGGCTGCCTATAGTTTTGGGGGGTGGCCTCTTTGGCGTGGGAGAAATCCCCGGACGTTCGCAAGCCCCGTGCCGGGTTCGGGCAAAAAACGCCACCAAGCGTGCCTTGTACGTCGGGGCATAGGTAGCACAGGTGAGACCGCAGCCCCAGCCTCTGTGGTGCCGTGGAAGCGGCGGCAGTGGGGGCCGAGGGCTGGCTATAGTTTTGGGGGCTGGGATCTTTGGTGTGGGAGAAATCCCCGGACGTTCGCAAGCCCCGTGCCGGGTTCGGGCAAAAAACGCCGCCGAGCGTGCCTCGTACGTCGGGGCATAGGTAGCACAGGTGCGACCGCAGCCCCAGTCTCTGTGGTGCCGTGGAAGCGGCGGCAGTGGGGGCCGAGGGCTGGCCACAGCTTTGGGGGCTGGGCTCTTTGGCGTGGGAGAAATCCCCGGACGTTCGCAAGCCCTGTGCCGGGTTCGGGCAAAAAACGCCGCCGAGCGTACCTCGTACGTCGGGGCATAGGTAGCACAGGTGAGACCGCAGCCCCAGTCTCTGTGGCGCCGTGGAAGCGGCGGCAGTGGGGGCACAGGGCTGGCCACAGCTTTGGGGGCTTGGCTCTTTGGTGTGGGAGAAATCCCCGGACGTTCGCAAGCCCCGTGCCGGGTTCGGGCAAAAAAACGCCGCCGAGCGTGCCTCGTACGTCGGGGCATAGGCAGCACAGGTGCGACTGCAGCCCCAGTCTCTGTGGTGCCATGGAAGCGGCGGCAGTGGGGGCACAGGGCTGCCTCTAGTTTTGGGGGGTGGGATCCTTGGCGTGGGAGAAATCCCCGCACGTTCGCAAGCCCCGTGCCGGGTTCGGGCAAAAAACGCCGCCGAGCGTGCCTCATACGTCGGGGCATAGGCAGCACAGGTGAGACCGCAGCCCCAGTCTCTGTGGTGCCGTGGAAGCGGCGGGCAGTGGGGGCCGAGGGCTGGCCACAGCTTTGGGGGCTGGGCTCTTTGGCGTGGGAGAAATCCCCGGACGTTCGCAAGCCCCGTGCCGGGTTCGGGCAAAAAACGCCTCCGAACGTACCTCGTACGTCGGAGCATAGGCAGCATAGGTGCGACCGCAGCCCCAGTCTCTGTGGTGCCGTGGAAGCGGCGGCAGTGGGTGCACAGGGCTGGCCACAGCTTTGGGGGCTGGGCTCTTTGACGTGGGAGAAATCCCCGGACGTTCGCAAGCCCCGTGCCGGGTTCGGGCAAAAAACGCCCCGAGCGTGCCTCGTACGTCGGGGCATAGGTAGCACAGGTGAGACCGCAGCCCCAGTCCCTGTGGTGCCGTGGAAGCGGCGGCAGTGGGGGCACAGGGCTGCCTATAGTTTTGGGGGGTGGCCTCTTTAGCATGGGAGAAATCCCCGGACGTTCGCAAGCCCCGTGCCGGGTTCGGGCAAAAAACGCCGCCGAGCGTGCCTCGTACGTCGGAGCATAGGCAGCACAGGTGAGACCGCAGCCCCAGTCTCTGTGGTGCCGTGGAAGCGGCGGCAGTGGGGGCACAGGGCTGCCTATAGTTTTGGGGGGTGGCCTCTTTAGCATGGGAGAAATCCCCGGACGTTCGCAAGCCCCGTGCCGGGTTCGGGCAAAAAACGCCCCGAGCGTGCCTCGTACGTCGGGGCATAGGTAGCACAGGTGAGACCGCAGCCCCAGTCCCTGTGGTGCCGTGGAAGCGGCGGCAGTGGGGGCACAGGGCTGCCTATAGTTTTGGGGGGTGGCCTCTTTAGCATGGGAGAAATCCCCGGACGTTCGCAAGCCCCGTGCCGGGTTCGGGCAAAAAACGCCGCCGAGCGTGCCTCGTACGTCGGAGCATAGGCAGCACAGGTGAGACCGCAGCCCCAGTCTCTGTGGTGCCGTGGAAGCGGCAGCAGTGGGGGCACAGGGCTGGCCACAGCTTTGGGGGGTGGCCTCTTTGGCGTGGGAGAAATCCCCGGACGTTCGCAAGCCCCGTGCCGGGTTCGGGCAAAAAACGCCGCCGAGCGTGCCTCGTACGTCGGGGCATAGGCAGCACAGGTGAGACCGCAGCCCCAGTCTCTGTGGTGCCGTGGAAGCGGCGGCAGTGGGGGCCGAGGGCTGGCTATAGTTTTGGGGGGTGGGATCTTTGGTGTGGGAGAAATCCCCGGACGTTCGCAAGCCCCGTGCCGGGTTCGGGCAAAAAAACGCCTCCGAACGTACATCGTACGTCGGAGCATAGGCAGCACAGGTGAGTCCGCAGCCCCAGTCTCTGTGGTGCCGTGGAAGCGGCGGCAGTGGGTGCACAGGGCTGGCCACAGCTTTGGGGGCTGGGCTCTTTGGCGTGGGAGAAATCCCCGGACGTTCGCAAGCCCCGTGCCGGGTTCGGGCAAAAAACGCCTCCGAACGTATCTCGTACGTCGGAGCATAGGCAGCACAGGTGAGTCCGCAGCCCCAGTCTCTGTGGTGCCGTGGAAGCGGCGGCAGTGGGTGCACAGGGCTGCCTATAGTTTTGGGGGGTGGCCTCTTTAGCATGGGAGAAATCCCCGGACGTTCGCAAGCCCCGTGCCGGGTTCGGGCAAAAAACGCCGCCGAGCGTGCCTCGTACGTCGGAGCATAGGCAGCACAGGTGAGACCGCAGCCCCAGTCTCTGTGGTGCCGTGGAAGCGGCGGCAGTGGGTGCACAGGACTGGCCACAGCTTTGGGGGCTGGGCTCTTTGGCGTGGGAGAAATCCCCGGACGTTCGCAAGCCCCGTGCCGGGTTCGGGCAAAAAACGCCTCCGAACGTATCTCGTACGTCGGAGCATAGGCAGCACAGGTGAGTCCGCAGCCCCAGTCTCTGTGGTGCCGTGGAAGCGGCGGCAGTGGGTGCACAGGGCTGCCTATAGTTTTGGGGGGTGGCCTCTTTAGCATGGGAGAAATCCCCGGACGTTCGCAAGCCCCGTGCCGGGTTCGGGCAAAAAACGCCGCCGAGCGTGCCTCGTACGTCGGAGCATAGGCAGCACAGGTGAGACCGCAGCCCCAGTCTCTGTGGTGCCGTGGAAGCGGCGGCAGTGGGTGCACAGGACTGGCCACAGCTTTGGGGGCTGGGCTCTTTGGTGTGGGAGAAATCCCCGGACGTTCGCAAGCCCCGTGCCGGGTTCGGGCAAAAAAACGCCTCCGAACGTACATCGTACGTCGGAGCATAGGCAGCACAGGTGAGTCCGCAGCCCCAGTCTCTGTGGTGCCGTGGAAGCGGCGGCAGTGGGTGCACAGGGCTGGCCACAGCTTTGGGGGCTGGGCTCTTTGGCGTGGGAGAAATCCCCGGACGTTCGCAAGCCCCGTGCCGGGTTCGGGCAAAAAACGCCTCCGAACGTATCTCGTACGTCGGAGCATAGGCAGCACAGGTGAGTCCGCAGCCCCAGTCTCTGTGGTGCCGTGGAAGCGGCGGCAGTGGGGGCCGAGGGCTGGCTATAGTTTTGGGGGGTGGGATCTTTGGTGTGGGAGAAATCCCCGGACGTTCGCAAGCCCCGTGCCGGGTTCGGGCAAAAAACGCCTCCGAACGTACATCGTACGTCGGAGCATAGGCAGCACAGGTGAGTCCGCAGCCCCAGTCTCTGTGGTGCCGTGGAAGCGGCGGCAGTGGGTGCACAGGGCTGGCCACAGCTTTGGGGGCTGGGCTCTTTGGCGTGGGAGAAATCCCCGGACGTTCGCAAGCCCCGTGCCGGGTTCGGGCAAAAAACGCCTCCGAACGTATCTCGTACGTCGGAGCATAGGCAGCACAGGTGAGTCCGCAGCCCCAGTCTCTGTGGTGCCGTGGAAGCGGCGGCAGTGGGTGCACAGGGCTGCCTATAGTTTTGGGGGGTGGCCTCTTTAGCATGGGAGAAATCCCCGGACGTTCGCAAGCCCCGTGCCGGGTTCGGGCAAAAAACGCCGCCGAGCGTGCCTCGTACGTCGGAGCATAGGCAGCACAGGTGAGACCGCAGCCCCAGTCTCTGTGGTGCCGTGGAAGCGGCGGCAGTGGGTGCACAGGACTGGCCACAGCTTTGGGGGCTGGGCTCTTTGGTGTGGGAGAAATCCCCGGACGTTCGCAAGCCCCGTGCCGGGTTCGGGCAAAAAACGCCGCCGAGCGTGCCTCGTACGTCGGGGCATAGGCACCACAGGTGAGACCGCAGCCCCAGTCTCTGTGGTGCCATGGAAGCGGCGGCAGTGGGTGCACAGGGCTGCCTATAGTTTTGGGGGGTGGCCTCTTTGGCGTTGGAGAAATCCCCGGACGTTCGCAAGCCCCGTGCCGGGTTCGGGCAAAAAACGCCGCCGAGCGTGCCTCATACGTCGGGGCATAGGCAGCACAGGTGCGACCGCAGCCCCAGTCTCTGTGGTGCCGTGGAAGCGGCGGCAGTGGGGGCACAGGGCTGGCCACAGCTTTGGGGGGTGGCCTCTTTGGTGTGGGAGAAATCCCCGGACGTTCGCAAGCCCCGTGCCGGGTTCGGGCAAAAAACGCCGCCGAGCGTGCCTCGTACGTCGGGGCATAGGCAGCACAGGTGCAACCGCAGCCCCAGTCTCTGTGGTGCCGTGGAAGCGGCAGCAGTGGGTGCACAGGGCTGGCTATAGTTTTGGGGGTGGGCTCTTTGGTGTGGGAGAAATCCCGGGACATTCGCAAGCCCCGTGCCGGGTTCGGGCAAAAACGCCGCCGAGCGTGCCTCATACGTCGGGGCATAGGTAGTACAGGTGAGACCGCAGCCCCAGTCTCTGTGGTGCCGTGGAAGCGGCGGCAGTGGGGGCCGAGGCCTGGCCACAGCTTTGGGGGCTGGCCTCTTTGGCGTGGGAGAAATGCCCGGACGTTCGCAAGTCCTGTGCCGGGTTCGGGCAAAAAACGCCACCGAGCGTGCCTCGTACGTCGGGGCATAGGTAGCACAGGTGAGACCGCAGCCCCAGTCTCTGTGGTGCCGTGGAAGCGGCGGCAGTGGGGGCCGAGGGCTGGCCACAGCTTTGGGGGGGTGGGATCTTTGGTGTGGGAGAAATCCCCGGACGTTCGCAAGCCCCGTGCCGGGTTCGGGCAAAAAACGCCGCCGAGCGTGCCTCGTACGTCGGGGCATAGGTAGCACAGGTGAGACCGCAGCCCCAGTCTCTGTGGTGCCGTGGAAGCGGCGGCAGTGGGGGCACAGGGCTGGCCACAGCTTTGCGGGCTGGGCTCTTTGGTGTGGGAGAAATCCCCGGACATTCGCAAGCCCCGTGCCGGGTTCGGGCAAAAAACGCCGCCGAGCGTGCCTCATACGTCGGGGCATAGGTAGCACAGGTGAGACCGCAGCCCCAGTCTCTGTGGTGCCGTGGAAGCGGCGGCAGTGGGGGCCGAGGGCTGGCTATAGTTTTGGGGGGGTGGCCTCTTTGGTGTGGGAGAAATCCCCGGACGTTCGCAAGCCCCGTGCCGGGTTCGGGCAAAAAACGCCGCCGAGCGTGCCTCGTACGTCGGGGCATAGGTAGCACAGGTGAGACCGCAGCCCCAGTCTCTGTGGTGCCGTGGAAGCGGCGGCAGTGGGTGCACAGGGATGGCCACAGCTTTGGGGGCTGGGCTCTTTGGTGTGGGAGAAATCCCCGGACGTTCGCAAGCCCCGTGCCGGGTTCGGGCAAAAAACGCCGCCGAGCGTGCCTCATACGTCGGGGCATAGGCAGCACAGGTGAGACCGCAGCCCCAGTCTCTGTGGTGCCGTGGAAGCGGCGGCAGTGGGGGGCACAGGGCTGCCTATAGTTTTGGGGGCTGGCCTCTTTGGCGTGGGAGAAATCCCCGGACGTTCGCAAGCCCCGTGCCGGGTTCGGGCAAAAAACGCCGCCGAGCGTGCCTCGTACGTCGGGGCATAGGCAGCACAGGTGAGACCGCAGCCCCAGTCTATGTGGTGCCGTGGAAGCGGCGGCAGTGGGGGCCAAGGGCTGGCCACAGCTTTGGGGGCTGGGCTCTTTGGCGTGGGAGAAATCCCCGGACGTTCGCAAGTCCTGTGCCGGGTTCGGGCAAAAAACGCCACCGAGCGTGCCTCGTACGTCGGGGCATAGGTAGCACAGGTGAGACCGCAGCCCCAGTCTCTGTGGTGCCGTGGAAGCGGCGGCAGTGGGGGCCGAGGGCTGGCCACAGCTTTGGGGGCTGGGCTCTTTGGTGTGGGAGAAATCCCCGGACGTTCGCAAGCCCCGTGCCGGGTTCGGGCAAAAAACGCCGCCGAGCGTGCCTCGTACGTCGGGGCATAGGTAACACAGGTGAGACCGCAGCCCCAGTCTCTGTGGTGCCGTGGAAGCGGCGGCAGTGGGGGCACAGGGCTGGCTATAGTTTTGGGGGGTGGCCTCTTTGGCGTGGGAGAAATCCCCGGACGTTCGCAAGCCCTGTGCCGGGTTTGGGCAAAAAACGCCTTCGAGCGTGCCTCGAACGTCGGGGCATAGGTAGCACAGGTGAGACCGCAGCCCCAGTCTCTGTGGTGCCGTGGAAGCGGCGGCAGTGGGGGCACAGGGCTGGCGACAGCTTTGGGGGCTGGGCTCTTTGGTGTGGGAGAAATCCCCGGACGTTCGCAAGCCCCGTGCCGGGTTCGGGCAAAAAACGCCGGCCGAACGTACCTCGTACGTCGGAGCATAGGCAGCACAGGTGAGACCGCAGCCCCAGTCTCTGTGGTGCCGTGGAAGCGGCGGCAGTGGGGGCCGAGGGCTGGATATAGTTTTGGGGGGTGGCCTCTTTGGCGTGGGAGAAATCCCCGGACGTTCGCAAGCCCCGTGCCGGGTTCGGGCAAAAAACGCCGCCGAGCGTGCCTCATACGTCGGGGCATAGGCAGCACAGGTGCGACCGCAGCCCCAGTCTCTGTGGTGCCGTGGAAGCGGCGGCAGTGGGGGCACAGGGCTGGCCACAGCTTTGCGGGCTGGGCTCTTTGGTGTGGGAGAAATTCCCGGACGTTCGCAAGCCCCGTGCCGGGTTCGGGCAAAAATCGCCGCCGAGCGTGCCTCGTACGTCGGGGCATAGGCAGCACAGGTGCGACTGCAGCCCCAGTCTCTGTGGTGCTGTGGAAGCGGCGGCAGGGCGGGCACAGGGCTGCCTATAGTTTTGGGGGCTGGGCTCTTTGGCGTGGGAGAAATCCCCGGACGTTCGCAAGCCCCGTGCCGGGTTCGGGCAAAAAAACGCCGCCGAGCGTGCCTCATACGTCGGGGCATAGGCAGCACAGGTGCGACCGCAGCCCCAGTCTCTGTGGTGCCGTGGAAGCGGCGGCAGTGGGGGCCGAGGGCTGGCCACAGCTTTGCGGGCTGGGCTCTTTGGTGTGGGAGAAATTCCCGGACGTTCGCAAGCCCTGTGCCGGGTTCGGGCAAAAAACGCCATCGAGCGTGCCTCGAACGTCGGGGCATAGGTAGCACAGGTGAGACCGCAGCCCCAGTCTCTGTGGTGCCGTGGAAGCGGCGGCAGTGGGTGCACAGGGCTGCCTATAGTTTTGGGGGGTGGGCTCTTTGGCGTGGGAGAAATCCCCGGACGTTCGCAAGCCCCGTGCCGGGGTTCGGGCAAAAAACGCCGTCGAGCGTGCCTCGTACGTCGGGGCATAGGCAGCACAGGTGCGTCCGCAGCCCCAGTCTCTGTGGTGCCGTGGAAGCGGCGGCAGTGGGTGCACAGGGCTGGCCACAGCTTTGGGGGCTGGCCTCTTTGGTGTGGGAGAAATCCCCGGACGTTCGCAAGCCCCGTGCCGGGTTCGGGCAAAAAACGCCGCCGAGCGTGCCTCGTACGTCGGGGCATAGGCAGCACAGGTGCAACCGCAGCCCCAGTCTCTGTGGTGCCGTGGAAGCGGCGGAAGTGGGGGCTCAGGGCTGGCTATAGTTTTGGGGGGTGGCCTCATTGCTGTGGGAGAAATCCCCGGACGTTCGCAAGCCCCGTGCCGGGTTCGGGCAAAAAACGCCGCCGAGCGTGCCTCATACGTCGGGGCATAGGCAGCACAGGTGCGACCGCAGCCCCAGTCTCTGTAGTGCCGTGGAAGCGGCGGCAGTGGGGGCACAGGACTGGCCACAGCTTTGGGGGCTGGGCTCTTTGGTGTGGGAGAAATCCCCGGACGTTCGCAAGTCCTGTGCCGGGTTCGGGCAAAAAAACGCCACCGAGCGTGCCTCGTACGTCGGGGCATAGGCAGCACAGGTGAGACCGCAGCCCCAGTCTCTGTGGTGCCGTGGAAGCGGCGGCAGTGGGGGGCCGAGGGCTGGCCACAGCTTTGGGGGCTGGCCTCTTTGGTGTGGGAGAAATCCCCGGACGTTCGCAAGCCCTGTGCCGGGTTCGGGCAAAAAACGCCGCCGAGCGTGCCTCGTACGTCGGGGCATAGGTAGCACAGGTGAGACCGCAGCCCCAGTCTCTGTGGTGCCATGGAAGCGGCGGCAGTGGGGGCACAGGGCTGCCTCTAGTTTTGGGGGGTGGGATCCTTGGCGTGGGAGAAATCCCCGCACGTTCGCAAGCCCCGTGCCGGGTTCGGGCAAAAAACGCCGCCGAGCGTGCCTCATACGTCGGGGCATAGGCAGCACAGGTGAGACCGCAGCCCCAGTCTCTGTGGTGCCGTGGAAGCGGCGGCAGTGGGTGCACAGGGCTGGCAACAGCTTTGGGGGCTGGGCTCTTTGACGTGGGAGAAATCCCCGGACGTTCGCAAGCCCCGTGCCGGGTTCGGGCAAAAATCGCCTCCGAACGTACCTCGTACGTCGGAGCATAGGCAGCATAGGTGCGACCGCAGCCCCAGTCTCTGTGGTGCCGTGGAAGCGGCGGCAGTGGGTACACAGGGCTGGCCACAGCTTTGGGGGCTGGGCTCTTTGACGTGGGAGAAATCCCCGGACGTTCGCAAGCCCCATGCCGGGTTCGGGCAAAAAACGCCCCGAGCGTGCCTCATACGTCGGGGCATAGGTAGCACAGGTGAGACCGCAGCCCCAGTCCCTGTGGTGCCGTGGAAGCGGCGGCAGTGGGGGCACAGGGCTGCCTATAGTTTTGGGGGGTGGCCTCTTTAGCATGGGAGAAATCCCCGGACGTTCGCAAGCCCCGTGCCGGGTTCGGGCAAAAAACGCCGCCGAGCGTGCCTCGTACGTCTGAGCATAGGCAGCACAGGTGAGACCGCAGCCCCAGTCTTAGTGGTGCCGTGGAAGCGGCGGCAGTGGGGGCACAGGGCTGGCCACAGCTTTGGGGGGTGGCCTCTTTGGCGTGGGAGAAATCCCCGGACGTTCGCAAGCCCCGTGCCGGGTTCGGGCAAAAAACGCCGCCGAGCGTGCCTCGTACGTCGGGGCATAGGCAGCACAGGTGAGACCGCAGCCCCAGTCTCTGTGGTGCCGTGGAAGCGGCGGCAGTGGGGGCCGATGGCTGGCTATAGTTTTGGGGGGTGGGATCTTTGGTGTGGGAGAAATCCCCGGACGTTCGCAAGCCCCGTGCCGGGTTCGGGCAAAAAACGCCTCCGAACGTACATCGTACGTCGGAGCATAGGCAGCACAGGTGAGTCCGCAGCCCCAGTCTCTGTGGTGCCGTGGAAGCGGCGGCAGTGGGGGCACAGGGCTGGCCACAGCTTTGGGGGCTGGGCTCTTTGGCGTGGGAGAAATCCCCGGACGTTCGCAAGCCCCGTGCCGGGTTCGGGCAAAAAACGCCTCCGAACGTATCTCGTACGTCGGAGCATAGGCAGCACAGGTGAGTCCGCAGCCCCAGTCTCTGTGGTGCCGTGGAAGCGGCGGCAGTGGGGGCACAGGGCTGCCTATAGTTTTGGGGGGTGGCCTCTTTAGCATGGGAGAAATCCCCGGACGTTCGCAAGCCCCGTGCCGGGTTCGGGCAAAAAACGCCGCCGAGCGTGCCTCGTACGTCGGAGCATAGGCAGCACAGGTGAGACCGCAGCCCCAGTCTCTGTGGTGCCGTGGAAGCGGCGGCAGTGGGTGCACAGGACTGGCCACAGCTTTGGGGGCTGGGCTCTTTGACGTGGGAGAAATCCCCGGACGTTCGCAAGCCCCGTGCCGGGTTCGGGCAAAAAACGCCGCCGAGCGTGCCTCGTACGTCGGGGGCATAGGCAGCACAGGTGAGACCGCAGCCCCAGTCTCTGTGGTGCCGTGGAAGCGGCGGCAGTGGGTGCACAGGGCTGCCTATAGTTTTGGGGGGTGGCCTCTTTGGCGTTGGAGAAATCCCCGGACGTTCGCAAGCCCCGAGCCGGGTTCGGGCAAAAAACGCCGCTGAGCGTGCCTCGTACGTCGGGGCATAGGCAGCACAGGTGCGACCGCAGCCCCAGTCTCTGTGGTGCCGTGGAAGCAGCGGCAGTGGGGGCTGAGGGCTCGCCACAGCTTTGGGGGGGTGGCCTCTTTGGTGTGGGAGAAATCCCCGGACGTTCGCAAGCCCCGTGCCGGGTTCGGGCAAAAAACGACGCCGAGCGTGCCTCATACGTCGGGGCATAGGCAGCACAGGTGCGACCGCAGCCCCAGTCTCTGTGGTGCCGTGGAAGCGGCGGCAGTGGGGGCACAGGGCTGGCCACAGCTTTGGGGGGTGGCCTCTTTGGTGTGGGAGAAATCCCCGGACGTTCGCAAGCCCCGTGCCGGGTTCGGGCAAAAAACGCCGCCGAGCGTGCCTCGTACGTCGGGGCATAGGCAGCACAGGTGCAACCGCAGCCCCAGTCTCTGTGGTGCCGTGGAAGCGGCAGCAGTGGGTGCACAGGGCTGGCTATAGTTTTGGGGGTGGGCTCTTTGGTGTGGGAGAAATCCCGGGACATTCGCAAGCCCCGTGCCGGGTTCGGGCAAAAACGCCGCCGAGCGTGCCTCATACGTCGGGGCATAGGTAGCACAGGTGAGACCGCAGCCCCAGTCTCTGTGGTGCCGTGGAAGCGGCGGCAGTGGGGGCCGAGGCCTGGCCACAGCTTTGGGGGCTGGCCTCTTTGGCGTGGGAGAAATGCCCGGACGTTCGCAAGTCCTGTGCCGGGTTCGGGCAAAAAACGCCACCGCACAGGTGAGACCGCAGCCCCAGTCTCTGTGGTGCCGTGGAAGCGGCGGCAGTGGGGGCACAGGGCTGCCTATAGTTTTGGGGGGTGGCCTCTTTAGCATGGGAGAAATCCCCGGACGTTCGCAAGCCCCGTGCCGGGTTCGGGCAAAAAACGCCCCGAGCGTGCCTCGTACGTCGGGGCATAGGTAGCACAGGTGAGACCGCAGCCCCAGTCCCTGTGGTGCCGTGGAAGCGGCGGCAGTGGGGGCACAGGGCTGCCTATAGTTTTGGGGGGTGGCCTCTTTAGCATGGGAGAAATCCCCGGACGTTCGCAAGCCCCGTGCCGGGTTCGGGCAAAAAAACGCCGCCGAGCGTGCCTCGTACGTCGGAGCATAGGCAGCACAGGTGAGACCGCAGCCCCAGTTCTCTGTGGTGCCGTGGAAGCGGCAGCAGTGGGGGCACAGGGCTGGCCACAGCTTTGGGGGGGTGGCCTCTTTGGCGTGGGAGAAATCCCCGGACGTTCGCAAGCCCCGTGCCGGGTTCGGGCAAAAAACGCCGCCGAGCGTGCCTCGTACGTCGGGGCATAGGCAGCACAGGTGAGACCGCAGCCCCAGTCTCTGTGGTGCCGTGGGAAGCGGCGGCAGTGGGGGGCCGAGGGCTGGCTATAGTTTTGGGGGGGTGGGATCTTTGGTGTGGGAGAAATCCCCGGACGTTCGCAAGCCCCGTGCCGGGTTCGGGCAAAAAACGCCTCCGAACGTACATCGTACGTCGGAGCATAGGCAGCACAGGTGAGTCCGCAGCCCCAGTCTCTGTGGTGCCGTGGAAGCGGCGGGCAAGTGGGTGCACAGGGCTGGCCACAGCTTTGGGGGCTGGGCTCTTTGGGCGTGGGAGAAATCCCCGGACGTTCGCAAGCCCCGTGCCGGGTTCGGGCAAAAAACGCCTCCGAACGTATCTCGTACGTCGGAGCATAGGCAGCACAGGTGAGTCCGCAGCCCAGTCTCTGTGGTGCCGTGGGAAGCGGCGGCAGTGGGTGCACAGGGCTGCCTATAGTTTTGGGGGGTGGCCTCTTTAGCATGGGGAGAAATCCCCGGACGTTCGCAAGCCCCGTGCCGGGTTCGGGCAAAAAACGCCGCCGAGCGTGCCTCGTACGTCGGAGCATAGGCAGCACAGGTGAGACCGCAGCCCCAGTCTCTGTGGTGCCGTGGAAGCGGCGGCAGTGGGTTGCACAGGACTGGCCACAGCTTTGGGGGCTGGGCTCTTTGGTGTGGGAAGAAATCCCCCGGACGTTCGCAAGCCCCGTGCCGGGTTCGGGCAAAAAACGCCGCCGAGCGTGCCTCGTACGTCGGGGCATAGGCACCACAGGTGAGACCGCAGCCCCAGTCTCTGTGGTGCCATGGAAGCGGCGGCAGTGGGTGCACAGGGCTGCCTATAGTTTTGGGGGGTGTGGCCTCTTTGGCGTTGGAGAAAATCCCCGGACGTTCGCGAAGCCCCGTGCCGGGTTCGGGCAAAAAACGCCGCCGAGCGTGCCTCGTACGTCGGGGCATAGGCAGCACAGGTGCGACCGCAGCCCCAGTCCTCTGTGGTGCCGTGGAAGCAGCGGCAGTGGGGGCTGAGGGCTCGCCACAGCTTTGGGGGGTGGCCTCTTTGGTGAGGGAGAAATCCCCGGACGTTCGCAAGCCCCGTGCCGGGTTCGGGCAAAAAACGCCGCCGAGCGTGCCTCATACGTCGGGGCATAGGCAGCACAGGTGCGACCGCAGCCCCAGTCTCTGTGGTGCCGTGGAAGCGGCGGCAGTGGGGGCACAGGGCTGGCCACAGCTTTGGGGGGGTGGCCTCTTTGGTGTGGGAGAAATCCCCGGACGTTCGCAAGCCCCGTGCCGGGTTCGGGCAAAAAACGCCGCCGAGCGTGCCTCGTACGTCGGGGCATAGGCAGCACAGGTGCAACCGCAGCCCCAGTCTCTGTGGTGCCGTGGAAGCGGCAGCAGTGGGTGCACAGGGGCTGGCTATAGTTTTGGGGGGTGGGCTCTTTGGTGTGGGAGAAATCCCGGGGACATTCGCAAGCCCCGTGCCGGGTTCGGGCAAAAACGCCGCCGAGCGTGCCTCATACGTCGGGGCATAGGTAGCACAGGTGAGACCGCAGCCCCAGTCTCTGTTGGTGCCGTGGAAGCGGCGGCAGTGGGGGCCGAGGGCTGGCCACAGCTTTGGGGGCTGGCCTCTTTGGCGTGGGAGAGAATGCCCGGACGTTCGCAAGTCCTGTGCCGGGTTCGGGCAAAAAACGCCACCGAGCGTGCCTCGTACGTCGGGGCATAGGTAGCACAGGTGAGACCGCAGCCCCAGTCTCTGTGGTGCCGTGGAAGCGGCGGCAGTGGGGGCACAGGGCTGGCCACAGCTTTGCGGGCTGGGCTCTTTGGTGTGGGAGAAATCCCCGGACATTCGCAAGCCCCGTGCCGGGTTCGGGCAAAAAACGCCGCCGAGCGTGCCTCATACGTCGGGGCATAGGTAGCACAGGTGAGACCGCAGCCCCAGTCTCTGTGGTGCCGTGGAAGCGGCGGCAGTGGGGGCCGAGGGCTGGCTATAGTTTTGGGGGGTGGCCTCTTTGGTGTGGGAGAAATCCCCGGACGTTCGCAAGCCCCCGTGCCGGGTTCGGGCAAAAAAACGCCGCCGAGCGTGCCTCGTACGTCGGGGGCATAGGTAGCACAGGTGAGACCGCAGCCCCAGTCTCTGTGGTGCCGTGGAAGCGGCGGCAGTGGGGTGCACAGGGATGGCCACAGCTTTGGGGGCTGGGCTCTTTGGTGTGGGAGAAATCCCCGGACGTTCGCAAGCCCCGTGCCGGGTTCGGGGCAAAAAACGCCGCCGAGCGTGCCTCATACGTCGGGCATAGGCAGCACAGGTGAGACCGCAGCCCCAGTCTCTGTGGTGCCGTGGAAGCGGCGGCAGTGGGGGGCACAGGGCCTGCCTATAGTTTTGGGGGCTGGCCTCTTTGGCATGGGAGAAATCCCCGGACGTTCGCAAGCCCCGTGCCGGGTTCGGGCAAAAAAACGCCGCCGAGCGTGCCTTGTACGTCGGGGGCATAGGCAGCACAGGTGAGACCGCAGCCCCAGTCTATGTGGTTGCCGTGGAAGCGGCGGCAGTGGGGGCACAGGGCTGGCCACAGCTTTGGGGGCTGGGCTCTTTGGCGTGGGAGAAATCCCCGGACGTTCGCAAGTCCTGTGCCGGGTTCGGGCAAAAAAACGCCACCGAGCGTGCCTCGTACGTCGGGGCATAGGTAGCACAGGTGAGACCGCAGCCCCAGTCTCTGTGGTGCCGTGGAAGCGGCGGCAGTGGGGGCCGAGGGCTGGCCACAGCTTTGGGGGGCTGGGCTCTTTGGTGTGGAGAAATCCCCGGACGTTCGCAAGCCCCGTGCCGGGTTCGGGCAAAAAACGCCGCCGAGCGTGCCTCGTACGTCGGGGCATAGGTAACACAGGTGAGACCGCAGCCCCAGTCTCTGTGGTGCCGTGGAAGCGGCGGCAGTGGGGGCACAGGGCTGGCTATAGTTTTGGGGGGTGGCTCTTTGGCGTGGGAGAAATCCCCGGACGTTCGCAAGCCCTGTGCCGGGTTTGGGCAAAAAAACGCCTTCGAGCGTGCCTCGAACGTCGGGGCATAGGTAGCACAGGTGAGACCGCAGCCCCAGTCTCTGTGGTGCCGTGGAAGCGGCGGCAGTGGGGGCACAGGGCTGGCGACAGCTTTGGGGGCTGGGCTCTTTGGTGTGGGGAGAAATCCCCGGACGTTCGCAAGCCCCGTGCCGGGTTCGGGCAAAAAACGCCGCCGAACGTACCTCGTACGTCGGAGCATAGGCAGCACAGGTGAGACCGCAGCCCCAGTCTCTGTGGTGCTCGTGGAAGCGGCGGCAGTGGGGGCCGAGGGCTGGATATAGTTTTGGGGGGTGGCCTCTTTGGCGTGGGAGAAATCCCCGGACGTTCGCAAGCCCCGTGCCGGGTTCGGGCAAAAAACGCCGCCGAGCGTGCCTCATACGTCGGGGCATAGGCAGCACAGGTGCGACCGCAGCCCCAGTCTCTGTGGTGCCGTGGAAGCGGCGGCAGTGGGGGCACAGGGCTGGCCACAGCTTTGCGGGCTGGGCTCTTTGGTGTGGGAGAAATTCCCGGACGTTCGCAAGCCCCGTGCCGGGTTCGGGCAAAAATCGCCGCCGAGCGTGCCTCGTACGTCGGGGCATAGGCAGCACAGGTGCGACTGCAGCCCCAGTCTCTGTGGTGCTGTGGAAGCGGCGGCAGGGCGGGCACAGGGCTGCCTATAGTTTTGGGGGCTGGGCTCTTTGGCGTGGGAGAAATCCCCGGACGTTCGCAAGCCCCGTGCCGGGTTCGGGCAAAAAACGCCGCCGAGCGTGCCTCATACGTCGGGGCATAGGCAGCACAGGTGCGACCGCAGCCCCAGTCTCTGTGGTGCCGTGGAAGCGGCGGCAGTGGGGGCCGAGGGCTGGCCACAGCTTTGCGGGCTGGGCTCTTTGGTGTGGGAGAAATTCCCGGACGTTCGCAAGCCCTGTGCCGGGTTCGGGCAAAAAACGCCATCGAGCGTGCCTCGAACATCGGGGCATAGGTAGCACAGGTGAGACCGCAGCCCCAGTCTCTGTGGTGCCGTGGAAGCGGCGGCAGTGGGTGCACAGGGCTGCCTATAGTTTTGGGGGGTGGGCTCTTTGGCGTGGGAGAAATCCCCGGACGTTCGCAAGCCCCGTGCCGGGTTCGGGCAAAAAACGCCGTCGAGCGTGCCTCGTACGTCGGGGCATAGGCAGCACAGGTGCGTCCGCAGCCCCAGTCTCTGTGGTGCCGTGGAAGCGGCGGCAGTGGGTGCACAGGGCTGGCCACAGCTTTGGGGGCTGGCCTCTTTGGTGTGGGAGAAATCCCCGGACGTTCGCAAGCCCCGTGCCGGGTTCGGGCAAAAAACGCCGCCGAGCGTGCCTCGTACGTCGGGGCATAGGCAGCACAGGTGCAACCGCAGCCCCAGTCTCTGTGGTGCCGTGGAAGCGGCGGAAGTGGGGGCTCAGGGCTGGCTATAGTTTTGGGGGGGTGGCCTCATTGCTGTGGGAGAAATCCCCGGACGTTCGCAAGCCCCGTGCCGGGTTCGGGCAAAAAACGCCGCCGAGCGTGCCTCATACGTCGGGGCATAGGCAGCACAGGTGCGACCGCAGCCCCAGTCTCTGTAGTGCCGTGGAAGCGGCGGCAGTGGGGGCACAGGACTGGCCACAGCTTTGGGGGCTGGGCTCTTTGGTGTGGGAGAAATCCCCGGACGTTCGCAAGTCCTGTGCCGGGTTCGGGCAAAAAACGCCACCGAGCGTGCCTCGTACGTCGGGGCATAGGCAGCACAGGTGAGACCGCAGCCCCAGTCTCTGTGGTGCCGTGGAAGCGGCGGCAGTGGGGGCCGAGGGCTGGCCACAGCTTTGGGGGCTGGCCTCTTTGGTGTGGGAGAAATCCCCGGACGTTCGCAAGCCCTGTGCCGGGTTCGGGCAAAAAACGCCGCCGAGCGTGCCTCGTACGTCGGGGCATAGGTAGCACAGGTGAGACCGCAGCCCCAGTCTCTGTGGTGCCATGGAAGCGGCGGCAGTGGGGGCACAGGGCTGCCTCTAGTTTTGGAGGGTGGGATCCTTGGCGTGGGAGAAATCCCCGCACGTTCGCAAGCCCCGTGCCGGGTTCGGGCAAAAAACGCCGCCGAGCGTGCCTCATACGTCGGGGCATAGGCAGCACAGGTGAGACCGCAGCCCCAGTCTCTGTGGTGCCGTGGAAGCGGCGGCAGTGGGTGCACAGGGCTGGCCACAGCTTTGGGGGCTGGGCTCTTTGGCGTGGGAGAAATCCCCGGACGTTCGCAAGCCCCGTGCCGGGTTCGGGCAAAAAACGCCTCCGAACGTACCTCGTACGTCGGAGCATAGGCAGCATAGGTGCGACCGCAGCCCCAGTCTCTGTGGTGCCGTGGAAGCGGCGGCAGTGGGTACACAGGGCTGGCCACAGCTTTGGGGGCTGGGCTCTTTGACGTGGGAGAAATCCCCGGACGTTCGCAAGCCCCATGCCGGGTTCGGGGCAAAAAACGCCCCGAGCGTGCCTCATACGTCGGGGCATAGGTAGCACAGGTGAGACCGCAGCCCCAGTCCCTGTGGTGCCGTGGAAGCGGCGGCAGTGGGGGCACAGGGCTGCCTATAGTTTTGGGGGGTGGCCTCTTTAGCATGGGAGAAATCCCCGGACGTTCGCAAGCCCCGTGCCGGGTTCGGGCAAAAAACGCCGCCGAGCGTGCCTCGTACGTCTGAGCATAGGCAGCACAGGTGAGACCGCAGCCCCAGTCTTAGTGGTGCCGTGGAAGCGGCGGCAGTGGGGGCACAGGGCTGGCCACAGCTTTGGGGGGTGGCCTCTTTGGCGTGGGAGAAATCCCCGGACGTTCGCAAGCCCCGTGCCGGGTTCGGGCAAAAAACGCCGCCGAGCGTGCCTCGTACGTCGGGGCATAGGCAGCACAGGTGAGACCGCAGCCCCAGTCTCTGTGGTGCCGTGGAAGCGGCGGCAGTGGGGGCCGATGGCTGGCTATAGTTTTGGGGGGTGGGATCTTTGGTGTGGGAGAAATCCCCGGACGTTCGCAAGCCCCGTGCCGGGTTCGGGCAAAAAACGCCTCCGAACGTACATCGTACGTCGGAGCATAGGCAGCACAGGTGAGTCCGCAGCCCCAGTCTCTGTGGTGCCGTGGAAGCGGCGGCAGTGGGTGCACAGGGCTGGCCACAGCTTTGGGGGCTGGGCTCTTTGGCGTGGGAGAAATCCCCGGACGTTCGCAAGCCCCGTGCCGGGTTCGGGCAAAAAACGCCTCCGAACGTATCTCGTACGTCGGAGCATAGGCAGCACAGGTGAGTCCGCAGCCCCAGTCTCTGTGGTGCCGTGGAAGCGGCGGCAGTGGGGGCACAGGGCTGCCTATAGTTTTGGGGGGTGGCCTCTTTAGCATGGGAGAAATCCCCGGACGTTCGCAAGCCCCGTGCCGGGTTCGGGCAAAAAAACGCCGCCGAGCGTGCCTCGTACGTCGGAGCATAGGCAGCACAGGTGAGACCGCAGCCCCAGTCTCTGTGGTGCCGTGGAAGCGGCGGCAGTGGGTGCACAGGACTGGCCACAGCTTTGGGGGCTGGGCTCTTTGACGTGGGAGAAATCCCCGGACGTTCGCAAGCCCCGTGCCGGGTTCGGGCAAAAAACGCCGCCGAGCGTGCCTCGTACGTCGGGGCATAGGCAGCACAGGTGAGACCGCAGCCCCAGTCTCTGTGGTGCCGTGGAAGCGGCGGCAGTGGGTGCACAGGGCTGCCTATAGTTTTGGGGGGTGGCCTCTTTGGCGTTGGAGAAATCCCCGGACGTTCGCAAGCCCCGAGCCGGGTTCGGGCAAAAAACGCCGCTGAGCGTGCCTCGTACGTCGGGGCATAGGCAGCACAGGTGCGACCGCAGCCCCAGTCTCTGTGGTGCCGTGGAAGCAGCGGCAGTGGGGGCTGAGGGCTCGCCACAGCTTTGGGGGGTGGCCTCTTTGGTGTGGGAGAAATCCCCGGACGTTCGCAAGCCCCGTGCCGGGTTCGGGCAAAAAACGACGCCGAGCGTGCCTCATACGTCGGGGCATAGGCAGCACAGGTGCGACCGCAGCCCCAGTCTCTGTGGTGCCGTGGAAGCGGCGGCAGTGGGGGCACAGGGCTGGCCACAGCTTTGGGGGGTGGCCTCTTTGGTGTGGGAGAAATCCCCGGACGTTCGCAAGCCCCGTGCCGGGTTCGGGCAAAAAACGCCGCCGAGCGTGCCTCGTACGTCGGGGCATAGGCAGCACAGGTGCAACCGCAGCCCCAGTCTCTGTGGTGCCGTGGAAGCGGCAGCAGTGGGTGCACAGGGCTGGCTATAGTTTTGGGGGTGGGCTCTTTGGTGTGGGAGAAATCCCGGGACATTCGCAAGCCCCGTGCCGGGTTCGGGCAAAAACGCCGCCGAGCGTGCCTCATACGTCGGGACATAGGTAGCACAGGTGAGACCGCAGCCCCAGTCTCTGTGGTGCCGTGGAAGCGGCGGCAGTGGGGGCCGAGGCCTGGCCACAGCTTTGGGGGCTGGCCTCTTTGGCGTGGGAGAAATGCCCGGACGTTCGCAAGTCCTGTGCCGGGTTCGGGCAAAAAACGCCACCGAGCGTGCCTCGTACGTCGGGGCATAGGTAGCACAGGTGAGACCGCAGCCCCAGTCTCTGTGGTGCCGTGGAAGCGGCGGCAGTGGGGGCCGAGGGCTGGCCACAGCTTTGGGGGGTGGGATCTTTGGCGTGGGAGAAATCCCCGGACGTTCGCAAGCCCCGTGCCGGGTTCGGGCAAAAAACGCCGCCGAGCGTGCCTCGTACGTCGGGGCATAGGTAGCACAGGTGAGACCGCAGCCCCAGTCTCTGTGGTGCCGTGGAAGCGGCGGCAGTGGGGGCCGAGGGCTGGCTATAGTTTTGGGGGGTGGCCTCTTTGGCGTGGGAGAAATCCCCGGACGTTCGCAAGCCCTGTGCCGGGTTTGGGCAAAAAACGCCTTCGAGCGTGCCTCGAACGTCGGGGCATAGGTAGCACAGGTGAGACCGCAGCCCCAGTCTCTGTGGTGCCGTGGAAGCGGCGGCAGTGGGGGCCGAGGGCTGGCCACAGCTTTGGGGGCTGGGCTCTTTGGTGTGGGAGAAATCCCCGGACGTTCGCAAGCCCCGTGCCGGGTTCGGGCAAAAAACGCCGCTGAACGTACCTCGTACGTCGGAGCATAGGCAGCACAGGTGAGACCGCAGCCCCAGTCTCTGTGGTGCCGTGGAAGCGGCGGCAGTGGGGGCCGAGGGCTGGATATAGTTTTGGGGGGTGGCCTCTTTGGCGTGGGAGAAATCCCCGGACGTTCGCAAGCCCCGTGCCGGGTTCGGGCAAAAAACGCCGCCGAGCGTGCCTCATACGTCGGGGCATAGGCAGCACAGGTGCGACCGCAGCCCCAGTCTCTGTGGTGCCGTGGAAGCGGCGGCAGTGGGGGCCGAGGGCTGGCCACAGCTTTGCGGGCTGGGCTCTTTGGTGTGGGAGAAATTCCCGGACGTTCGCAAGCCCCGTGCCGGGTTCGGGCAAAAAACGCCGCCGAGCGTGCCTCGTACGTCGGGGCATAGGCAGCACAGGTGCGACTGCAGCCCCAGTCTCTGTGGTGCCGTGGAAGCGGCGGCAGGGCGGGCACAGGGCTGCCTATAGTTTTGGGGGCTGGGCTCTTTGGCGTGGGAGAAATCCCCGGACGTTCGCAAGCCCCGTGCCGGGTTCGGGCAAAAAACGCCGCCGAGCGTGCCTCATACGTCGGGGCATAGGCAGCACAGGTGCGACCGCAGCCCCAGTCTCTGTGGTGCCGTGGAAGCGGCGGCAGTGGGGGCCGAGGGCTGGCCACAGCTTTGCGGGCTGGGCTCTTTGGTGTGGGAGAAATTCCCGGACGTTCGCAAGCCCCGTGCCGGGTTCGGGCAAAAAACGCCGCCGAGCGTGCCTCGTACGTCGGGGCATAGGCAGCACAGGTGCGACTGCAGCCCCAGCCTCTGTGGTGCCGTGGAAGCGGCGGCAGTGGGTGCACAGGGCTGCCTATAGTTTTGGGGGGTGGGCTCTTTGGCGTGGGAGAAATCCCCGGACGTTCGCAAGCCCCGTGCCGGGTTCGGGCAAAAAACGCCGTCGAGCGTGCCTCGTACGTCGGGGCATAGGCAGCACAGGTGCGTCCGCAGCCCCAGTCTCTGTGGTGCCGTGGAAGCGGCGGCAGTGGGTGCACAGGGCTGGCCACAGCTTTGGGGGCTGGCCTCTTTGGTGTGGGAGAAATCCCCGGACGTTCGCAAGCCCCGTGCCGGGTTCGGGCAAAAAACGCCGCCGAGCGTGCCTCGTACGTCGGGGCATAGGCAGCACAGGTGCAACCGCAGCCCCAGTCTCTGTGGTGCCGTGGAAGCGGCGGAAGTGGGGGCTCAGGGCTGGCTATAGTTTTGGGGGGTGGCCTCATTGCTGTGGGAGAAATCCCCGGACGTTCGCAAGCCCCGTGCCGGGTTCGGGCAAAAAACGCCGCCGAGCGTGCCTCATACGTCGGGGCATAGGCAGCACAGGTGCGACCGCAGCCCCAGTCTCTGTAGTGCCGTGGAAGCGGCGGCAGTGGGGGCCGAGGGCTGGCCACAGCTTTGGGGGCTGGGCTCTTTGGCGTGGGAGAAATCCCCGGACGTTCGCAAGTCCTGTGCCGGGTTCGGGCAAAAAACGCCGCCGAGCGTGCCTCGTACGTCGGGGCATAGGTAGCACAGGTGAGACCGCAGCCCCAGTCTCTGTGGTGCCGTGGAAGCGGCGGCAGTGGGGGCCGAGGGCTGCCTATAGTTTTGGGGGCTGGCCTCTTTGGCGTGGGAGAAATCCCCGGACGTTCGCAAGTCCTGTGCCGGGTTCGGGCAAAAAACGCCATCGAGCGTGCCTCGAACGTCGGGGCATAGGTAGCACAGGTGAGACCGCAGCCCCAGTCTCTGTGGTGCCGTGGAAGCGGCGGCAGTGGGGGCACAGGGCTGGCGACAGCTTTGGGGGCTGGGCTCTTTGGTGTGGGAGAAATCCCCGGACGTTCGCAAGCCCCGTGCCGGGTTCGGGCAAAAAACGCCATCGAGCGTGCCTCGTACGTCGGGGCATAGGTAGCACAGGTGAGACCGCAGCCCCAGTCTCTGTGGTGCCGTGGAAGCGGCGGCAGTGGGGGCACAGGGCTGGCCACAGCTTTGGGGGCTGGGCTCTTTGGTGTGGGAGAAATCCCCGGACGTTCGCAAGCCCCGTGCCGGGTTCGGGCAAAAAACGCCGCCGAACGTACCTCGTACGTCGGAGCATAGGCAGCACAGGTGCGACCGCAGCCCCAGTCTCTGTGGTGCCGTGGAAGCGGCGGCAGTGGGGGCACAGGGCTGGATATAGTTTTGGGGGGTGGGATCTTTGGTGTGGGAGAAATCCCCGGACGTTCGCAAGCCCCGTGCCGGGTTCGGGCAAAAAACGCCGTCGAGCGTGCCTCGTACGTCGGGGCATAGGTAGCACAGGTGAGACCGCAGCCCCAGTCTCTGTGGTGCCGTGGAAGCGGCGGCAGTGGGGGCACAGGGCTGCCTATAGTTTTGGGGGGTGGCCTCTTTGGCGTGGGAGAAATCCCCGGACGTTCGCAAGCCCCGTGCCGGGTTCGGGCAAAAAACGCCACCAAGCGTGCCTCGTACGTCGGGGCATAGGTAGCACAGGTGAGACCGCAGCCCCAGTCTCTGTGGTGCCGTGGAAGCGGCGGCAGTGGGTGCACAGGGCTGCCTATAGTTTTGGGGGCTGGGCTCTTTGGTGTTGGAGAAATCCCCGGACGTTCGCAAGCCCCGAGCCGGGTTCGGGCAAAAAACGCCGCCGAGCGTGCCTCGTACGTCGGGGCATAGGTAGCACAGGTGAGACCGCAGCCCCAGTCTCTGTGGTGCCGTGGAAGCGGCGGCAGTGGGGGCACAGGGCTGCCCACAGCTTTGGGGGCTGGGCTCTTTGGCGTGGGAGAAATCCCCGGACGTTCGCAAGCCCCGAGCCGGGTTCGGGCAAAAACCGCTTCCGAGCGTGCCTCGTACGTCGGGGCATAGGCAGCACAGGTGCAACCGCAGCCCCAGTCTCTGTGGTGCCGTGTAAGCGGCGGCAGTGGGGGCCGAGGGCTGGCTCTAGTTTTGGGGGCTGGGCTCTTTGGCGTGGGAGAAATCCCCGGACGTTCGCAAGCCCCGTGCCGGGTTCGGGCAAAAAACGCCACCAAGCGTGCCTCGTACGTCGGGGCATAGGTAGCACAGGTGAGACCGCAGCCCCAGTCTCTGTGCTGCCATGGAAGCGGCGGCAGTGGGTGCACAGGGCTGCCTATAGTTTTGGGGGGTGGCCTCTTTGGCGTGGGAGAAATCCCCGGACGTTCGCAAGCCCCGTGCCGGGTTCGGGCAAAAAACGCCGCCGAGCGTACCTCGTACGTCGGGGCATAGGTAGCACAGGTGAGACCGCAGCCCCAGTCTCTGTGGTGCCGTGGAAGCGGCGGCAGTGGGTGCACAGGGCTGGCCACAGCTTTTGGGGCTGGCCTCTTTGGTGTGGGAGAAATCCCCGGACGTTCGCAAGCCCCGTGCCGGGTTCGGGCAAAAAACGCCGCCGAGCGTGCCTCGTACGTCGGGGCATAGGCAGCACAGGTGCGACTGCAGCCCCAGTCTCTGTGGTGCCATGGAAGCGGCGGCAGTGGGGGCACAGGGCTGCCTCTAGTTTTGGGGGGTGGGATCCTTGGCGTGGGAGAAATCCCCGGACGTTCGCAAGCCCCGTGCCGGGTTCGGGCAAAAAACGCCGCCGAGCGTGCCTCATACGTCGGGGCATAGGCAGCACAGGTGAGACCGCAGCCCCAGTCTCTGTGGTGCCGTGGAAGCGGCGGCAGTGGGTGCACAGGGCTGGCGACAGCTTTGGGGGCTGGGCTCTTTGGCGTGGGAGAAATCCCCGGACGTTCGCAAGCCCCGTGCCGGGTTCGGGCAAAAAACGCCTCCGAACGTACCTCGTACGTCGGAGCATAGGCAGCATAGGTGCGACCGCAGCCCCAGTCTCTGTGGTGCCGTGGAAGCGGCGGCAGTGGGTGCACAGGGCTGGCCACAGCTTTGGGGGCTGGGCTCTTTGACGTGGGAGAAATCCCCGGACGTTCGCAAGCCCCGTGCCGGGTTCGGGCAAAAAACGCCCCGAGCGTGCCTCATACGTCGGGGCATAGGTAGCACAGGTGAGACCGCAGCCCCAGTCCCTGTGGTGCCGTGGAAGCGGCGGCAGTGGGGGCACAGGGCTGCCTATAGTTTTGGGGGGTGGCCTCTTTAGCATGGGAGAAATCCCCGGACGTTCGCAAGCCCCGTGCCGGGTTCGGGCAAAAAACGACGCCGAGCGTGCCTCATACGTCGGGGCATAGGCAGCACAGGTGCGACCGCAGCCCCAGTCTCTGTGGTGCCGTGGAAGCGGCGGCAGTGGGGGCACAGGGCTGGCCACAGCTTTGGGGGGTGGCCTCTTTGGTGTGGGAGAAATCCCCGGACGTTCGCAAGCCCCGTGCCGGGTTCGGGCAAAAAACGCCGCCGAGCGTGCCTCGTACGTCGGGGCATAGGCAGCACAGGTGCAACCGCAGCCCCAGTCTCTGTGGTGCCGTGGAAGCGGCAGCAGTGGGTGCACAGGGCTGGCTATAGTTTTGGGGGTGGGCTCTTTGGTGTGGGAGAAATCCCGGGACATTCGCAAGCCCCGTGCCGGGTTCGGGCAAAAAACGCCGCCGAGCGTGCCTCATACGTCGGGGCATAGGTAGCACAGGTGAGACCGCAGCCCCAGTCTCTGTGGTGCCGTGGAAGCGGCGGCAGTGGGGGCACAGGGCTGGCCACAGCTTTGGGGGCTGGCCTCTTTGGCGTGGGAGAAATGCCCGGACGTTCGCAAGTCCTGTGCCGGGTTCAGGCAAAAAACGCCACCGAGCGTGCCTCGTACGTCGGGGCATAGGTAGCACAGGTGAGACCGCAGCCCCAGTCTCTGTGGTGCCGTGGAAGCGGCGGCAGTGGGGGCCGAGGGCTGGCCACAGCTTTGGGGGCTGGGATCTTTGGTGTGGGAGAAATCCCCGGACGTTCGCAAGCCCCGTGCCGGGTTCGGGCAAAAAACGCCGCCGAGCGTGCCTCGTACGTCGGGGCATAGGTAGCACAGGTGAGACCGCAGCCCCAGTCTCTGTGGTGCCGTGGAAGCGGCGGCAGTGGGGGCACAGGGCTGGCCACAGCTTTGCGGGCTGGGCTCTTTGGTGTGGGAGAAATCCCCGGACATTCGCAAGCCCCGTTCCGGGTTCGGGCAAAAAACGCCGCCGAGCGTGCCTCATACGTCGGGGCATAGGTAGCACAGGTGAGACCGCAGCCCCAGTCTCTGTGGTGCCGTGGAAGCGGCGGCAGTGGGGGCCGAGGGCTGGCTATAGTTTTGGGGGGTGGCCTCTTTGGTGTGGGAGAAATCCCCGGACGTTCGCAAGCCCCGTGCCGGGTTCGGGCAAAAAACGCCGCCGAGCGTGCCTCATACGTCGGGGCATAGGTAGCACAGGTGAGACCGCAGCCCCAGTCTCTGTGGTGCCGTGGAAGCGGCGGCAGTGGGTGCACAGGGATGGCCACAGCTTTCGGGGCTGGCCTCTTTGGTGTGGGAGAAATCCCCGGACGTTCGCAAGCCCCGTGCCGGGTTCGGGCAAAAAACGCCGCCGAGCGTGCCTCATACGTCGGGGCATAGGCAGCACAGGTGAGACCGCAGCCCCAGTCTCTGTGGTGCCGTGGAAGCGGCGGCAGTGGGGGCACAGGGCTGCCTATAGTTTTGGGGGCTGGCCTCTTTGGCGTGGGAGAAATCCCCGGACGTTCGCAAGCCCCGTGCCGGGTTCGGGCAAAAAACGCCGCCGAGCGTGCCTCGTACGTCGGGGCATAGGCAGCACAGGTGCGACCGCAGCCCCAGTCTATGTGGTGCCGTGGAAGCGGCGGCAGTGGGGGCACAGGGCTGGCCACAGCTTTGGGGGCTGGGCTCTTTGGCGTGGGAGAAATCCCCGGACGTTCGCAAGTCCTGTGCCGGGTTCGGGCAAAAAACGCCACCGAGCGTGCCTCGTACGTCGGGGCATAGGTAGCACAGGTGAGACCGCAGCCCCAGTCTCTGTGGTGCCGTGGAAGCGGCGGCAGTGGGGTCGAGGGCTGGCCACAGCTTTGGGGGCTGGGCTCTTTGGTGTGGGAGAAATCCCCGGACGTTCGCAAGCCCCGTGCCGGGTTCGGGCAAAAAACGCCGCCGAGCGTGCCTCGTACGTCGGGGCATAGGTAACACAGGTGAGACCGCAGACCCAGTCTCTGTGGTGCCGTGGAAGCGGCGGCAGTGGGGGCACAGGGCTGCCTATAGTTTTGGGGGGTGGCCTCTTTGGCGTGGGAGAAATCCCCGGACGTTCGCAAGCCCTGTGCCGGGTTTGGGCAAAAAACGCCTTCGAGCGTGCCTCGAACGTCGGGGCATAGGTAGCACAGGTGAGACCGCAGCCCCAGTCTCTGTGGTGCCGTGGAAGCGGCGGCAGTGGGGGCACAGGGCTGGCGACAGCTTTGGGGGCTGGGCTCTTTGGTGTGGGAGAAATCCCCGGACGTTCGCAAGCCCCGTGCCGGGTTCGGGCAAAAAACGCCGCCGAACGTACCTCGTACGTCGGAGCATAGGCAGCACAGGTGAGACCGCAGCCCCAGTCTCTGTGGTGCCGTGGAAGCGGCGGCAGTGGGGGCACAGGGCTGCCTATAGTTTTGGGGGGTGGCCTCTTTGGCGTGGGAGAAATCCCCGGACGTTCGCAAGCCCTGTGCCGGGTTTGGGCAAAAAACGCCTTCGAGCGTGCCTCGTACGTCGGGGCATAGGCAGCACAGGTGAGACCGCAGCCCCAGTCTCTGTGGTGCCGTGGAAGCGGCGGCAGTGGGGGCACAGGGCTGGCGACAGCTTTGGGGGCTGGGCTCTTTGGTGTGGGAGAAATCCCCGGACGTTCGCAAGCCCCGTGCCGGGTTCGGGCAAAAAACGCCGCCGAACGTACCTCGTACGTCGGAGCATAGGCAGCACAGGTGAGACCGCAGCCCCAGTCTCTGTGGTGCCGTGGAAGCGGCGGCAGTGGGGGCACAGGGCTGCCTATAGTTTTGGGGGGTGGGATCTTTGGCGTGGGAGAAATCCCCGGACGTTCGCAAGCCCCGTGCCGGGTTCGGGCAAAAAATGCCGTCGAGCTTGCCTCGTACGTCGGGGCATAGGTAGCACAGGTGAGACCGCAGCCCCAGTCTCTGTGGTGCCGTGGAAGCGGCGGCAGTGGGGGCACAGGGCTGGCTATAGTTTTGGGGGGTGGGATCTTTGGCGTGGGAGAAATCCCCGGACGTTCGCAAGCCCCGTGCCGGGTTCGGGCAAAAAACGCCGCCGAACGTACCTCGTACGTCGGGGCATAGGCAGCACAGGTGCGACCGCAGCCCCAGTCTCTGTGGTGCCGTGGAAGCGGCGGCAGTGGGGGCACAGGGCTGCCTATAGTTTTGGGGGCTGGCCTCTTTGGCGTGGGAGAAATCCCCGGACGTTCGCAAGCCCCGTGCCGGGTTCGGGCAAAAAACGCCACCGAGCGTGCCTCGTACGTCGGGGCATAGGTAGCAGAGGTGAGACCGCAGCCCCAGTCTCTGTGGTGCCGTCGAAGCGGCGGCAGTGGGTGCACAGGGCTGGCCACAGCTTTGGGGGCTGGCCTCCTTGGCGTGGGAGAAATCCCCGGACGTTCGCAAGCCCCGTGCCGGGTTCGGGCAAAAAACGCCGCCGAGCGTGCCTCGTACGTCGGGGCATAGGTAGCACAGGTGAGACCGCAGCCCCAGTCTCTGTGGTGCCGTGGAAGCGGCGGCAGTGGGGGCCGAGGGCTGGCTATAGTTTTGGGGGGTGGGCTCTTTGGCGTGGGAGAAATCCCCGGACGTTCGCAAGCCCCGTGCCGGGTTCGGGCAAAAAACGCCGCCGAGCGTGCCTCGTACGTCGGGGCATAGGTAGCACAGGTGAGACCGCAGCCCCAGTCTCTGTGGTGCCGTGGAAGCGGCGGCAGTGGGTGCCGAGGGCTGGCTATAGTTTTGGGGGGTGGCCTCTTTGGCGTGGGAGAAATCCCCGGACGTTCGCAAGCCCCGTGCCGGGTTCGGGCAAAAAACGACGCCGAGCGTGCCTCATACGTCGGGGCATAGGTAGCACAGGTGAGACTGCAGCCCCAGTCTCTGTGGTGCCGTGGAAGCGGCGGCAGTGGGGGCACAGGGCTGGCTATAGTTTTGGGGGGTGGGCTCTTTGGCGTGGGAGAAATCCCCGGACGTTCGCAAGCCCCGTGCCGGGTTCGGGCAAAAAACGCCGCCGAGCGTGCCTCATACGTCGGGGCATAGGCAGCACAGGTGAGACCGCAGCCCCAGTCTCTGTGGTGCCGTGGAAGCGGCGGCAGTGGGGGCCGAGGGCTGGCCACAGCTTTGGGGGCTGGGCTCTTTGGTGTGGGAGAAATCCCCGGACGTTCGCAAGCCCCGTGCCGGGTTCGGGCAAAAAACGCCGCCGAGCGTGCCTCGTACGTCGGGGCATAGGCAGCACAGGTGAGACCGCAGCCCCAGTCTCTGTGGTGCCGTGGAAGCGGCGGCAGTGGGTGCACAGGGCTGGCGACAGCTTTGCGGTCTGGGCTCTTTGGTGTGGGAGAAATCCCCGGACGTTCGCAAGCCCCGTGCCGGGTTCAGGCAAAAAACGCCGCCGAGCGTGCCTCGTACGTCGGGGCATAGGCAGCACAGGTGCGACCGCAGCCCCAGCCTCTGTGGTGCCGTGGAAGCGGCGGCAGTGGGGGCACAGGTCTGGCCACAGCTTTGGGGGCTGCGCTCTTTGGCGTGGGAGAAATCCCCGGACGTTCGCAAGCCCCGTGCCGGGTTCGGGCAAAAAACGCCGCCGAGCGTGCCTCGTACGTCGGGGCATAGGCAGCACAGGTGAGACCGCAGCCCCAGCCTCTGTGGTGCCGTGGAAGCGGCGGCAGTGGGTGCACAGGGCTGGCCACAGCTTTGGGGGCTGCGCTCTTTGGCGTGGGAGAAATCCCCGGACGTTCGCAAGCCCCGTGCCGGGTTCGGGCAAAAAACGCCGCCGAGCGTGCCTCGTACGTCGGGGCATAGGTAGCACAGGTGAGACCGCAGCCCCAGTCTTAGTGGTGCCGTGGAAGCGGCGGCAGTGGGGGCACAGGTCTGGCCACAGCTTTGGGGGCTGCGCTCTTTGGCGTGGGAGAAATCCCCGGACGTTCGCAAGCCCCGTGCCGGGTTCGGGCAAAAAACGCCGCCGAGCGTGCCTCGTACGTCGGGGCATAGGCAGCACAGGTGCAACCGCAGCCCCAGTCTCTGTGGTGCCGTGTAAGCGGCAGCAGTGGGGGCCGAGGGCTGGCTATAGTTTTGGGGGCTGGGCTCTTTGGCGTGGGAGAAATCCCCGGACGTTCGCAAGCCCCGTGCCGGGTTCGGGCAAAAAACGCCGCCGAGCGTGCCTCGTACGTCGGGGCATAGGCAGCACAGGTGAGACCGCAGCCCCAGTCTCTGTGGTGCCGTGGAAGCGTTGGCAGTGGGGGCCGAGGGCTGGCTCTAGTTTTGGGGGCTGGCCTCTTTGGCGTGGGAGAAATCCCCGGACGTTCGCAAGCCCCGAGCCGGGTTCGGGCAAAAAACGCCGCCGAGCGTGCCTTGTACGTCGGGGCATAGGCAGCACAGGTGCGACCGCAGCCCCAGTCTCTGTGGTGCCGTGGAAGCGGCGGCAGTGGGGGCCAAGGGCTGGCTCTAGTTTTGGGGGCTGGGCTCTTTGGTGTTGGAGAAATCCCCGGACGTTCGAAAGCCCCGTGCCGGGTTCGGGCAAAAAACGCCGCCGAGCGTGCCTCATACGTCGGGGCATAGGTAGCACAGGTGAGACCACAGCCCCAGTCTCTGTGGTGCCGTGGAAGCGGCGGCAGTGGGGGCCGAGGGCTGGCTATAGTTTTGGGGGGTGGCCTCTTTGGCGTGGGAGAAATCCCCGGACGTTCGCAAGCCCCGTGCGGGGTTCAGGCAAAAAACGCCGCCGAGCGTGCCTCGTACGTCGGAGCATAGGCAGCACAGGTGAGACCGCAGCCCCAGTCTTAGTGGTGCCGTGGAAGCGGCGGCAGTGGGTGCACAGGGCTGGCCACAGCTTTGGGGGCTGGGCTCTTTTCTGTGGGAGAAATCCCCGGACGTTCGCAAGCCCCGTGCCGGGTTCGGGCAAAAAAACGCCGCCGAGCGTGCCTCATACGTCGGGGCATAGGCAGCACAGGTGCGACCGCAGCCCCAGTCTCTGTGGTGCCGTGGAAGCGGCGGCAGTGGGGGCCGAGGGCTGGCCACAGCTTTGCGGGCTGGGCTCTTTGGTGTGGGAGAAATCCCCGGACGTTCGCAAGCCCCGTGCCGGGTTCGGGCAAAAAACGCCGCCGAGCGTGCCTCGTACGTCGGGGCATAGGCAGCACAGGTGAGACCGCAGCCCCAGTCTCTGTGGTGCCGTGGAAGCGGCGGCAGTGGGTGCACAGGGCTGGCGACAGCTTTGGGGGCTGGGCTCCTTGGTGTGGGAGAAATCCCCGGACGTTCGCAAGCCCCGTGCCGGGTTCGGGCAAAAATCGCCGCCGAGCGTGCCTCGTACGTCGGGGCATAGGCAGCACAGGTGAGACCGCAGCCCCAGCCTCTGTGGTGCCGTGGAAGCGGCGGCAGTGGGTGCACAGGGCTGGCCACAGCTTTGGGGGCTGCGCTCTTTGGCGTGGGAGAAATCCCCGGACGTTCGCAAGCCCCGTGCCGGGTTCGGGCAAAAAACGCCGCCGAGCGTGCCTCGTACGTCGGGGCATAGGTAGCACAGGTGAGACCGCAGCCCCAGTCTTAGTGGTGCCGTGGAAGCGGCGGCAGTGGGGGCACAGGGCTGGCCACAGCTTTGGGGGCTGCGCTCTTTGGCGTGGGAGAAATCCCCGGACGTTCGCAAGCCCCGTGCCGGGTTCGGGCAAAAAACGCCGCCGAGCGTGCCTCGTACGTCGGGGCATAGGCAGCACAGGTGCGACCGCAGCCCCAGCCTCTGTGGTGCCGTGGAAGCGGCGGCAGTGGGTGCACAGGTCTGGCCACAGCTTTGGGGGCTGCGCTCTTTGGCGTGGGAGAAATCCCCGGACGTTCGCAAGCCCCGTGCCGGGTTCGGGCAAAAAACGCCGCCGAGCGTGCCTCGTACGTCGGAGCATAGGCAGCACAGGTGCGACCGCAGCCCCAGTCTCTGTGGTGCCGTCGAAGCGGCGGCAGTGAGTGCACAGGGCTGGCCACAGCTTTGGGGGCTGCGCTCTTTGGCGTGGGAGAAATCCCCGGACGTTCGCAAGCCCCGTGCCGGGTTCGGGCAAAAAACGCCGCCGAGCGTGCCTCGTACGTCGGGGCATAGGCAGCACAGGTGCGACCGCAGCCCCAGTCTCTGTGGTGCCGTGGAAGCGGCGGCAGTGGGTGCACAGGGCTGGCCACAGCTTTGGGGGGTGGCCTCATTGCTGTGGGAGAAATCCCCGGACGTTCGCAAGCCCCGTGCCGGGTTCGGGCAAAAAACGCCGCCGAGCGTGCCTCGTACGTCGGGGCATAGGTAGCACAGGTGCGACCGCAGCCCCAGTCTCTGTGGTGCCGTGGAAGCGGCGGCAGTGGGGGCACAGGGCTGCCTATAGTTTTGGGGGGTGGCCTCTTTGGCGTGGGAGAAATCCCCGGGCGTTCGCAAGCCCCGTGCCGGGTTCGGGCAAAAAACGCCGCCGAGCGTGCCTCGTACGTCGGGGCATAGGTAGCACAGGTGAGACCGCAGCCCCAGTCTTAGTGGTGCCGTGGAAGCGGCGGCAGTGGGGGCACAGGGCTGTCCACAGCTTTGGGGGCTGGGCTCTTTGGCGTGGGAGAAATCCCCGGACGTTCGCAAGCCCCGTGCCGGGTTCGGGCAAAAAATGCTGCCGAACGTACATCGTACGTCGGGGCATAGGCAGCACAGGTGAGACCGCAGCCCCAGTCTCTGTGGTGCCGTGGAAGCGGCGGCAGTGGGGGCACAGGGCTGCCTATAGTTTTGGGGGGTGGGATCTTTGGCATGGGAGAAATCCCCGGACGTTCGCAAGCCCCGTGCCGGGTTCGGGCAAAAAACGCCGCCGAGCGTGCCTCGTACGTCGGGGCATAGGCAGCACAGGTGCGACCGCAGCCCCAGTCTCTGTGGTGCCGTGGAAGCGGCGGCAGTTGGGGCCGAGGGCTGGCCACAGCTTTGGGGGGTGGGCTCTTTGGCGTGGGAGAAATCCCCGGACATTCGCAAGCCCCGTGCCGGGTTCGGGCAAAAAACGCCGCCGAGCGTGCCTCGTACGTCGGGGCATAGGTAGCACAGGTGAGACCGCAGCCCCAGTCTCTGTGGTGCCATGGAAGCGGCGGCAGTGGGGGCCGAGGGCTGGCCACAGCTTTGGGGGGTGGGATCTTTGGTGTGGGAGAAATCCCCGGACGTTCGCAAGCCCCGTGCCGGGTTCGGGCAAAAAACGCCGCCGAGCGTGCCTCGTACGTCGGGGCATAGGCAGCACAGGTGAGACCGCAGCCCCAGTCTCTGTGGTGCCGTGGAAGCGGCGGCAGTGGGGGCCGAGGGCTGGGTATAGTTTTGGGGGCTGGCCTCTTTTGCGTGGGAGAAATCCCCGGACGTTCGCAAGCCCTGTGCCGGGTTCGGGCAAAAAACGCCGCCGAGCGTGCCTCGTACGTCGGGGCATAGGCAGCACAGGTGCGACCGCAGCCCCAGTCTCTGTGGTGCCGTGGAAGCGGCGGCAGTGGGGGCACAGGGCTGCCTATAGTTTTGGGGGGTGGGATCTTTGGTGTGGGAGAAATCCCCGGACGTTCGCAAGCCCCGTGCCGGGTTCGGGCAAAAAACGCCGCCGAGCGTGCCTCATATGTCGGGGCATAGGTAGCACAGGTGAGACCGCAGCCCCAGTCTCTGTGGTGCCGTCGAAGCAGCGGCAGTGGGTGCACAGGGCTGGCCACAGCTTTGGGGGCTGGGCTCTTTGGCGTGGGAGAAATCCCCGGACGTTCGCAAGCCCCGTGCCGGGTTCGGGCAAAAAACGCCGCCGAGCGTGCCTCATACGTCGGGGCATAGGCAGCACAGGTGCGACCGCAGCCCCAGTCTCTGTGGTGCCGTGGAAGTGGTGGCAGTGGGTGCACAGGGCTGGCTATAGTTTTGGGGGGTGGGATCTTTGACTTGGGAGAAATCCCCGGACGTTCGCAAGCCCTGTGCCGGGTTCGGGCAAAAAACGCCGCCGAGCGTGCCTCGTACGTCGGAGCATAGGCAGCACAGGTGCAACCGCAGCCCCAGTCTCTGTGGTGCCGTCGAAGCGGCGGCAGTGGGTGCACAGGGCTGGCCACAGCTTTGGGGGCTGGGCTCTTTGGTGTGGGAGAAATCCCCGGACGTTCGCAAGCCCCGTGCCGGGTTCGGGCAAAAAACGCCGCCGAGCGTGCCTCATACGTCGTGGCATAGGTAGCACAGGTGAGACCGCAGCCCCAGTCTCTGTGGTGCCGTGGAAGCGGCGGCAGTGGGGGCCGAGGGCTGGCCACAGCTTTGGGGGGTGGCCTCTTTGGCGTGGGAGAAATCCCCGGACGTTCGCAAGCCCCGTGCCGGGTTCGGGCAAAAAACGCCGCCGAGCGTGCCTCGTACGTCGGGGCATAGGTAGCACAGGTGAGACCGCAGCCCCAGTCTCTGTGGTGCCGTCGAAGCGGCGGCAGTGGGGGCCGAGGGCTGGCCGCAGCTTTGGTGGGTGGCCTCTTTGGCGTGGGAGAAATCCCCGGACGTTCGCAAGCCCCGTGCCGGGTTCGGGCAAAAAACGCCGCCGAGCGTGCCTCGTACGTCGGGGCATAGGTAGCACAGGTGAGACCGCAGCCCCAGTCTCTGTGGTGCCGTGGAAGCGGCGGCAGTGGGGGCACAGGGCTGGCTATAGTTTTGGGGGGTGGCCTCATTGGCGTGGGAGAAATCCCCGGACGTTCGCAAGCCCCGTGCCGGGTTCGGGCAAAAAACGCCGCCGAGCGTGCCTCGTACGTCGGAGCATAGGCAGCACAGGTGAGACCGCAGCCCCAGCCTCTGTGGTGCCGTGGAAGCGGCGGCAGTGGGGGCACAGGGCTGCCTATAGTTTTGGGGGGTGGCCTCTTTGGTGTGGGAGAAATCCCCGGACGTTCGCAAGCCCCGTGCCGGGTTCGGGCAAAAAACGCCCCGAGCGTGCCTCGTACGTCGGGGCATAGGCAGCACAGGTGCGACCGCAGCCCCAGTCTCTGTGGTGCCGTGGAAGCGGCGGCAGTGGGGGCCGAGGGCTGGATATAGTTTTGGGGGGTGGCCTCTTTGGCGTGGGAGAAATCCCCGGACGTTCGCAAGCCCCGTGCCGGGTTCGGGCAAAAAACGCCCCGAGCGTGCCTCGTACGTCGGGGCATAGGCAGCACAGGTGCGACCGCAGCCCCAGTCTCTGTGGTGCCGTGGAAGCGGCGGCAGTGGGGGCACAGGGCTGCCTATAGTTTTGGGGGGTGGCCTCTTTGGCGTGGGAGAAATCCCCGGACGTTCGCAAGCCCCGTGCCGGGTTCGGGCAAAAAAACGCCGCCGAGCGTGCCTCATACGTCGGGGCATAGGCAGCACAGGTGCGACCGCAGCCCCAGTCTCTGTGGTGCCGTGGAAGCGGCGGCAGTGGGGGCCGAGGGCTGGCTATAGTTTTGGGGGGTGGCCTCTTTGGCGTGGGAGAAATCCCCGGACGTTCGCAAGCCCCGTGCCGGGTTCGGGCAAAAAACGCCGCCGAGCGTGCCTCATACTTCGGGGCATAGGCAGCACAGGTGCGACCGCAGCCCCAGTCTCTGTGGTGCCGTCGAAGCGGCGGCAGTGGGTGCACAGGGCTGGCCACAGCTTTGGGGGCTGGGCTCTTTGGCGTGGGAGAAATCCCCGGACGTTCGCAAGCCCCGTGCCGGGTTCGGGCAAGAAACGCCGCCGAGCGTGCCTCATACGTCGGGGCATAGGCAGCACAGGTGCGACCGCAGCCCCAGTCTCTGTGGTGCCGTGGAAGCGGCGGCAGTGGGTGCACAGGGCTGGCTATAGTTTTGGGGGATGGGATCTTTGGCGTGGGAGAAATCCCCGGACGTTCGCAAGCCCCGTGCCGGGTTCGGGCAAAAAACGCCGCCGAGCGTGCCTCGTACGTCGGAGCATAGGCAGCACAGGTGCAACCGCAGCCCCAGTCTCTGTGGTGCCGTGGAAGCGGCGGCAGTGGGTGCACAGGGCTGGCCACAGCTTTGGGGGCTGGGCTCTTTGGTGTGGGAGAAATCCCCGGACGTTCGCAAGCCCCGTGCCGGGTTCGGGCAAAAAACGCCGCCGAGCGTGCCTCATACGTCGGGGCATAGGCAGCACAGGTGCGACCGCACCCCCAGTCTCTGTGGTGCCGTGGAAGCGGCGGCAGTGGGGGCACAGGGCTGCCTATAGTTTTGGGGGGTGGCCTCTTTGGCGTGGGAGAAATCCCCGGGCGTTCGCAAGCCCCGTGCCGGGTTCGGGCAAAAAACGCCGCCGAGCGTGCCTCGTACGTCGGGGCATAGGTAGCACAGGTGAGACTGCAGCCCCAGTCTTAGTGGTGCCGTGGAAGCGGCGGCAGTGGGGGCACAGGGCTGGCCACAGCTTTGGGGGCTGGGCTCTTTGGTGTGGGAGAAATCCCCGGACGTTCGCAAGCCCCGTGCCGGGTTCGGGCAAAAAACGCCGCCGAACGTACCTCGTACGTCGGAGCATAGGCAGCACAGGTGAGACCGCAGCCCCAGTCTCTGTGGTGCCGTGGAAGCGGCGGCAGTGGGTGCACAGGGATGGCCACAGCTTTTGGGGCTGGCCTCTTTGGTGTGGGAGAAATCCCCGGACGTTCGCAAGCCCCGTGCCGGGTTCGGGCAAAAAACGCCGCCGAGCGTGCCTCGTACGTCGGGGCATAGGCAGCAAAGGTGCGACCGCAGCCCCAGTCTCTGTGGTGCCGTCGAAGCGGCGGCAGTGGGGGCCGAGGGCTGGCTATAGTTTTGGGGGGTGGCCTCGTTGCTGTGGGAGAAATCCCCGGGCGTTCGCAAGCCCCGTGCCGGGTTCGGGCAAAAAACGCCGCCGAGCGTGCCTCATACGTCGGGGCATAGGTAGCACAGGTGAGACCGCAGCCCCAGTCTTAGTGGTGCCGTGGAAGCGGCGGCAGTGGGGGCACAGGGCTGGCTATAGTTTTGGGGGGTGGCCTCTTTGGTGTGGGAGAAATCCCCGGACGTTCGCAAGCCCCGTGCCGGGTTCGGGCAAAAAACGCCGCCGAGCGTGCCTCGTACGTCGGGGCATAGGCAGCACAGGTGCGACCGCAGCCCCAGTCTCTGTGGTGCCGTGGAAGCGGTGGCAGTGGGTGCACAGGGCTGGCTATAGTTTTGGGGGGTGGGATCTTTGACTTGGGAGAAATCCCCGGACGTTCGCAAGCCCCGTGCCGGGTTCGGGCAAAAAACGCCGCCGAGCGTGCCTCGTACGTCGGAGCATAGGCAGCACAGGTGCAACCGCAGCCCCAGTCTCTGTGGTGCCGTCGAAGCGGCGGCAGTGGGTGCACAGGGCTGGCCACAGCTTTGGGGGCTGGGCTCTTTGGTGTGGGAGAAATCCCCGGACGTTCGCAAGCCCCGTGCCGGGTTCGGGCAAAAAACGCCGCCGAGCGTGCCTCATACGTCGGGGCATAGGTAGCACAGGTGAGACCGCAGCCCCAGTCTCTGTGGTGCCGTGGAAGCGGCGGCAGTGGGGGCCGAGGGCTGGCCACAGCTTTGGGGGGTGGCCTATTTTGGCGTGGGAGAAATCCCCGGACGTTCGCAAGCCCCGTGCCGGGTTCGGGCAAAAAACGCCGCCGAGCGTGCCTCGTACGTCGGGGCATAGGTAGCACAGGTGAGACCGCAGCCCCAGTCTCTGTGGTGCCGTCGAAGCGGCGGCAGTGGGGGCCGAGGGCTGGCCGCAGCTTTGGTGGGTGGCCTCTTTGGCGTGGGAGAAATCCCCGGACGTTCGCAAGCCCCGTGCCGGGTTCGGGCAAAAAACGCCGCCGAGCGTGCCTCGTACGTCGGGGCATAGGTAGCACAGGTGAGACCGCAGCCCCAGTCTCTGTGGTGCCGTGGAAGCGGCGGCAGTGGGGGCACAGGGCTGGCTATAGTTTTGGGGGGTGGCCTCATTGGCGTGGGAGAAATCCCCGGACGTTCGCAAGCCCCGTGCCGGGTTCGGGCAAAAAACGCCGCCGAGCGTGCCTCGTACGTCGGAGCATAGGCAGCACAGGTGAGACCGCAGCCCCAGTCTCTGTGGTGCCGTGGAAGCGGCGGCAGTGGGTGCACAGGGCTGCCTATAGTTTTGGGGGGTGGCCTCTTTGGTGTGGGAGAAATCCCCGGACGTTCGCAAGCCCCGTGCCGGGTTCGGGCAAAAAACGCCCCGAGCGTGCCTCGTACGTCGGGGCATAGGCAGCACAGGTGCGACCGCAGCCCCAGTCTCTGTGGTGCCGTGGAAGCGGCGGCAGTGGGGGCCGAGGGCTGGATATAGTTTTGGGGGGTGGCCTCTTTGGCGTGGGAGAAATCCCCGGACGTTCGCAAGCCCCGTGCCGGGTTCGGGCAAAAAACGCCCCGAGCGTGCCTCGTACGTCGGGGCATAGGCAGCACAGGTGCGACCGCAGCCCCAGTCTCTGTGGTGCCGTGGAAGCGGCGGCAGTGGGGGCACAGGGCTGCCTATAGTTTTGGGGGGTGGCCTCTTTGGCGTGGGAGAAATCCCCGGACGTTCGCAAGCCCCGTGCCGGGTTCGGGCAAAAAACGCCGCCGAGCGTGCCTCATACGTCGGGGCATAGGCAGCACAGGTGCGACCGCAGCCCCAGTCTCTGTGGTGCCGTGGAAGCGGCGGCAGTGGGGGCCGAGGGCTGGCTATAGTTTTGGGGGGTGGCCTCTTTGGCGTGGGAGAAATCCCCGGAGGTTCGCAAGCCCCGTGCCGGGTTCGGGCAAAAAACGCCGCCGAGCGTGCCTCATACTTCGGGGCATAGGCAGCACAGGTGCGACCGCAGCCCCAGTCTCTGTGGTGCCGTCGAAGCGGCGGCAGTGGGTGCACAGGGCTGGCCACAGCTTTGGGGGCTGGGCTCTTTGGCGTGGGAGAAATCCCCGGACGTTCGCAAGCCCCGTGCCGGGTTCGGGCAAAAAACGCCGCCGAGCGTGCCTCATACGTCGGGGCATAGGCAGCACAGGTGCGACCGCAGCCCCAGTCTCTGTGGTGCCGTGGAAGCGGCGGCAGTGGGTGCACAGGGCTGCCTATAGTTTTGGGGGATGGGATCTTTGGCGTGGGAGAAATCCCCGGACGTTCGCAAGCCCCGTGCCGGGTTCGGGCAAAAAACGCCGCCGAGCGTGCCTCGTACGTCGGAGCATAGGCAGCACAGGTGCAACCGCAGCCCCAGTCTCTGTGGTGCCGTGGAAGCGGCGGCAGTGGGTGCACAGGGCTGGCCACAGCTTTGGGGGCTGGGCTCTTTGGTGTGGGAGAAATCCCCGGACGTTCGCAAGCCCCGTGCCGGGTTCGGGCAAAAAACGCCGCCGAGCGTGCCTCATACGTCGGGGCATAGGCAGCACAGGTGCGACCGCCCCCCCAGTCTCTGTGGTGCCGTGGAAGCGGCGGCAGTGGGGGCACAGGGCTGCCTATAGTTTTGGGGGGTGGCCTCTTTGGCGTGGGAGAAATCCCCGGGCGTTCGCAAGCCCCGTGCCGGGTTCGGGCAAAAAACGCCGCCGAGCGTGCCTCGTACGTCGGGGCATAGGTAGCACAGGTGAGACTGCAGCCCCAGTCTTAGTGGTGCCGTGGAAGCGGCGGCAGTGGGTGCACAGGGCTGGCCACAGCTTTGGGGGCTGGGCTCTTTGGTGTGGGAGAAATCCCCGGACGTTCGCAAGCCCCGTGCCGGGTTCGGGCAAAAAACGCCGCCGAGCGTGCCTCGTACGTCGGGGCATAGGTAGCACAGGTGAGACCGCAGCCCCAGTCTTAGTGGTGCCGTGGAAGCGGCGGCAGTGGGGGCACAGGGCTGGCCACAGCTTTGGGGGCTGCGCTCTTTGGCGTGGGAGAAATCCCCGGACGTTCGCAAGCCCCGTGCCGGGTTCGGGCAAAAAACGCCGCCGAGCGTGCCTCGTACGTCGGGGCATAGGCAGCACAGGTGCAACCGCAGCCCCAGTCTCTGTGGTGCCGTGTAAGCGGCAGCAGTGGGGGCCGAGGGCTGGCTATAGTTTTGGGGGCTGGGCTCTTTGGCGTGGGAGAAATCCCCGGACGTTCGCAAGCCCCGTGCCGGGTTCGGGCAAAAAACGCCGCCGAGCGTGCCTCGTACGTCGGGGCATAGGCAGCACAGGTGAGACCGCAGCCCCAGTCTCTGTGGTGCCGTGGAAGCGTTGGCAGTGGGGGCCGAGGGCTGGCTCTAGTTTTGGGGGCTGGCCTCTTTGGCGTGGGAGAAATCCCCGGGCGTTCGCAAGCCCCGTGCCGGGTTCGGGCAAAAAACGCCGCCGAGCGTGCCTTGTACGTCGGGGCATAGGCAGCACAGGTGCGACCGCAGCCCCAGTCTCTGTGGTGCCGTGGAAGCGGCGGCAGTGGGGGCCAAGGGCTGGCTCTAGTTTTGGGGGCTGGGCTCTTTGGTGTTGGAGAAATCCCCGGACGTTCGCAAGCCCCGTGCCGGGTTCGGGCAAAAAACGCCGCCGAGCGTGCCTCGTACGTCGGGGCATAGGCAGCACAGGTGAGACCGCAGCCCCAGTCTCTGTGGTGCCGTGGAAGCGGCGGCAGTGGGGGCACAGGGCTGCCTATAGTTTTGGGGGGTGGGATCTTTGGCGTGGGAGAAATCCCCGGACGTTCGCAAGCCCCGTGCCGGGTTCGGGCAAAAAACGCCGCCGAGCGTGCCTCATACGTCGGGGCATAGGTAGCACAGGTGAGACCACAGCCCCAGTCTCTGTGGTGCCGTGGAAGCGGCGGCAGTGGGGGCCGAGGGCTGGCTATAGTTTTGGGGGCTGGGCTCTTTGGCGTGGGAGAAATCCCCGGACGTTCGCAAGCCCCGTGCGGGGTTCAGGCAAAAAACGCCGCCGAGCGTGCCTCGTACGTCGGAGCATAGGCAGCACAGGTGAGACCGCAGCCCCAGTCTTAGTGGTGCCGTGGAAGCGGCGGCAGTGGGTGCACAGGGCTGGCCACAGCTTTGGGGGCTGGGCTCTTTTCTGTGGGAGAAATCCCCGGACGTTCGCAAGCCCCGTGCCGGGTTCGGGCAAAAAACGCCGCCGAGCGTGCCTCATACGTCGGGGCATAGGCAGCACAGGTGAGACCGCAGCCCCAGTCTCTGTGGTGCCGTGGAAGCGGCGGCAGTGGGGGCCGAGGGCTGGCCACAGCTTTGGGGGCTGGGCTCTTTGGTGTGGGAGAAATCCCCGGACGTTCGCAAGCCCCGTGCCGGGTTCGGGCAAAAAACGCCGCCGAGCGTGCCTCGTACGTCGGGGCATAGGCAGCACAGGTGAGACCGCAGCCCCAGTCTCTGTGGTGCCGTGGAAGCGGCGGCAGTGGGTGCACAGGGCTGGCGACAGCTTTGCGGTCTGGGCTCCTTGGTGTGGGAGAAATCCCCGGACGTTCGCAAGCCCCGTGCCGGGTTCGGGCAAAAATCGCCGCCGAGCGTGCCTCGTACGTCGGGGCATAGGCAGCACAGGTGAGACCGCAGCCCCAGCCTCTGTGGTGCCGTGGAAGCGGCGGCAGTGGGTGCACAGGGCTGGCCACAGCTTTGGGGGCTGCGCTCTTTGGCGTGGGAGAAATCCCCGGACGTTGGCAAGCCCCGTGCCGGGTTCGGGCAAAAAACGCCGCCGAGCGTGCCTCGTACGTCGGGGCATAGGTAGCACAGGTGAGACCGCAGCCCCAGTCTTAGTGGTGCCGTGGAAGCGGCGGCAGTGGGGGCACAGGGCTGGCCACAGCTTTGGGGGCTGCGCTCTTTGGCGTGGGAGAAATCCCCGGACGTTCGCAAGCCCCGTGCCGGGTTCGGGCAAAAAACGCCGCCGAGCGTGCCTCGTACGTCGGGGCATAGGCAGCACAGGTGCGACCGCAGCCCCAGCCTCTGTGGTGCCGTGGAAGCGGCGGCAGTGGGTGCACAGGTCTGGCCACAGCTTTGGGGGCTGCGCTCTTTGGCGTGGGAGAAATCCCCGGACGTTCGCAAGCCCCGTGCCGGGTTCGGGCAAAAAACGCCGCCGAGCGTGCCTCGTACGTCGGAGCATAGGCAGCACAGGTGCGACCGCAGCCCCAGTCTCTGTGGTGCCGTGGAAGCGGCGGCAGTGAGTGCACAGGGCTGGCCACAGCTTTGGGGGCTGCGCTCTTTGGCGTGGGAGAAATCCCCGGACGTTCGCAAGCCCCGTGCCGGGTTCGGGCAAAAAACGCCGCCGAGCGTGCCTCGTACGTCGGGGCATAGGCAGCACAGGTGCGACCGCAGCCCCAGTCTCTGTGGTGCCGTGGAAGCGGCGGCAGTGGGTGCACAGGGCTGGCCACAGCTTTGGGGGCTGGGCTCTTTGGCGTGGGAGAAATCCCCGGACGTTCGCAAGCCCCGTGCCGGGTTCGGGCAAAAAACGCCGCCGAGCGTGCCTCGTACGTCGGGGCATAGGTAGCACAGGTGCGACCGCAGCCCCAGTCTCTGTGGTGCCGTGGAAGCGGCGGCAGTGGGGGCACAGGGCTGCCTATAGTTTTGGGGGGTGGCCTCTTTGGCGTGGGAGAAATCCCCGGGCGTTCGCAAGCCCCGTGCCGGGTTCGGGCAAAAAACGCCGCCGAGCGTGCCTCGTACGTCGGGGCATAGGTAGCACAGGTGAGACCGCAGCCCCAGTCTTAGTGGTGCCGTGGAAGCGGCGGCAGTGGGGGCACAGGGCTGCCTATAGTTTTGGGGGGTGGCCTCTTTGGCGTGGGAGAAATCCCCGGACGTTCGCAAGCCCCGTGCCGGGTTCGGGCAAAAAATGCTGCCGAACGTACATCGTACGTCGGGGCATAGGTAGCACAGGTGAGACCGCAGCCCCAGTCTCTGTGGTGCCGTGGAAGCGGCGGCAGTGGGGGCACAGGGCTGCCTATAGTTTTGGGGGGTGGGATCTTTGGCATGGGAGAAATCCCCGGACGTTCGCAAGCCCCGTGCCGGGTTCGGGCAAAAAACGCCGCCGAGCGTGCCTCGTACGTCGGGGCATAGGCAGCACAGGTGAGACCGCAGCCCCAGTCTCTGTGGTGCCGTGGAAGCGGCGGCAGTTGGGGCCGAGGGCTGGCCACAGCTTTGGGGGGTGGGCTCTTTGGCGTGGGAGAAATCCCCGGACATTCGCAAGCCCCGTGCCGGGTTCGGGCAAAAAACGCCGCCGAGCGTGCCTCGTACGTCGGGGCATAGGTAGCACAGGTGAGACCGCAGCCCCAGTCTCTGTGGTGCCGTGGAAGCGGCGGCAGTGGGGGCCGAGGGCTGGCAACAGCTTTGGGGGGTGGGATCTTTGGTGTGGGAGAAATCCCCGGACGTTCGCAAGCCCCGTGCCGGGTTCGGGCAAAAAACGCCGCCGAGCGTGCCTCGTACGTCGGGGCATAGGCAGCACAGGTGAGACCGCAGCCCCAGTCTCTGTGGTGCCGTGGAAGCGGCGGCAGTGGGGGCCGAGGGCTGGGTATAGTTTTGGGGGCTGGCCTCTTTGGCGTGGGAGAAATCCCCGGACGTTCGCAAGCCCCGTGCCGGGTTCGGGCAAAAAACGCCGCCGAGCGTGCCTCGTACGTCGGGGCATAGGCAGCACAGGTGCGACCGCAGCCCCAGTCTCTGTGGTGCCGTGGAAGCGGCGGCAGTGGGGGCACAGGGCTGCCTATAGTTTTGGGGGGTGGGATCTTTGGTGTGGGAGAAATCCCCGGACGTTCGCAAGCCCCGTGCCGGGTTCGGGCAAAAAACGCCGCCGAGCGTGCCTCATATGTCGGGGCATAGGTAGCACAGGTGAGACCGCAGCCCCAGTCTCTGTGGTGCCGTCGAAGCAGCGGCAGTGGGTGCACAGGGCTGGCCACAGCTTTGGGGGCTGGGCTCTTTGGCGTGGGAGAAATCCCCGGACGTTCGCAAGCCCCGTGCCGGGTTCGGGCAAAAAACGCCGCCGAGCGTGCCTCATACGTCGGGGCATAGGCAGCACAGGTGCGACCGCAGCCCCAGTCTCTGTGGTGCCGTGGAAGTGGTGGCAGTGGGTGCACAGGGCTGGCTATAGTTTTGGGGGGTGGGATCTTTGACTTGGGAGAAATCCCCGGACGTTCGCAAGCCCTGTGCCGGGTTCGGGCAAAAAACGCCGCCGAGCGTGCCTCGTACGTCGGAGCATAGGCAGCACAGGTGCAACCGCAGCCCCAGTCTCTGTGGTGCCGTCGAAGCGGCGGCAGTGGGTGCACAGGGCTGGCCACAGCTTTGGGGGCTGGGCTCTTTGGTGTGGGAGAAATCCCCGGACGTTCGCAAGCCCCGTGCCGGGTTCGGGCAAAAAACGCCGCCGAGCGTGCCTCATACGTCGTGGCATAGGTAGCACAGGTGAGACCGCAGCCCCAGTCTCTGTGGTGCCGTGGAAGCGGCGGCAGTGGGGGCACAGGGCTGGCTATAGTTTTGGGGGGTGGCCTCATTGGCGTGGGAGAAATCCCCGGACGTTCGCAAGCCCTGTGCCTGGTTCGGGCAAAAAACGCCGCCGAGCGTGCCTCGTACGTCGGAGCATAGGCAGCACAGGTGAGACCGCAGCCCCAGTCTCTGTGGTGCCGTGGAAGCGGCGGCAGTGGGTGCACAGGGCTGCCTATAGTTTTGGGGGGTGGCCTCTTTGGTGTGGGAGAAATCCCCGGACGTTCGCAAGCCCCGTGCCGGGTTCGGGCAAAAAAACGCCCCGAGCGTGCCTCGTACGTCGGGGCATAGGCAGCACAGGTGCGACCGCAGCCCCAGTCTCTGTGGTGCCGTGGAAGCGGCGGCAGTGGGGGCCGAGGGCTGGATATAGTTTTGGGGGGTGGCCTCTTTGGCGTGGGAGAAATCCCCGGACGTTCGCAAGCCCCGTGCCGGGTTCGGGCAAAAAACGCCCCGAGCGTGCCTCGTACGTCGGGGCATAGGCAGCACAGGTGCGACCGCAGCCCCAGTCTCTGTGGTGCCGTGGAAGCGGCGGCAGTGGGTGCACAGGGCTGCCTATAGTTTTGGGGGATGGGATCTTTGGCGTGGGAGAAATCCCCGGACGTTCGCAAGCCCCGTGCCGGGTTCGGGCAAAAAACGCCGCCGAGCGTGCCTCGTACGTCGGAGCATAGGCAGCACAGGTGCAACCGCAGCCCCAGTCTCTGTGGTGCCGTGGAAGCGGCGGCAGTGGGTGCACAGGGCTGGCCACAGCTTTGGGGGCTGGGCTCTTTGGTGTGGGAGAAATCCCCGGACGTTCGCAAGCCCCGTGCCGGGTTCGGGCAAAAAACGCCGCCGAGCGTGCCTCATACGTCGGGGCATAGGCAGCACAGGTGCGACCGCCCCCCCAGTCTCTGTGGTGCCGTGGAAGCGGCGGCAGTGGGGGCACAGGGCTGCCTATAGTTTTGGGGGGTGGCCTCTTTGGCGTGGGAGAAATCCCCGGACGTTCGCAAGCCCCGTGCCGGGTTCGGGCAAAAAACGCCGCCGAGCGTGCCTCGTACGTCGGGGCATAGGTAGCACAGGTGAGACTGCAGCCCCAGTCTTAGTGGTGCCGTGGAAGCGGCGGCAGTGGGTGCACAGGGCTGGCCACAGCTTTGGGGGCTGGGCTCTTTGGTGTGGGAGAAATCCCCGGACGTTCGCAAGCCCCGTGCCGGGTTCGGGCAAAAAACGCCGCCGAGCGTGCCTCGTACGTCGGGGCATAGGTAGCACAGGTGAGACCGCAGCCCCAGTCTTAGTGGTGCCGTGGAAGCGGCGGCAGTGGGGGCACAGGGCTGGCCACAGCTTTGGGGGCTGCGCTCTTTGGCGTGGGAGAAATCCCCGGACGTTCGCAAGCCCCGTGCCGGGTTCGGGCAAAAAACGCCGCCGAGCGTGCCTCGTACGTCGGGGCATAGGCAGCACAGGTGCAACCGCAGCCCCAGTCTCTGTGGTGCCGTGTAAGCGGCAGCAGTGGGGGCCGAGGGCTGGCTATAGTTTTGGGGGCTGGGCTCTTTGGCGTGGGAGAAATCCCCGGACGTTCGCAAGCCCCGTGCCGGGTTCGGGCAAAAAACGCCGCCGAGCGTGCCTCGTACGTCGGGGCATAGGCAGCACAGGTGAGACCGCAGCCCCAGTCTCTGTGGTGCCGTGGAAGCGTTGGCAGTGGGGGCCGAGGGCTGGCTCTAGTTTTGGGGGCTGGCCTCTTTGGCGTGGGAGAAATCCCCGGACGTTCGCAAGCCCCGAGCCGGGTTCGGGCAAAAAACGCCGCCGAGCGTGCCTTGTACGTCGGGGCATAGGCAGCACAGGTGCGACCGCAGCCCCAGTCTCTGTGGTGCCGTGGAAGCGGCGGCAGTGGGGGCCAAGGGCTGGCTCTAGTTTTGGGGGCTGGGCTCTTTGGTGTTGGAGAAATCCCCGGACGTTCGCAAGCCCCGTGCCGGGTTCGGGCAAAAAACGCCGCCGAGCGTGCCTCGTACGTCGGGGCATAGGCAGCACAGGTGAGACCGCAGCCCCAGTCTCTGTGGTGCCGTGGAAGCGGCGGCAGTGGGGGCACAGGTCTGGCTATAGTTTTGGGGGGTGGGATCTTTGGCGTGGGAGAAATCCCCGGACGTTCGCAAGCCCCGTGCGGGGTTCAGGCAAAAAACGCCGCCGAGCGTGCCTCATACGTCGGAGCATAGGCAGCACAGGTGAGACCGCAGCCCCAGTCTTAGTGGTGCCGTGGAAGCGGCGGCAGTGGTTGCACAGGGCTGGCCACAGCTTTGGGGGCTGGGCTCTTTTCTGTGGGAGAAATCCCCGGACGTTCGCAAGCCCCGTGCCGGGTTCGGGCAAAAAACGCCGCCGAGCGTGCCTCATACGTCGGGGCATAGGCAGCACAGGTGAGACCGCAGCCCCAGTCTCTGTGGTGCCGTGGAAGCGGCGGCAGTGGGGGCCGAGGGCTGGCCACAGCTTTGGGGGCTGGGCTCTTTGGTGTGGGAGAAATCCCCGGACGTTCGCAAGCCCCGTGCCGGGTTCGGGCAAAAATCGCCGCCGAGCGTGCCTCGTACGTCGGGGCATAGGCAGCACAGGTGAGACCGCAGCCCCAGCCTCTGTGGTGCCGTGGAAGCGGCGGCAGTGGGTGCACAGGGCTGGCCACAGCTTTGGGGGCTGCGCTCTTTGGCGTGGGAGAAATCCCCGGACGTTCGCAAGCCCCGTGCCGGGTTCGGGCAAAAAACGCCGCCGAGTGTGCCTCGTACGTCGGGGCATAGGTAGCACAGGTGAGACCGCAGCCCCAGTCTTAGTGGTGCCGTGGAAGCGGCGGCAGTGGGGGCACAGGGCTGGCCACAGCTTTGGGGGCTGCGCTCTTTGGCGTGGGAGAAATCCCCGGACGTTCGCAAGCCCCGTGCCGGGTTCGGGCAAAAAACGCCGCCGAGCGTGCCTCGTACGTCGGGGCATAGGCAGCACAGGTGCGACCGCAGCCCCAGCCTCTGTGGTGCCGTGGAAGCGGCGGCAGTGGGTGCACAGGTCTGGCCACAGCTTTGGGGGCTGCGCTCTTTGGCGTGGGAGAAATCCCCGGACGTTCGCAAGCCCCGTGCCGGGTTCGGGCAAAAAACGCCGCCGAGCGTGCCTCGTACGTCGGAGCATAGGCAGCACAGGTGCGACCGCAGCCCCAGTCTCTGTGGTGCCGTGGAAGCGGCAGCAGTGGGGGCCGAGGGCTGGCTATAGTTTTGGGGGGTGGCCTCTTTGGCGTGGGAGAAATCCCCGGGCGTTCGCAAGCCCCGTGCCGGGTTCGGGCAAAAAACGCCGCCGAGCGTGCCTCGTACGTCGGGGCATAGGTAGCACAGGTGCGACCGCAGCCCCAGTCTCTGTGGTGCCGTGGAAGCGGCGGCAGTGGGGGCACAGGGCTGCCTATAGTTTTGGGGGGTGGCCTCTTTGGCGTGGGAGAAATCCCCGGGCGTTCGCAAGCCCCGTGCCGGGTTCGGGCAAAAAACGCCGCCGAGCGTGCCTCGTACGTCGGGGCATAGGTAGCACAGGTGAGACCGCAGCCCCAGTCTTAGTGGTGCCGTGGAAGCGGCGGCAGTGGGGGCACAGGGCTGGCTATAGTTTTGGGGGCTGGGCTCTTTGGCGTGGGAGAAATCCCCGGACGTTCGCAAGCCCCGTGCCGGGTTCGGGCAAAAAATGCTGCCGAACGTACATCGTACGTCGGGGCATAGGTAGCACAGGTGAGACCGCAGCCCCAGTCTCTGTGGTGCCGTGGAAGCGGCGGCAGTGGGGGCACAGGGCTGGCCACAGCTTTGGGGGCTGCGCTCTTTGGCGTGGGAGAAATCCCCGGACGTTCGCAAGCCCCGTGCCGGGTTCGGGCAAAAAACGCCGCCGAGCGTGCCTCGTACGTCGGGGCATAGGCAGCACAGGTGCAACCGCAGCCCCAGTCTCTGTGGTGCCGTGTAAGCGGCAGCAGTGGGGGCCGAGGGCTGGCTATAGTTTTGGGGGCTGGGCTCTTTGGCGTGGGAGAAATCCCCGGACGTTCGCAAGCCCCGTGCCGGGTTCGGGCAAAAAACGCCGCCGAGCGTGCCTCGTACGTCGGGGCATAGGCAGCACAGGTGAGACCGCAGCCCCAGTCTCTGTGGTGCCGTGGAAGCGTTGGCAGTGGGGGCCGAGGGCTGGCTCTAGTTTTGGGGGCTGGCCTCTTTGGCGTGGGAGAAATCCCCGGACGTTCGCAAGCCCCGAGCCGGGTTCGGGCAAAAAACGCCGCCGAGCGTGCCTTGTACGTCGGGGCATAGGCAGCACAGGTGCGACCGCAGCCCCAGTCTCTGTGGTGCCGTGGAAGCGGCGGCAGTGGGGGCCAAGGGCTGGCCACAGCTTTGGGGGCTGGGCTCTTTGGCGTGGGAGAAATCCCCGGACGTTCGCAAGCCCCGTGCCGGGTTCGGGCAAAAAACGCCGCCGAGCGTGCCTCGTACGTCGGGGCATAGGCAGCACAGGTGCGACCGCAGCCCCAGTCTCTGTGGTGCCGTGGAAGCGGCGGCAGTGGGTGCACAGGGCTGGCCACAGCTTTGGGGGCTGGGCTCTTTGGCGTGGGAGAAATCCCCGGACGTTCGCAAGCCCCGTGCCGGGTTCGGGCAAAAAACGCCGCCGAGCGTGCCTCGTACGTCGGGGCATAGGTAGCACAGGTGCGACCGCAGCCCCAGTCTCTGTGGTGCCGTGGAAGCGGCGGCAGTGGGGGCACAGGGCTGCCTATAGTTTTGGGGGGTGGCCTCTTTGGCGTGGGAGAAATCCCCGGGCGTTCGCAAGCCCCGTGCCGGGTTCGGGCAAAAAACGCCGCCGAGCGTGCCTCGTACGTCGGGGCATAGGTAGCACAGGTGAGACCGCAGCCCCAGTCTTAGTGGTGCCGTGGAAGCGGCGGCAGTGGGGGCACAGGGCTGGCTATAGTTTTGGGGGCTGGGCTCTTTGGCGTGGGAGAAATCCCCGGACGTTCGCAAGCCCCGTGCCGGGTTCGGGCAAAAAATGCTGCCGAACGTACATCGTACGTCGGGGCATAGGTAGCACAGGTGAGACCGCAGCCCCAGTCTTAGTGGTGCCGTGGAAGCGGCGGCAGTGGGGGCACAGGGCTGGCCACAGCTTTGGGGGCTGCGCTCTTTGGCGTGGGAGAAATCCCCGGACGTTCGCAAGCCCCGTGCCGGGTTCGGGCAAAAAACGCCGCCGAGCGTGCCTCGTACGTCGGGGCATAGGCAGCACAGGTGCAACCGCAGCCCCAGTCTCTGTGGTGCCGTGTAAGCGGCAGCAGTGGGGGCCGAGGGCTGGCTATAGTTTTGGGGGCTGGGCTCTTTGGCGTGGGAGAAATCCCCGGACGTTCGCAAGCCCCGTGCCGGGTTCGGGCAAAAAACGCCGCCGAGCGTGCCTCGTACGTCGGGGCATAGGCAGCACAGGTGAGACCGCAGCCCCAGTCTCTGTGGTGCCGTGGAAGCGTTGGCAGTGGGGGCCGAGGGCTGGCTCTAGTTTTGGGGGCTGGCCTCTTTGGCGTGGGAGAAATCCCCGGACGTTCGCAAGCCCCGAGCCGGGTTCGGGCAAAAAACGCCGCCGAGCGTGCCTTGTACGTCGGGGCATAGGCAGCACAGGTGCGACCGCAGCCCCAGTCTCTGTGGTGCCGTCGAAGCGGCGGCAGTGGGGGCCAAGGGCTGGCTCTAGTTTTGGGGGCTGGGCTCTTTGGTGTTGGAGAAATCCCCGGACGTTCGCAAGCCCCGTGCCGGGTTCGGGCAAAAAACGCCGCCGAGCGTGCCTCGTACGTCGGGGCATAGGCAGCACAGGTGAGACCGCAGCCCCAGTCTCTGTGGTGCCGTGGAAGCGGCGGCAGTGGGGGCACAGGTCTGGCTATAGTTTTGGGGGGTGGGATCTTTGGCGTGGGAGAAATCCCCGGACGTTCGCAAGCCCCGTGCCGGGTTCGGGCAAAAAACGCCGCCGAGCGTGCCTCATACGTCGGGGCATAGGTAGCACAGGTGAGACCACAGCCCCAGTCTCTGTGGTGCCGTGGAAGCGGCGGCAGTGGGGGCCGAGGGCTGGCTATAGTTTTGGGGGCTGGGCTCTTTGGCGTGGGAGAAATCCCCGGACGTTCGCAAGCCCCGTGCGGGGTTCAGGCAAAAAACGCCGCCGAGCGTGCCTCGTACGTCGGAGCATAGGCAGCACAGGTGAGACCGCAGCCCCAGTCTTAGTGGTGCCGTGGAAGCGGCGGCAGTGGGTGCACAGGGCTGGCCACAGCTTTGGGGGCTGGGCTCTTTTCTGTGGGAGAAATCCCCGGACGTTCGCAAGCCCCGTGCCGGGTTCGGGCAAAAAACGCCGCCGAGCGTGCCTCATACGTCGGGGCATAGGCAGCACAGGTGAGACCGCAGCCCCAGTCTCTGTGGTGCCGTGGAAGCGGCGGCAGTGGGGGCCGAGGGCTGGCCACAGCTTTGGGGGCTGGGCTCTTTGGTGTGGGAGAAATCCCCGGACGTTCGCAAGCCCCGTGCCGGGTTCGGGCAAAAAACGCCGCCGAGCGTGCCTCGTACGTCGGGGGCATAGGCAGCACAGGTGAGACCGCAGCCCCAGTCTCTGTGGTGCCGTGGAAGCGGCGGCAGTGGGTGCACAGGGCTGGCGACAGCTTTGCGGTCTGGGCTCCTTGGTGTGGGAGAAATCCCCGGACGTTCGCAAGCCCCGTGCCGGGTTCGGGCAAAAATCGCCGCCGAGCGTGCCTCGTACGTCGGGGCATAGGCAGCACAGGTGAGACCGCAGCCCCAGCCTCTGTGGTGCCGTGGAAGCGGCGGCAGTGGGTGCACAGGGCTGGCCACAGCTTTGGGGGCTGCGCTCTTTGGCGTGGGAGAAATCCCCGGACGTTCGCAAGCCCCGTGCCGGGTTCGGGCAAAAAACGCCGCCGAGCGTGCCTCGTACGTCGGGGCATAGGTAGCACAGGTGAGACCGCAGCCCCAGTCTTAGTGGTGCCGTGGAAGCGGCGGCAGTGGGGGCACAGGGCTGGCCACAGCTTTGGGGGCTGCGCTCTTTGGCGTGGGAGAAATCCCCGGACGTTCGCAAGCCCCGTGCCGGGTTCGGGCAAAAAACGCCGCCGAGCGTGCCTCGTACGTCGGGGCATAGGCAGCACAGGTGCGACCGCAGCCCCAGCCTCTGTGGTGCCGTGGAAGCGGCGGCAGTGGGTGCACAGGTCTGGCCACAGCTTTGGGGGCTGCGCTCTTTGGCGTGGGAGAAATCCCCGGACGTTCGCAAGCCCCGTGCCGGGTTCGGGCAAAAAACGCCGCCGAGCGTGCCTCGTACGTCGGAGCATAGGCAGCACAGGTGCGACCGCAGCCCCAGTCTCTGTGGTGCCGTGGAAGCGGCGGCAGTGAGTGCACAGGGCTGGCCACAGCTTTGGGGGCTGCGCTCTTTGGCGTGGGAGAAATCCCCGGACGTTCGCAAGCCCCGTGCCGGGTTCGGGCAAAAAACGCCGCCGAGCGTGCCTCGTACGTCGGGGCATAGGCAGCACAGGTGCGACCGCAGCCCCAGTCTCTGTGGTGCCGTGGAAGCGGCGGCAGTGGGTGCACAGGGCTGGCCACAGCTTTGGGGGCTGGGCTCTTTGGCGTGGGAGAAATCCCCGGACGTTCGCAAGCCCCGTGCCGGGTTCGGGCAAAAAACGCCGCCGAGCGTGCCTCGTACGTCGGGGCATAGGTAGCACAGGTGCGACCGCAGCCCCAGTCTCTGTGGTGCCGTGGAAGCGGCGGCAGTGGGGGCACAGGGCTGCCTATAGTTTTGGGGGGTGGCCTCTTTGGCGTGGGAGAAATCCCCGGGCGTTCGCAAGCCCCGTGCCGGGTTCGGGCAAAAAACGCCGCCGAGCGTGCCTCGTACGTCGGGGCATAGGTAGCACAGGTGAGACCGCAGCCCCAGTCTTAGTGGTGCCGTGGAAGCGGCGGCAGTGGGGGCACAGGGCTGGCTATAGTTTTGGGGGCTGGGCTCTTTGGCGTGGGAGAAATCCCCGGACGTTCGCAAGCCCCGTGCCGGGTTCGGGCAAAAAATGCTGCCGAACGTACATCGTACGTCGGGGCATAGGTAGCACAGGTGAGACCGCAGCCCCAGTCTCTGTGGTGCCGTGGAAGCGGCGGCAGTGGGGGCACAGGGCTGCCTATAGTTTTGGGGGGTGGGATCTTTGGCATGGGAGAAATCCCCGGACGTTCGCAAGCCCCGTGCCGGGTTCGGGCAAAAAACGCCGCCGAGCGTGCCTCGTACGTCGGGGCATAGGCAGCACAGGTGAGACCGCAGCCCCAGTCTCTGTGGTGCCGTGGAAGCGGCGGCAGTTGGGGCCGAGGGCTGGCCACAGCTTTGGGGGGTGGGCTCTTTGGCGTGGGAGAAATCCCCGGACATTCGCAAGCCCCGTGCCGGGTTCGGGCAAAAAACGCCGCCGAGCGTGCCTCGTACGTCGGGGCATAGGTAGCACAGGTGAGACCGCAGCCCCAGTCTCTGTGGTGCCGTGGAAGCGGCGGCAGTTGGGGCCGAGGGCTGGCCACAGCTTTGGGGGGTGGGCTCTTTGGCGTGGGAGAAATCCCCGGACATTCGCAAGCCCCGTGCCGGGTTCGGGCAAAAAAACGCCGCCGAGCGTGCCTCGTACGTCGGGGCATAGGTAGCACAGGTGAGACCGCAGCCCCAGTCTCTGTGGTGCCGTGGAAGCGGCGGCAGTGGGGGCCGAGGGCTGGGTATAGTTTTGGGGGCTGGCCTCTTTGGCGTGGGAGAAATCCCCGGACGTTCGCAAGCCCCGTGCCGGGTTCGGGCAAAAAACGCCGCCGAGCGTGCCTCGTACGTCGGGGCATAGGCAGCACAGGTGCGACCGCAGCCCCAGTCTCTGTGGTGCCGTGGAAGCGGCGGCAGTGGGGGCACAGGGCTGCCTATAGTTTTGGGGGGTGGGATCTTTGGTGTGGGAGAAATCCCCGGACGTTCGCAAGCCCCGTGCCGGGTTCGGGCAAAAAACGCCGCCGAGCGTGCCTCGTACGTCGGGGCATAGGTAGCACAGGTGAGACCGCAGCCCCAGTCTCTGTGGTGCCGTCGAAGCAGCGGCAGTGGGTGCACAGGGCTGGCCACAGCTTTGGGGGCTGGGCTCTTTGGCGTGGGAGAAATCCCCGGACGTTCGCAAGCCCCGTGCCGGGTTCGGGCAAAAAACGCCGCCGAGCGTGCCTCATACGTCGGGGCATAGGCAGCACAGGTGCGACCGCAGCCCCAGTCTCTGTGGTGCCGTGGAAGCGGCGGCAGTGGGTGCACAGGGCTGCCTATAGTTTTGGGGGATGGGATCTTTGGCGTGGGAGAAATCCCCGGACGTTCGCAAGCCCCGTGCCGGGTTCGGGCAAAAAACGCCGCCGAGCGTGCCTCGTACGTCGGAGCATAGGCAGCACAGGTGCAACCGCAGCCCCAGTCTCTGTGGTGCCGTGGAAGCGGCGGCAGTGGGTGCACAGGGCTGGCCACAGCTTTGGGGGCTGGGCTCTTTGGTGTGGGAGAAATCCCCGGACGTTCGCAAGCCCCGTGCCGGGTTCGGGCAAAAAACGCCGCCGAGCGTGCCTCATACGTCGGGGCATAGGCAGCACAGGTGCGACCGCACCCCCAGTCTCTGTGGTGCCGTGGAAGCGGCGGCAGTGGGGGCACAGGGCTGCCTATAGTTTTGGGGGGTGGCCTCTTTGGCGTGGGAGAAATCCCCGGGCGTTCGCAAGCCCCGTGCCGGGTTCGGGCAAAAAACGCCGCCGAGCGTGCCTCGTACGTCGGGGCATAGGTAGCACAGGTGAGACTGCAGCCCCAGTCTCTGTGGTGCCGTGGAAGCGGCGGCAGTGGGTGCACAGGGCTGGCTATAGTTTTGGGGGCTGGGCTCTTTGGTGTGGGAGAAATCCCCGGACATTCGCAAGCCCCGTGCCGGGTTCGGGCAAAAAACGCCGCCGAGCGTGCCTCGTACGTCGGGGCATAGGTAGCACAGGTGAGACCGCAGCCCCAGTCTCTGTGGTGCCGTGGAAGCGGCGGCAGTGGGGGCACAGGGCTGGCCACAGCTTTGGGGGCTGCGCTCTTTGGCGTGGGAGAAATCCCCGGACGTTCGCAAGCCCCGTGCCGGGTTCGGGCAAAAAACGCCGCCGAGCGTGCCTCGTACGTCGGGGCATAGGCAGCACAGGTGCAACCGCAGCCCCAGTCTCTGTGGTGCCGTGTAAGCGGCAGCAGTGGGGGCCGAGGGCTGGCTATAGTTTTGGGGGCTGGGCTCTTTGGCGTGGGAGAAATCCCCGGACGTTCGCAAGCCCCGTGCCGGGTTCGGGCAAAAAACGCCGCCGAGCGTGCCTCGTACGTCGGGGCATAGGCAGCACAGGTGAGACCGCAGCCCCAGTCTCTGTGGTGCCGTGGAAGCGTTGGCAGTGGGGGCCGAGGGCTGGCTCTAGTTTTGGGGGGTGGCCTCTTTGGCGTGGGAGAAATCCCCGGACGTTCGCAAGCCCCGAGCCGGGTTCGGGCAAAAAACGCCGCCGAGCGTGCCTTGTACGTCGGGGCATAGGCAGCACAGGTGCGACCGCAGCCCCAGTCTCTGTGGTGCCGTGGAAGCGGCGGCAGTGGGGGCCAAGGGCTGGCTCTAGTTTTGGGGGCTGGGCTCTTTGGTGTTGGAGAAATCCCCGGACGTTCGCAAGCCCCGTGCCGGGTTCGGGCAAAAAACGCCGCCGAGCGTGCCTCGTACGTCGGGGCATAGGCAGCACAGGTGAGACCGCAGCCCCAGTCTCTGTGGTGCCGTGGAAGCGGCGGCAGTGGGGGCACAGGTCTGGCTATAGTTTTGGGGGGTGGGATCTTTGGCGTGGGAGAAATCCCCGGACGTTCGCAAGCCCCGTGCCGGGTTCGGGCAAAAAACGCCGCCGAGCGTGCCTCATACGTCGGGGCATAGGTAGCACAGGTGAGACCACAGCCCCAGTCTCTGTGGTGCCGTGGAAGCGGCGGCAGTGGGGGCCGAGGGCTGGCTATAATTTTGGGGGATGGGATCTTTGGCGTGGGAGAAATCCCCGGACGTTCGCAAGCCCCGTGCGGGGTTCAGGCAAAAAACGCCGCCGAGCGTGCCTCGTACGTCGGAGCATAGGCAGCACAGGTGAGACCGCAGCCCCAGTCTTAGTGGTGCCGTGGAAGCGGCGGCAGTGGGTGCACAGGGCTGGCCACAGCTTTGGGGGCTGGGCTCTTTTCTGTGGGAGAAATCCCCGGACGTTCGCAAGCCCCGTGCCGGGTTCGGGCAAAAAACGCCGCCGAGCGTGCCTCATACGTCGGGGCATAGGCAGCACAGGTGAGACCGCAGCCCCAGTCTCTGTGGTGCCGTGGAAGCGGCGGCAGTGGGGGCCGAGGGCTGGCCACAGCTTTGGGGGCTGGGCTCTTTGGTGTGGGAGAAATCCCCGGACGTTCGCAAGCCCCGTGCCGGGTTCGGGCAAAAAACGCCGCCGAGCGTGCCTCGTACGTCGGGGCATAGGCAGCACAGGTGAGACCGCAGCCCCAGTCTCTGTGGTGCCGTGGAAGCGGCGGCAGTGGGTGCACAGGGCTGGCGACAGCTTTGCGGTCTGGGCTCCTTGGTGTGGGAGAAATCCCCGGACGTTCGCAAGCCCCGTGCCGGGTTCGGGCAAAAATCGCCGCCGAGCGTGCCTCGTACGTCGGGGCATAGGCAGCACAGGTGAGACCGCAGCCCCAGCCTCTGTGGTGCCGTGGAAGCGGCGGCAGTGGGTGCACAGGGCTGGCCACAGCTTTGGGGGCTGCGCTCTTTGGCGTGGGAGAAATCCCCGGACGTTCGCAAGCCCCGTGCCGGGTTCGGGCAAAAAACGCCGCCGAGCGTGCCTCGTACGTCGGGGCATAGGTAGCACAGGTGAGACCGCAGCCCCAGTCTTAGTGGTGCCGTGGAAGCGGCGGCAGTGGGGGCACAGGGCTGGCCACAGCTTTGGGGGCTGCGCTCTTTGGCGTGGGAGAAATCCCCGGACGTTCGCAAGCCCCGTGCCGGGTTCGGGCAAAAAACGCCGCCGAGCGTGCCTCGTACGTCGGGGCATAGGCAGCACAGGTGCGACCGCAGCCCCAGCCTCTGTGGTGCCGTGGAAGCGGCGGCAGTGGGTGCACAGGTCTGGCCACAGCTTTGGGGGCTGCGCTCTTTGGCGTGGGAGAAATCCCCGGACGTTCGCAAGCCCCGTGCCGGGTTCGGGCAAAAAACGCCGCCGAGCGTGCCTCGTACGTCGGAGCATAGGCAGCACAGGTGCGACCGCAGCCCCAGTCTCTGTGGTGCCGTGGAAGCGGCGGCAGTGAGTGCACAGGGCTGGCCACAGCTTTGGGGGCTGCGCTCTTTGGCGTGGGAGAAATCCCCGGACGTTCGCAAGCCCCGTGCCGGGTTCGGGCAAAAAACGCCGCCGAGCGTGCCTCGTACGTCGGGGCATAGGCAGCACAGGTGCGACCGCAGCCCCAGTCTCTGTGGTGCCGTGGAAGCGGCGGCAGTGGGTGCACAGGGCTGGCCACAGCTTTGGGGGCTGGGCTCTTTGGCGTGGGAGAAATCCCCGGACGTTCGCAAGCCCCGTGCCGGGTTCGGGCAAAAAACGCCGCCGAGCGTGCCTCGTACGTCGGGGCATAGGTAGCACAGGTGCGACCGCAGCCCCAGTCTCTGTGGTGCCGTGGAAGCGGCGGCAGTGGGGGCACAGGGCTGCCTATAGTTTTGGGGGGTGGCCTCTTTGGTGTGGGAGAAATCCCCGGGCGTTCGCAAGCCCCGTGCCGGGTTCGGGCAAAAAACGCCGCCGAGCGTGCCTCGTACGTCGGGGCATAGGTAGCACAGGTGAGACCGCAGCCCCAGTCTTAGTGGTGCCGTGGAAGCGGCGGCAGTGGGGGCACAGGGCTGGCTATAGTTTTGGGGGCTGGGCTCTTTGGCGTGGGAGAAATCCCCGGACGTTCGCAAGCCCCGTGCCGGGTTCGGGCAAAAAATGCTGCCGAACGTACATCGTACGTCGGGGCATAGGTAGCACAGGTGAGACCGCAGCCCCAGTCTCTGTGGTGCCGTGGAAGCGGCGGCAGTGGGGGCACAGGGCTGCCTATAGTTTTGGGGGGTGGGATCTTTGGCATGGGAGAAATCCCCGGACGTTCGCAAGCCCCGTGCCGGGTTCGGGCAAAAAACGCCGCCGAGCGTGCCTCGTACGTCGGGGCATAGGCAGCACAGGTGAGACCGCAGCCCCAGTCTCTGTGGTGCCGTGGAAGCGGCGGCAGTTGGGGCCGAGGTCTGGCCACAGCTTTGGGGGGTGGGCTCTTTGGCGTGGGAGAAATCCCCGGACATTCGCAAGCCCCGTGCCGGGTTCGGGCAAAAAAACGCCGCCGAGCGTGCCTCGTACGTCGGGGCATAGGTAGCACAGGTGAGACCGCAGCCCCAGTCTCTGTGGTGCCGTGGAAGCGGCGGCAGTGGGGGCCGAGGGCTGGCAACAGCTTTGGGGGGTGGGATCTTTGGTGTGGGAGAAATCCCCGGACGTTCGCAAGCCCCGTGCCGGGTTCGGGCAAAAAACGCCGCCGAGCGTGCCTCGTACGTCGGGGCATAGGCAGCACAGGTGAGACCGCAGCCCCAGTCTCTGTGGTGCCGTGGAAGCGGCGGCAGTGGGGGCCGAGGGCTGGGTATAGTTTTGGGGGCTGGCCTCTTTGGCGTGGGAGAAATCCCCGGACGTTCGCAAGCCCTGTGCCGGGTTCGGGCAAAAAACGCCGCCGAGCGTGCCTCGTACGTCGGGGCATAGGCAGCACAGGTGCGACCGCAGCCCCAGTCTCTGTGGTGCCGTGGAAGCGGCGGCAGTGGGGGCACAGGGCTGCCTATAGTTTTGGGGGGTGGGATCTTTGGTGTGGGAGAAATCCCCGGACGTTCGCAAGCCCCGTGCCGGGTTCGGGCAAAAAAACGCCGCCGAGCGTGCCTCATATGTCGGGGCATAGGTAGCACAGGTGAGACCGCAGCCCCAGTCTCTGTGGTGCCGTCGAAGCAGCGGCAGTGGGTGCACAGGGCTGGCCACAGCTTTGGGGGCTGGGCTCTTTGGCGTGGGAGAAATCCCCGGACGTTCGCAAGCCCCGTGCCGGGTTCGGGCAAAAAACGCCGCCGAGCGTGCCTCATACGTCGGGGCATAGGCAGCACAGGTGCGACCGCAGCCCCAGTCTCTGTGGTGCCGTGGAAGTGGTGGCAGTGGGTGCACAGGGCTGGCTATAGTTTTGGGGGGTGGGATCTTTGACTTGGGAGAAATCCCCGGACGTTCGCAAGCCCTGTGCCGGGTTCGGGCAAAAAAACGCCGCCGAGCGTGCCTCGTACGTCGGAGCATAGGCAGCACAGGTGCAACCGCAGCCCCAGTCTCTGTGGTGCCGTCGAAGCGGCGGCAGTGGGTGCACAGGGCTGGCCACAGCTTTGGGGGCTGGGCTCTTTGGTGTGGGAGAAATCCCCGGACGTTCGCAAGCCCCGTGCCGGGTTCGGGCAAAAAACGCCGCCGAGCGTGCCTCATACGTCGTGGCATAGGTAGCACAGGTGAGACCGCAGCCCCAGTCTCTGTGGTGCCGTGGAAGCGGCGGCAGTGGGGGCCGAGGGCTGGCCACAGCTTTGGGGGGTGGCCTCTTTGGCGTGGGAGAAATCCCCGGACGTTCGCAAGCCCCGTGCCGGGTTCGGGCAAAAAACGCCGCCGAGCGTGCCTCGTACGTCGGGGCATAGGTAGCACAGGTGAGACCGCAGCCCCAGTCTCTGTGGTGCCGTCGAAGCGGCGGCAGTGGGGGCCGAGGGCTGGCCGCAGCTTTGGTGGGTGGCCTCTTTGGCGTGGGAGAAATCCCCGGACGTTCGCAAGCCCCGTGCCGGGTTCGGGCAAAAAACGCCGCCGAGCGTGCCTCGTACGTCGGGGCATAGGTAGCACAGGTGAGACCGCAGCCCCAGTCTCTGTGGTGCCGTGGAAGCGGCGGCAGTGGGGGCACAGGGCTGGCTATAGTTTTGGGGGGTGGCCTCATTGGCGTGGGAGAAATCCCCGGACGTTCGCAAGCCCCGTGCCGGGTTCGGGCAAAAAACGCCGCCGAGCGTGCCTCGTACGTCGGAGCATAGGCAGCACAGGTGAGACCGCAGCCCCAGCCTCTGTGGTGCCGTGGAAGCGGCGGCAGTGGGGGCCGAGGGCTGGATATAGTTTTGGGGGGTGGCCTCTTTGGTGTGGGAGAAATCCCCGGACGTTCGCAAGCCCCGTGCCGGGTTCGGGCAAAAAACGCCCCGAGCGTGCCTCGTACGTCGGGGCATAGGCAGCACAGGTGCGACCGCAGCCCCAGTCTCTGTGGTGCCGTGGAAGCGGCGGCAGTGGGGGCACAGGGCTGCCTATAGTTTTGGGGGGTGGCCTCTTTGGCGTGGGAGAAATCCCCGGACGTTCGCAAGCCCCGTGCCGGGTTCGGGCAAAAAACGCCGCCGAGCGTGCCTCATACGTCGGGGCATAGGCAGCACAGGTGCGACCGCAGCCCCAGTCTCTGTGGTGCCGTGGAAGCGGCGGCAGTGGGGGCCGAGGGCTGGCTATAGTTTTGGGGGGTGGCCTCTTTGGCGTGGGAGAAATCCCCGGACGTTCGCAAGCCCCGTGCCGGGTTCGGGCAAAAAACGCCGCCGAGCGTGCCTCATACTTCGGGGCATAGGCAGCACAGGTGCGACCGCAGCCCCAGTCTCTGTGGTGCCGTCGAAGCGGCGGCAGTGGGTGCACAGTGCTGGCCACAGCTTTGGGGGCTGGGCTCTTTGGCGTGGGAGAAATCCCCGGACGTTCGCAAGCCCCGTGCCGGGTTCGGGCAAAAAACGCCGCCGAGCGTGCCTCATACGTCGGGGCATAGGCAGCACAGGTGCGACCGCAGCCCCAGTCTCTGTGGTGCCGTGGAAGCGGCGGCAGTGGGTGCACAGGGCTGGCTATAGTTTTGGGGGATGGGATCTTTGGCGTGGGAGAAATCCCCGGACGTTCGCAAGCCCCGTGCCGGGTTCGGGCAAAAAACGCCGCCGAGCGTGCCTCGTACGTCGGAGCATAGGCAGCACAGGTGCAACCGCAGCCCCAGTCTCTGTGGTGCCGTGGAAGCGGCGGCAGTGGGTGCACAGGGCTGGCCACAGCTTTGGGGGCTGGGCTCTTTGGTGTGGGAGAAATCCCCGGACGTTCGCAAGCCCCGTGCCGGGTTCGGGCAAAAAACGCCGCCGAGCGTGCCTCATACGTCGGGGCATAGGCAGCACAGGTGCGACCGCACCCCCAGTCTCTGTGGTGCCGTGGAAGCGGCGGCAGTGGGGGCACAGGGCTGCCTATAGTTTTGGGGGGTGGCCTCTTTGGCGTGGGAGAAATCCCCGGGCGTTCGCAAGCCCCGTGCCGGGTTCGGGCAAAAAACGCCGCCGAGCGTGCCTCGTACGTCGGGGCATAGGTAGCACAGGTGAGACTGCAGCCCCAGTCTTAGTGGTGCCGTGGAAGCGGCGGCAGTGGGTGCACAGGGCTGGCCACAGCTTTGGGGGCTGGGCTCTTTGGTGTGGGAGAAATCCCCGGACGTTCGCAAGCCCCGTGCCGGGTTCGGGCAAAAAACGCCGCCGAACGTACCTCATACGTCGGAGCATAGGCAGCACAGGTGAGACCGCAGCCCCAGTCTCTGTGGTGCCGTGGAAGCGGCGGCAGTGGGTGCACAGGGATGGACACAGCTTTTGGGGCTGGCCTCTTTGGTGTGGGAGAAATCCCCGGACGTTCGCAAGCCCCGTGCCGGGTTCGGGCAAAAAACGCCGCCGAGCGTGCCTCGTACGTCGGGGCATAGGCAGCAAAGGTGCGACCGCAGCCCCAGTCTCTGTGGTGCCGTCGAAGCGGCGGCAGTGGGGGCCGAGGGCTGGCTATAGTTTTGGGGGGTGGCCTCGTTGCTGTGGGAGAAATCCCCGGGCGTTCGCAAGCCCCGTGCCGGGTTCGGGCAAAAAACGCCGCCGAGCGTGCCTCATACGTCGGGGCATAGGTAGCACAGGTGAGACCGCAGCCCCAGTCTCTGTGGTGCCGTGGAAGCGGCGGCAGTGGGGGCACAGGGCTGGCTATAGTTTTGGGGGGTGGCCTCTTTGGTGTGGGAGAAATCCCCGGACGTTCGCAAGCCCCGTGCCGGGTTCGGGCAAAAAACGCCGCCGAGCGTGCCTCGTACGTCGGGGCATAGGCAGCACAGGTGCGACCGCAGCCCCAGTCTCTGTGGTGCCGTGGAAGCGGTGGCAGTGGGTGCACAGGGCTGGCTATAGTTTTGGGGGGTGGGATCTTTGACTTGGGAGAAATCCCCGGACGTTCGCAAGCCCCGTGCCGGGTTCGGGCAAAAAACGCCGCCGAGCGTGCCTCGTACGTCGGAGCATAGGCAGCACAGGTGCAACCGCAGCCCCAGTCTCTGTGGTGCCGTCGAAGCGGCGGCAGTGGGTGCACAGGGCTGGCCACAGCTTTGGGGGCTGGGCTCTTTGGTGTGGGAGAAATCCCCGGACGTTCGCAAGCCCCGTGCCGGGTTCGGGCAAAAAACGCCGCCGAGCGTGCCTCATACGTCGTGGCATAGGTAGCACAGGTGAGACCGCAGCCCCAGTCTCTGTGGTGCCGTGGAAGCGGCGGCAGTGGGGGCCGAGGGCTGGCCACAGCTTTGGGGGGTGGCCTCTTTGGCGTGGGAGAAATCCCCGGACGTTCGCAAGCCCCGTGCCGGGTTCGGGCAAAAAACGCCGCCGAGCGTGCCTCGTACGTCGGGGCATAGGTAGCACAGGTGAGACCGCAGCCCCAGTCTCTGTGGTGCCGTCGAAGCGGCGGCAGTGGGGGCCGAGGGCTGGACGCAGCTTTGGTGGGTGGCCTCTTTGGCGTGGGAGAAATCCCCGGACGTTCGCAAGCCCCGTGCCGGGTTCGGGCAAAAAACGCCGCCGAGCGTGCCTCGTACGTCGGGGCATAGGTAGCACAGGTGAGACCGCAGCCCCAGTCTCTGTGGTGCCGTGGAAGCGGCGGCAGTGGGGGCACAGGGCTGGCTATAGTTTTGGGGGGTGGCCTCATTGGCGTGGGAGAAATCCCCGGACGTTCGCAAGCCCCGTGCCGGGTTCGGGCAAAAAACGCCGCCGAGCGTGCCTCGTACGTCGGAGCATAGGCAGCACAGGTGAGACCGCAGCCCCAGTCTCTGTGGTGCCGTGGAAGCGGCGGCAGTGGGTGCACAGGGCTGCCTATAGTTTTGGGGGGTGGCCTCTTTGGTGTGGGAGAAATCCCCGGACGTTCGCAAGCCCCGTGCCGGGTTCGGGCAAAAAACGCCCCGAGCGTGCCTCGTACGTCGGGGCATAGGCAGCACAGGTGCGACCGCAGCCCCAGTCTCTGTGGTGCCGTGGAAGCGGCGGCAGTGGGGGCCGAGGGCTGGATATAGTTTTGGGGGGTGGCCTCTTTGGCGTGGGAGAAATCCCCGGACGTTCGCAAGCCCCGTGCCGGGTTCGGGCAAAAAACGCCCCGAGCGTGCCTCGTACGTCGGGGCATAGGCAGCACAGGTGCGACCGCAGCCCCAGTCTCTGTGGTGCCGTGGAAGCGGCGGCAGTGGGGGCACAGGGCTGCCTATAGTTTTGGGGGGTGGCCTCTTTGGCGTGGGAGAAATCCCCGGACGTTCGCAAGCCCCGTGCCGGGTTCGGGCAAAAAACGCCGCCGAGCGTGCCTCATACGTCGGGGCATAGGCAGCACAGGTGCGACCGCAGCCCCAGTCTCTGTGGTGCCGTGGAAGCGGCGGCAGTGGGGGCCGAGGGCTGGCTATAGTTTTGGGGGGTGGCCTCTTTGGCGTGGGAGAAATCCCCGGAGGTTCGCAAGCCCCGTGCCGGGTTCGGGCAAAAAACGCCGCCGAGCGTGCCTCATACTTCGGGGCATAGGCAGCACAGGTGCGACCGCAGCCCCAGTCTCTGTGGTGCCGTCGAAGCGGCGGCAGTGGGTGCACAGGGCTGGCCACAGCTTTGGGGGCTGGGCTCTTTGGCGTGGGAGAAATCCCCGGACGTTCGCAAGCCCCGTGCCGGGTTCGGGCAAAAAACGCCGCCGAGCGTGCCTCATACGTCGGGGCATAGGCAGCACAGGTGCGACCGCAGCCCCAGTCTCTGTGGTGCCGTGGAAGCGGCGGCAGTGGGTGCACAGGGCTGGCTATAGTTTTGGGGGATGGGATCTTTGGCGTGGGAGAAATCCCCGGACGTTCGCAAGCCCCGTGCCGGGTTCGGGCAAAAAACGCCGCCGAGCGTGCCTCGTACGTCGGAGCATAGGCAGCACAGGTGCAACCGCAGCCCCAGTCTCTGTGGTGCCGTGGAAGCGGCGGCAGTGGGTGCACAGGGCTGGCCACAGCTTTGGGGGCTGGGCTCTTTGGTGTGGGAGAAATCCCCGGACGTTCGCAAGCCCCGTGCCGGGTTCGGGCAAAAAACGCCGCCGAGCGTGCCTCATACGTCGGGGCATAGGCAGCACAGGTGCGACCGCACCCCCAGTCTCTGTGGTGCCGTGGAAGCGGCGGCAGTGGGGGCACAGGGCTGCCTATAGTTTTGGGGGGTGGCCTCTTTGGCGTGGGAGAAATCCCCGGGCGTTCGCAAGCCCCGTGCCGGGTTCGGGCAAAAAACGCCGCCGAGCGTGCCTCGTACGTCGGGGCATAGGTAGCACAGGTGAGACTGCAGCCCCAGTCTTAGTGGTGCCGTGGAAGCGGCGGCAGTGGGTGCACAGGGCTGGCCACAGCTTTGGGGGCTGGGCTCTTTGGTGTGGGAGAAATCCCCGGACGTTCGCAAGCCCCGTGCCGGGTTCGGGCAAAAAACGCCGCCGAGCGTGCCTCATACGTCGGAGCATAGGCAGCACAGGTGAGACCGCAGCCCCAGTCTCTGTGGTGCCGTGGAAGCGGCGGCAGTGGGTGCACAGGGATGGACACAGCTTTTGGGGCTGGCCTCTTTGGTGTGGGAGAAATCCCCGGACGTTCGCAAGCCCCGTGCCGGGTTCGGGCAAAAAACGCCGCCGAGCGTGCCTCGTACGTCGGGGCATAGGCAGCAAAGGTGCGACCGCAGCCCCAGTCTCTGTGGTGCCGTCGAAGCGGCGGCAGTGGGGGCCGAGGGCTGGCTATAGTTTTGGGGGGTGGCCTCGTTGCTGTGGGAGAAATCCCCGGGCGTTCGCAAGCCCCGTGCCGGGTTCGGGCAAAAAACGCCGCCGAGCGTGCCTCATACGTCGGGGCATAGGTAGCACAGGTGAGACCGCAGCCCCAGTCTTAGTGGTGCCGTGGAAGCGGCGGCAGTGGGGGCACAGGGCTGGCTATAGTTTTGGGGGGTGGCCTCTTTGGTGTGGGAGAAATCCCCGGACGTTCGCAAGCCCCGTGCCGGGTTCGGGCAAAAAACGCCGCCGAGCGTGCCTCGTACGTCGGGGCATAGGCAGCACAGGTGCGACCGCAGCCCCAGTCTCTGTGGTGCCGTGGAAGCGGTGGCAGTGGGTGCACAGGGCTGGCTATAGTTTTGGGGGGTGGGATCTTTGACTTGGGAGAAATCCCCGGACGTTCGCAAGCCCCGTGCCGGGTTCGGGCAAAAAACGCCGCCGAGCGTGCCTCGTACGTCGGAGCATAGGCAGCACAGGTGCAACCGCAGCCCCAGTCTCTGTGGTGCCGTCGAAGCGGCGGCAGTGGGTGCACAGGGCTGGCCACAGCTTTGGGGGCTGGGCTCTTTGGTGTGGGAGAAATCCCCGGACGTTCGCAAGCCCCGTGCCGGGTTCGGGCAAAAAACGCCGCCGAGCGTGCCTCATACGTCGGGGCATAGGTAGCACAGGTGAGACCGCAGCCCCAGTCTCTGTGGTGCCGTGGAAGCGGCGGCAGTGGGGGCCGAGGGCTGGCCACAGCTTTGGGGGGTGGCCTCTTTGGCGTGGGAGAAATCCCCGGACGTTCGCAAGCCCCGTGCCGGGTTCGGGCAAAAAACGCCGCCGAGCGTGCCTCGTACGTCGGGGCATAGGTAGCACAGGTGAGACCGCAGCCCCAGTCTCTGTGGTGCCGTCGAAGCGGCGGCAGTGGGGGCCGAGGGCTGGCCGCAGCTTTGGTGGGTGGCCTCTTTGGTGTGGGAGAAATCCCCGGACGTTCGCAAGCCCCGTGCCGGGTTCGGGCAAAAAACGCCGCCGAGCGTGCCTCGTACGTCGGGGCATAGGTAGCACAGGTGAGACCGCAGCCCCAGTCTCTGTGGTGCCGTGGAAGCGGCGGCAGTGGGGGCACAGGGCTGGCTATAGTTTTGGGGGGTGGCCTCATTGGCGTGGGAGAAATCCCCGGACGTTCGCAAGCCCCGTGCCGGGTTCGGGCAAAAAACGCCGCCGAGCGTGCCTCGTACGTCGGAGCATAGGCAGCACAGGTGAGACCGCAGCCCCAGTCTCTGTGGTGCCGTGGAAGCGGCGGCAGTGGGGGCACAGGGCTGCCTATAGTTTTGGGGGGTGGCCTCTTTGGTGTGGGAGAAATCCCCGGACGTTCGCAAGCCCCGTGCCGGGTTCGGGCAAAAAACGCCCCGAGCGTGCCTCGTACGTCGGGGCATAGGCAGCACAGGTGCGACCGCAGCCCCAGTCTCTGTGGTGCCGTGGAAGCGGCGGCAGTGGGGGCCGAGGGCTGGATATAGTTTTGGGGGCTGGGCTCTTTGGCGTGGGAGAAATCCCCGGACGTTCGCAAGCCCCGTGCCGGGTTCGGGCAAAAAACGCCCCGAGCGTGCCTCGTACGTCGGGGCATAGGCAGCACAGGTGCGACCGCAGCCCCAGTCTCTGTGGTGCCGTGGAAGCGGCGGCAGTGGGGGCACAGGGCTGGCCACAGCTTTGGGGGCTGGGCTCTTTGGTGTGGGAGAAATCCCCGGACGTTCGCAAGCCCCGTGCCGGGTTCGGGCAAAAAACGCCGCCGAGCGTGCCTCATACGTCGGGGCATAGGTAGCACAGGTGCGACCGCAGCCCCAGTCTCTGTGGTGCCGTGGAAGCGGCGGCAGTGGGGGCACAGGGCTGGCCACAGCTTTGGGGGGTGGCCTCTTTGGCGTGGGAGAAATCCCCGGACGTTCGCAAGCCCCGTGCCGGGTTCGGGCAAAAAACGCCGCCGAGCGTGCCTCGTACGTCGGGGCATAGGTAGCACAGGTGAGACCGCAGCCCCAGTCTCTGTGGTGCCGTCGAAGCGGCGGCAGTGGGGGCCGAGGGCTGGCCGCAGCTTTGGTGGGTGGCCTCTTTGGCGTGGGAGAAATCCCCGGACGTTCGCAAGCCCCGTGCCGGGTTCGGGCAGAAAACGCCGCCGAGCGTGCCTCGTACGTCGGGGCATAGGTAGCACAGGTGAGACCGCAGCCCCAGTCTCTGTGGTGCCGTGGAAGCGGCGGCAGTGTGGGCACAGGGCTGGCTATAGTTTTGGGGGGTGGCCTCATTGGCGTGGGAGAAATCCCCGGACGTTCGCAAGCCCCGTGCCGGGTTCGGGCAAAAAACGCCGCCGAGCGTGCCTCGTACGTCGGAGCATAGGCAGCACAGGTGAGACCGCAGCCCCAGTCTCTGTGGTGCCGTGGAAGCGGCGGCAGTGGGTGCACAGGGCTGGCTATAGTTTTGGGGGCTGGGCTCTTTGGTGTGGGAGAAATCCCCGGACGTTCGCAAGCCCCGTGCCGGGTTCGGGCAAAAAACGCCCCGAGCGTGCCTCGTACGTCGGGGCATAGGCAGCACAGGTGCGACCGCAGCCCCAGTCTCTGTGGTGCCGTGGAAGCGGCGGCAGTGGGGGCCGAGGGCTGGATATAGTTTTGGGGGGTGGCCTCTTTGGCGTGGGAGAAATCCCCGGACGTTCGCAAGCCCCGTGCCGGGTTCGGGCAAAAAACGCCCCGAGCGTGCCTCGTACGTCGGGGCATAGGCAGCACAGGTGCGACCGCAGCCCCAGTCTCTGTGGTGCCGTGGAAGCGGCGGCAGTGGGGGCACAGGGCTGCCTATAGTTTTGGGGGGTGGCCTCTTTGGCGTGGGAGAAATCCCCGGACGTTCGCAAGCCCCGTGCCGGGTTCGGGCAAAAAACGCCGCCGAGCGTGCCTCATACGTCGGGGCATAGGCAGCACAGGTGCGACCGCAGCCCCAGTCTCTGTGGTGCCGTGGAAGCGGCGGCAGTGGGGGCCGAGGGCTGGCTATAGTTTTGGGGGGTGGCCTCTTTGGCGTGGGAGAAATCCCCGGAGGTTCGCAAGCCCCGTGCCGGGTTCGGGCAAAAAACGCCGCCGAGCGTGCCTCATACTTCGGGGCATAGGCAGCACAGGTGCGACCGCAGCCCCAGTCTCTGTGGTGCCGTCGAAGCGGCGGCAGTGGGTGCACAGGGCTGGCCACAGCTTTGGGGGCTGGGCTCTTTGGCGTGGGAGAAATCCCCGGACGTTCGCAAGCCCCGTGCCGGGTTCGGGCAAAAAACGCCGCCGAGCGTGCCTCATACGTCGGGGCATAGGCAGCACAGGTGCGACCGCAGCCCCAGTCTCTGTGGTGCCGTGGAAGCGGCGGCAGTGGGTGCACAGGGCTGCCTATAGTTTTGGGGGATGGGATCTTTGGCGTGGGAGAAATCCCCGGACGTTCGCAAGCCCCGTGCCGGGTTCGGGCAAAAAACGCCGCCGAGCGTGCCTCGTACGTCGGAGCATAGGCAGCACAGGTGCAACCGCAGCCCCAGTCTCTGTGGTGCCGTGGAAGCGGCGGCAGTGGGTGCACAGGGCTGGCCACAGCTTTGGGGGCTGGGCTCTTTGGTGTGGGAGAAATCCCCGGACGTTCGCAAGCCCCGTGCCGGGTTCGGGCAAAAAACGCCGCCGAGCGTGCCTCATACGTCGGGGCATAGGCAGCACAGGTGCGACCGCACCCCCAGTCTCTGTGGTGCCGTGGAAGCGGCGGCAGTGGGGGCACAGGGCTGCCTATAGTTTTGGGGGGTGGCCTCTTTGGCGTGGGAGAAATCCCCGGGCGTTCGCAAGCCCCGTGCCGGGTTCGGGCAAAAAACGCCGCCGAGCGTGCCTCGTACGTCGGGGCATAGGTAGCACAGGTGAGACTGCAGCCCCAGTCTTAGTGGTGCCGTGGAAGCGGCGGCAGTGGGTGCACAGGGCTGGCCACAGCTTTGGGGGCTGGGCTCTTTGGTGTGGGAGAAATCCCCGGACGTTCGCAAGCCCCGTGCCGGGTTCGGGCAAAAAACGCCGCCGAACGTACCTCGTACGTCGGAGCATAGGCAGCACAGGTGAGACCGCAGCCCCAGTCTCTGTAGTGCCGTGGAAGCGGCGGCAGTGGGTGCACAGGGAAGGCCACAGCTTTTGGGGCTGGCCTCTTTGGTGTGGGAGAAATCCCCGGACGTTCGCAAGCCCCGTGCCGGGTTCGGGCAAAAAACGCCGCCGAGCGTGCCTCGTACGTCGGGGCATAGGCAGCAAAGGTGCGACCGCAGCCCCAGTCTCTGTGGTGCCGTCGAAGCGGCGGCAGTGGGGGCCGAGGGCTGCCTATAGTTTTGGGGGGTGGCCTCTTTGGTGTGGGAGAAATCCCCGGGCGTTCGCAAGCCCCGTGCCGGGTTCGGGCAAAAAACGCCGCCGAGCGTGCCTCATACGTCGGGGCATAGGTAGCACAGGTGAGACCGCAGCCCCAGTCTTAGTGGTGCCGTGGAAGCGGCGGCAGTGGGTGCACAGGGCTGGCCACAGCTTTGGGGGCTGGGCTCTTTGGTGTGGGAGAAATCCCCGGACGTTCGCAAGCCCCGTGCCGGGTTCGGGCAAAAAACGCCGCCGAGCGTGCCTCGTACGTCGGGGCATAGGCAGCACAGGTGCGACCGCAGCCCCAGTCTCTGTGGTGCCGTGGAAGCGGCGGCAGTGGGGGCACAGGGCTGGCTATAGTTTTGGGGGGTGGCCTCTTTGGCGTGGGAGAAATCCCCGGACGTTCGCAAGCCCCGTGCCGGGTTCGGGCAAAAAACGCCGCCGAGCGTGCCTCATACGTCGGGGCATAGGTAGCACAGGTGAGACCGCAGCCCCAGTCTTAGTGGTGCCGTGGAAGCGGCGGCAGTGGGTGCACAGGGCTGGCGACAGCTGTGCGGGCTGGGCTCTTTGGTGTGGGAGAAATCCCCGGACGTTCGCAAGCCCCGTGCCGGGTTCGGGCAAAAAATGCCGCCGAGCGTGCCTCGTACGTCGGGGCATAGGCAGCACAGGTGCGACCGCAGCCCCAGTCTCTGTGGTGCCGTGGAAGTGGCGGCAGTGGGTGCACAGGGCTGGCCACAGCTTTGGGGGCTGGGCTCTTTGGCGTGGGAGAAATCCCCGGACGTTCGCAAGCCCCGTGCCGGGTTCGGGCAAAAAACGCCGCCGAGCGTGCCTCATACGTCGGGGCATAGGTAGCACAGGTGCGACCGCAGCCCCAGTCTCTGTGGTGCCGTGGAAGCGGCGGCAGTGGGGGCACAGGGCTGGCCACAGCTTTGGGGGCTGGGCTCTTTGGTGTGGGAGAAATCCCCGGACGTTCGCAAGCCCCGTGCCGGGTTCGGGCAAAAAACGCCGCCGAGCGTGCCTCATACGTCGGGGCATAGGTAGCACAGGTGCGACCGCAGCCCCAGTCTCTGTGGTGCCGTGGAAGCGGCGGCAGTGGGGGCACAGGGCTGGCCACAGCTTTGGGGGGTGGCCTCTTTGGTGTGGGAGAAATCCCCGGACGTTCGCAAGCCCCGTGCCGGGTTCGGGCAAAAAACGCCGCCGAGCGTGCCTCGTACGTCGGGGCATAGGCAGCACAGGTGCGACCGCAGCCCCAGTCTCTGTGGTGCCGTGGAAGCGGCGGCAGTGGGGGCCGAGGGCTGGCTATAGTTTTGGGGGGTGGCCTCTTTGGCGTGGGAGAAATCCCCGGACGTTCGCAAGCCCCGTGCCGGGTTCGGGCAAAAAACGCCGCCGAGCGTGCCTCGTACATCGGAGCATAGGCAGCACAGGTGAGACCGCAGCCCCAGCCTCTGTGGTGCCGTGGAAGCGGCGGCAGTGGGGGCACAGGGCTGCCTATAGTTTTGGGGGGTGGCCTCTTTGGTGTGGGAGAAATCCCCGGACGTTCGCAAGCCCCGTGCCGGGTTCGGGCAAAAAACGCCCCGAGCGTGCCTCGTACGTCGGGGCATAGGCAGCACAGGTGCGACCGCAGCCCCAGTCTCTGTGGTGCCGTGGAAGCGGCGGCAGTGGGGGCACAGGGCTGGCTATAGTTTTGGGGGGTGGCCTCTTTGGCGTGGGAGAAATCCCCGGACGTTCGCAAGCCCCGTGCCGGGTTCGGGCAAAAAACGCCCCGAGCATGCCTCGTACGTCGGGGCATAGGCAGCACAGGTGCGACCGCAGCCCCAGTCTCTGTGGTGCCGTGGAAGCGGCGGCAGTGGGGGCACAGGGCTGGCTATAGTTTTGGGGGGTGGCCTCTTTGGCGTGGGAGAAATCCCCGGACGTTCGCAAGCCCCGTGCCGGGTTCGGGCAAAAAACGCCGCCGAGCGTGCCTCATACGTCGGGGCATAGGCAGCACAGGTGAGACCGCAGCCCCAGTCTCTGTGGTGCCGTGGAAGCGGCGGCAGTGCGGGCACAGGGCTGCCTATAGTTTTGGGGGGTGGGATCTTTGGCGTGGGAGAAATCCCCGGACGTTCGCAAGCCCCGTGCCGGGTTCGGGCAAAAAACGCCGCCGAGCGTGCCTCGTACGTCGGAGCATAGGCAGCACAGGTGCGACCGCAGCCCCAGTCTCTGTGGTGCCGTGGAAGCGGCGGCAGTGGGTGCACAGGGCTGGCCACAGCTTTGGGGGCTGGGCTCTTTGGCGTGGGAGAAATCCCCGGACGTTCGCAAGCCCCGTGCCGGGTTCGGGCAAAAAACGCCGCCGAGCGTGCCTCATACGTCGGGGCATAGGCAGCACAGGTGCGACCGCAGCCCCAGTCTCTGTGGTGCCGTGGAAGCGGCGGCAGTGGGGGCACAGGGCTGCCTATAGTTTTGGGGGGTGGCCTCTTTGGTGTGGGAGAAATCCCCGGACGTTCGCAAGCCCCGTGCCGGGTTCGGGCAAAAAACGCCGCCGAGCGTGCCTCGTACGTCGGGGCATAGGTAGCACAGGTGAGACCGCAGCCCCAGTCTCTGTGGTGCCGTGGAAGCGGCGGCAGTGGGGGCAGAGGGCTGGCTATAGTTTTGGGGGGTGGCCTCTTTGGCGTGGGAGAAATCCCCGGACGTTCGCAAGCCCCGTGCCGGGTTCGGGCAAAAAACGCCGCCGAGCGTGCCTCGTACGTCGGGGCATAGGCAGCACAGGTGCGACCGCAGCCCCAGTCTCTGTGGTGCCGTGGAAGCGGCGGCAGTGGGGGCCGAGGGCTGGCTATAGTTTTGGGGGGTGGCCTCTTTGGCGTGGGAGAAATCCCCGGAGGTTCGCAAGCCCCGTGCCGGGTTCGGGCAAAAAACGCCGCCGAGCGTGCCTCATACTTCGGGGCATAGGCAGCACAGGTGCGACCGCAGCCCCAGTCTCTGTGGTGCCGTCGAAGCGGCGGCAGTGGGTGCACAGGGCTGCCTATAGTTTTGGGGGCTGGGCTCTTTGGCGTGGGAGAAATCCCCGGACGTTCGCAAGCCCCGTGCCGGGTTCGGGCAAAAAACGCCGCCGAGCGTGCCTCATACGTCGGGGCATAGGCAGCACAGGTGCGACCGCAGCCCCAGTCTCTGTGGTGCCGTGGAAGCGGCGGCAGTGGGTGCACAGGGCTGCCTATAGTTTTGGGGGATGGGATCTTTGGCGTGGGAGAAATCCCCGGACGTTCGCAAGCCCCGTGCCGGGTTCGGGCAAAAAACGCCGCCGAGCGTGCCTCGTACGTCGGAGCATAGGCAGCACAGGTGCAACCGCAGCCCCAGTCTCTGTGGTGCCGTGGAAGCGGCGGCAGTGGGTGCACAGGGCTGGCCACAGCTTTGGGGGCTGGGCTCTTTGGTGTGGGAGAAATCCCCGGACGTTCGCAAGCCCCGTGCCGGGTTCGGGCAAAAAACGCCGCCGAGCGTGCCTCATACGTCGGGGCATAGGCAGCACAGGTGCGACCGCACCCCCAGTCTCTGTGGTGCCGTGGAAGCGGCGGCAGTGGGGGCACAGGGCTGCCTATAGTTTTGGGGGGTGGCCTCTTTGGCGTGGGAGAAATCCCCGGGCGTTCGCAAGCCCCGTGCCGGGTTCGGGCAAAAAACGCCGCCGAGCGTGCCTCGTACGTCGGGGCATAGGTAGCACAGGTGAGACTGCAGCCCCAGTCTTAGTGGTGCCGTGGAAGCGGCGGCAGTGGGTGCACAGGGCTGGCCACAGCTTTGGGGGCTGGGCTCTTTGGTGTGGGAGAAATCCCCGGACGTTCGCAAGCCCCGTGCCGGGTTCGGGCAAAAAACGCCGCCGAACGTACCTCGTACGTCGGAGCATAGGCAGCACAGGTGAGACCGCAGCCCCAGTCTCTGTAGTGCCGTGGAAGCGGCGGCAGTGGGTGCACAGGGAAGGCCACAGCTTTTGGGGCTGGCCTCTTTGGTGTGGGAGAAATCCCCGGACGTTCGCAAGCCCCGTGCCGGGTTCGGGCAAAAAACGCCGCCGAGCGTGCCTCGTACGTCGGGGCATAGGCAGCAAAGGTGCGACCGCAGCCCCAGTCTCTGTGGTGCCGTCGAAGCGGCGGCAGTGGGGGCCGAGGGCTGCCTATAGTTTTGGGGGGTGGCCTCGTTGCTGTGGGAGAAATCCCCGGGCGTTCGCAAGCCCCGTGCCGGGTTCGGGCAAAAAACGCCGCCGAGCGTGCCTCATACGTCGGGGCATAGGTAGCACAGGTGAGACCGCAGCCCCAGTCTTAGTGGTGCCGTGGAAGCGGCGGCAGTGGGTGCACAGGGCTGGCCACAGCTTTGGGGGCTGGGCTCTTTGGTGTGGGAGAAATCCCCGGACGTTCGCAAGCCCCGTGCCGGGTTCGGGCAAAAAACGCCGCCGAGCGTGCCTCGTACGTCGGGGCATAGGCAGCACAGGTGCGACCGCAGCCCCAGTCTCTGTGGTGCCGTGGAAGCGGCGGCAGTGGGGGCACAGGGCTGGCTATAGTTTTGGGGGGTGGCCTCTTTGGCGTGGGAGAAATCCCCGGACGTTCGCAAGCCCCGTGCCGGGTTCGGGCAAAAAACGCCGCCGAGCGTGCCTCATACGTCGGGGCATAGGTAGCACAGGTGAGACCGCAGCCCCAGTCTTAGTGGTGCCGTGGAAGCGGCGGCAGTGGGTGCACAGGGCTGGCGACAGCTGTGCGGGCTGGGCTCTTTGGTGTGGGAGAAATCCCCGGACGTTCGCAAGCCCCGTGCCGGGTTCGGGCAAAAAATGCCGCCGAGCGTGCCTCGTACGTCGGGGCATAGGCAGCACAGGTGCGACCGCAGCCCCAGTCTCTGTGGTGCCGTGGAAGTGGCGGCAGTGGGTGCACAGGGCTGGCCACAGCTTTGGGGGCTGGGCTCTTTGGCGTGGGAGAAATCCCCGGACGTTCGCAAGCCCCGTGCCGGGTTCGGGCAAAAAACGCCGCCGAGCGTGCCTCATACGTCGGGGCATAGGTAGCACAGGTGCGACCGCAGCCCCAGTCTCTGTGGTGCCGTGGAAGCGGCGGCAGTGGGGGCACAGGGCTGGCCACAGCTTTGGGGGCTGGGCTCTTTGGTGTGGGAGAAATCCCCGGACGTTCGCAAGCCCCGTGCCGGGTTCGGGCAAAAAACGCCGCCGAGCGTGCCTCATACGTCGGGGCATAGGTAGCACAGGTGCGACCGCAGCCCCAGTCTCTGTGGTGCCGTGGAAGCGGCGGCAGTGGGGGCACAGGGCTGCCTATAGTTTTGGGGGGTGGCCTCTTTGGTGTGGGAGAAATCCCCGGACGTTCGCAAGCCCCGTGCCGGGTTCGGGCAAAAAACGCCCCGAGCGTGCCTCGTACGTCGGGGCATAGGCAGCACAGGTGCGACCGCAGCCCCAGTCTCTGTGGTGCCGTGGAAGCGGCGGCAGTGGGGGCCGAGGGCTGGATATAGTTTTGGGGGGTGGCCTCTTTGGCGTGGGAGAAATCCCCGGACGTTCGCAAGCCCCGTGCCGGGTTCGGGCAAAAAACGCCGCCGAGCGTGCCTCGTACATCGGAGCATAGGCAGCACAGGTGAGACCGCAGCCCCAGCCTCTGTGGTGCCGTGGAAGCGGCGGCAGTGGGGGCACAGGGCTGCCTATAGTTTTGGGGGGTGGCCTCTTTGGTGTGGGAGAAATCCCCGGACGTTCGCAAGCCCCGTGCCGGGTTCGGGCAAAAAACGCCCCGAGCGTGCCTCGTACGTCGGGGCATAGGCAGCACAGGTGCGACCGCAGCCCCAGTCTCTGTGGTGCCGTGGAAGCGGCGGCAGTGGGGGCACAGGGCTGGCTATAGTTTTGGGGGGTGGCCTCTTTGGCGTGGGAGAAATCCCCGGGCGTTCGCAAGCCCCGTGCCAGGTTCGGGCAAAAAACGCCCCGAGCATGCCTCGTACGTCGGGGCATAGGCAGCACAGGTGCGACCGCAGCCCCAGTCTCTGTGGTGCCGTGGAAGCGGCGGCAGTGGGGGCACAGGGCTGGCTATAGTTTTGGGGGGTGGCCTCTTTGGCGTGGGAGAAATCCCCGGACGTTCGCAAGCCCCGTGCCGGGTTCGGGCAAAAAACGCCGCCGAGCGTGCCTCATACGTCGGGGCATAGGCAGCACAGGTGAGACCGCAGCCCCAGTCTCTGTGGTGCCGTGGAAGCGGCGGCAGTGCGGGCACAGGGCTGCCTATAGTTTTGGGGGGTGGGATCTTTGGCGTGGGAGAAATCCCCGGACGTTCGCAAGCCCCGTGCCGGGTTCGGGCAAAAAACGCCGCCGAGCGTGCCTCGTACGTCGGAGCATAGGCAGCACAGGTGCGACCGCAGCCCCAGTCTCTGTGGTGCCGTGGAAGCGGCGGCAGTGGGGGCACAGGGCTGGCCACAGCTTTGGGGGCTGGGCTCTTTGGCGTGGGAGAAATCCCCGGACGTTCGCAAGCCCCGTGCCGGGTTCGGGCAAAAAACGCCGCCGAGCGTGCCTCATACGTCGGGGCATAGGCAGCACAGGTGCGACCGCAGCCCCAGTCTCTGTGGTGCCGTGGAAGCGGCGGCAGTGGGGGCACAGGGCTGCCTATAGTTTTGGGGGGTGGCCTCTTTGGCGTGGGAGAAATCCCCGGACGTTCGCAAGCCCCGTGCCGGGTTCGGGCAAAAAACGCCGCCGAGCGTGCCTCGTACGTCGGGGCATAGGCAGCACAGGTGAGACCGCAGCCCCAGTCTCTGTGGTGCCGTGGAAGCGGCGGCAGTGGGGGCCGAGGGCTGGCCACAGCTTTGGGGGGTGGCCTCTTTGGCGTGGGAGAAATCCCCGGACGTTCGCAAGCCCCGTGCCGGGTTCGGGCAAAAAACGCCGCCGAGCGTGCCTCGTACGTCGGGGCATAGGTAGCACAGGTGAGACCGCAGCCCCAGTCTCTGTGGTGCCGTGGAAGCGGCGGCAGTGGGGGCACAGGGCTGCCTATAGTTTTGGGGGGTGGCCTCTTTGGTGTGGGAGAAATCCCCGGACGTTCGCAAGCCCCGTGCCGGGTTCGGGCAAAAAACGCCGCCGAGCGTGCCTCGTACGTCGGGGCATAGGTAGCACAGGTGAGACCGCAGCCCCAGTCTCTGTGGTGCCGTGGAAGCGGCGGCAGTGGGGGCAGAGGGCTGGCTATAGTTTTGGGGGGTGGCCTCTTTGGCGTGGGAGAAATCCCCGGACGTTCGCAAGCCCCGTGCCGGGTTCGGGCAAAAAACGCCCCGAGCGTGCCTCGTACGTCGGGGCATAGGCAGCACAGGTGCGACCGCAGCCCCAGTCTCTGTGGTGCCGTGGAAGCGGCGGCAGTGGGGGCACAGGGCTGCCTATAGTTTTGGGGGGTGGCCTCTTTGGCGTGGGAGAAATCCCCGGACGTTCGCAAGCCCCGTGCCGGGTTCGGGCAAAAAACGCCGCCGAGCGTGCCTCATACGTCGGGGCATAGGCAGCACAGGTGAGACCGCAGCCCCAGCCTCTGTGGTGCCGTGGAAGCGGCGGCAGTGGGGGCCGAGGGCTGGCTATAGTTTTGGGGGGTGGCCTCTTTGGCGTGGGAGAAATCCCCGGGCGTTCGCAAGCCCCGTGCCGGGTTCGGGCAAAAAACGCCGCCGAGCGTGCCTCGTACGTCGGGGCATAGGTAGCACAGGTGAGACCGCAGCCCCAGTCTTAGTGGTGCCGTGGAAGCGGCGGCAGTGGGGGCACAGGGCTGGCCACAGCTTTGGGGGCTGCGCTCTTTGGCGTGGGAGAAATCCCCGGACGTTCGCAAGCCCCGTGCCGGGTTCGGGCAAAAAACGCCGCCGAGCGTGCCTCGTACGTCGGGGCATAGGCAGCACAGGTGCGACCGCAGCCCCAGCCTCTGTGGTGCCGTGGAAGCGGCGGCAGTGGGTGCACAGGTCTGGCCACAGCTTTGGGGGCTGCGCTCTTTGGCGTGGGAGAAATCCCCGGACGTTCGCAAGCCCCGTGCCGGGTTCGGGCAAAAAACGCCGCCGAGCGTGCCTCGTACGTCGGAGCATAGGCAGCACAGGTGCGACCGCAGCCCCAGTCTCTGTGGTGCCGTGGAAGCGGCGGCAGTGAGTGCACAGGGCTGGCCACAGCTTTGGGGGCTGCGCTCTTTGGCGTGGGAGAAATCCCCGGACGTTCGCAAGCCCCGTGCCGGGTTCGGGCAAAAAACGCCGCCGAGCGTGCCTCGTACGTCGGGGCATAGGCAGCACAGGTGCGACCGCAGCCCCAGTCTCTGTGGTGCCGTGGAAGCGGCGGCAGTGGGTGCACAGGGCTGGCCACAGCTTTGGGGGGTGGCCTCATTGCTGTGGGAGAAATCCCCGGACGTTCGCAAGCCCCGTGCCGGGTTCGGGCAAAAAACGCCGCCGAGCGTGCCTCGTACGTCGGGGCATAGGTAGCACAGGTGCGACCGCAGCCCCAGTCTCTGTGGTGCCGTGGAAGCGGCGGCAGTGGGGGCACAGGGCTGCCTATAGTTTTGGGGGGTGGCCTATTTGGCGTGGGAGAAATCCCCGGGCGTTCGCAAGCCCCGTGCCGGGTTCGGGCAAAAAACGCCGCCGAGCGTGCCTCGTACGTCGGGGCATAGGTAGCACAGGTGAGACCGCAGCCCCAGTCTTAGTGGTGCCGTGGAAGCGGCGGCAGTGGGGGCACAGGGCTGTCCACAGCTTTGGGGGCTGGGCTCTTTGGCGTGGGAGAAATCCCCGGACGTTCGCAAGCCCCGTGCCGGGTTCGGGCAAAAAATGCTGCCGAACGTACATCGTACGTCGGGGCATAGGCAGCACAGGTGAGACCGCAGCCCCAGTCTCTGTGGTGCCGTGGAAGCGGCGGCAGTGGGGGCACAGGGCTGCCTATAGTTTTGGGGGGTGGGATCTTTGGCATGGGAGAAATCCCCGGACGTTCGCAAGCCCCGTGCCGGGTTCGGGCAAAAAACGCCGCCGAGCGTGCCTCGTACGTCGGGGCATAGGCAGCACAGGTGCGACCGCAGCCCCAGTCTCTGTGGTGCCGTGGAAGCGGCGGCAGTTGGGGCCGAGGGCTGGCCACAGCTTTGGGGGGTGGGCTCTTTGGCGTGGGAGAAATCCCCGGACATTCGCAAGCCCCGTGCCGGGTTCGGGCAAAAAACGCCGCCGAGCGTGCCTCGTACGTCGGGGCATAGGTAGCACAGGTGAGACCGCAGCCCCAGTCTCTGTGGTGCCATGGAAGCGGCGGCAGTGGGGGCCGAGGGCTGGCCACAGCTTTGGGGGGTGGGATCTTTGGTGTGGGAGAAATCCCCGGACGTTCGCAAGCCCCGTGCCGGGTTCGGGCAAAAAACGCCGCCGAGCGTGCCTCGTACGTCGGGGCATAGGCAGCACAGGTGAGACCGCAGCCCCAGTCTCTGTGGTGCCGTGGAAGCGGCGGCAGTGGGGGCCGAGGGCTGGGTATAGTTTTGGGGGCTGGCCTCTTTGGCGTGGGAGAAATCCCCGGACGTTCGCAAGCCCTGTGCCGGGTTCGGGCAAAAAACGCCGCCGAGCGTGCCTCGTACGTCGGGGCATAGGCAGCACAGGTGCGACCGCAGCCCCAGTCTCTGTGGTGCCGTCGAAGCGGCGGCAGTGGGGGCACAGGGCTGGCTATAGTTTTGGGGGGTGGGATCTTTGGTGTGGGAGAAATCCCCGGACGTTCGCAAGCCCCGTGCCGGGTTCGGGCAAAAAACGCCGCCGAGCGTGCCTCATATGTCGGGGCATAGGTAGCACAGGTGAGACCGCAGCCCCAGTCTCTGTGGTGCCGTCGAAGCAGCGGCAGTGGGTGCACAGGGCTGGCCACAGCTTTGGGGGCTGGGCTCTTTGGCGTGGGAGAAATCCCCGGACGTTCGCAAGCCCCGTGCCGGGTTCGGGCAAAAAACGCCGCCGAGCGTGCCTCATACGTCGGGGCATAGGCAGCACAGGTGCGACCGCAGCCCCAGTCTCTGTGGTGCCGTGGAAGTGGTGGCAGTGGGTGCACAGGGCTGGCTATAGTTTTGGGGGGTGGGATCTTTGACTTGGGAGAAATCCCCGGACGTTCGCAAGCCCTGTGCCGGGTTCGGGCAAAAAACGCCGCCGAGCGTGCCTCGTACGTCGGAGCATAGGCAGCACAGGTGCAACCGCAGCCCCAGTCTCTGTGGTGCCGTCGAAGCGGCGGCAGTGGGTGCACAGGGCTGGCCACAGCTTTGGGGGCTGGGCTCTTTGGTGTGGGAGAAATCCCCGGACGTTCGCAAGCCCCGTGCCGGGTTCGGGCAAAAAACGCCGCCGAGCGTGCCTCATACGTCGTGGCATAGGTAGCACAGGTGAGACCGCAGCCCCAGTCTCTGTGGTGCCGTGGAAGCGGCGGCAGTGGGGGCCGAGGGCTGGCCACAGCTTTGGGGGGTGGCCTCTTTGGCGTGGGAGAAATCCCCGGACGTTCGCAAGCCCCGTGCCGGGTTCGGGCAAAAAACGCCGCCGAGCGTGCCTCGTACGTCGGGGCATAGGTAGCACAGGTGAGACCGCAGCCCCAGTCTCTGTGGTGCCGTCGAAGCGGCGGCAGTGGGGGCCGAGGGCTGGCCGCAGCTTTGGTGGGTGGCCTCTTTGGCGTGGGAGAAATCCCCGGACGTTCGCAAGCCCCGTGCCGGGTTCGGGCAAAAAAACGCCGCCGAGCGTGCCTCGTACGTCGGGGCATAGGTAGCACAGGTGAGACCGCAGCCCCAGTCTCTGTGGTGCCGTGGAAGCGGCGGCAGTGGGGGCACAGGGCTGGCTATAGTTTTGGGGGGTGGCCTCATTGGCGTGGGAGAAATCCCCGGACGTTCGCAAGCCCCGTGCCGGGTTCGGGCAAAAAACGCCGCCGAGCGTGCCTCGTACGTCGGGGCATAGGCAGCACAGGTGCGACCGCAGCCCCAGTCTCTGTGGTGCCGTGGAAGCGGCGGCAGTGGGGGCACAGGGCTGCCTATAGTTTTGGGGGGTGGCCTCTTTGGCGTGGGAGAAATCCCCGGACGTTCGCAAGCCCCGTGCCGGGTTCGGGCAAAAAACGCCGCCGAGCGTGCCTCATACGTCGGGGCATAGGCAGCACAGGTGCGACCGCACCCCCAGTCTCTGTGGTGCCGTGGAAGCGGCGGCAGTGGGGGCACAGGGCTGCCTATAGTTTTGGGGGGTGGCCTCTTTGGCGTGGGAGAAATCCCCGGACGTTCGCAAGCCCCGTGCCGGGTTCGGGCAAAAAACGCCGCCGAGCGTGCCTCGTACGTCGGGGCATAGGCAGCACAGGTGCGACCGCAGCCCCAGTCTCTGTGGTGCCGTCGAAGCGGCGGCAGTGGGTGCACAGGGCTGGCCACAGCTTTGGGGGCTGGGCTCTTTGGCGTGGGAGAAATCCCCGGACGTTCGCAAGCCCCGTGCCGGGTTCGGGCAAAAAACGCCGCCGAGCGTGCCTCATACGTCGGGGCATAGGCAGCACAGGTGCGACCGCACCCCCAGTCTCTGTGGTGCCGTGGAAGCGGCGGCAGTGGGGGCACAGGGCTGCCTATAGTTTTGGGGGGTGGCCTCTTTGGCGTGGGAGAAATCCCCGGGCGTTCGCAAGCCCCGTGCCGGGTTCGGGCAAAAAACGCCGCCGAGCATGCCTCGTACGTCGGGGCATAGGTAGCACAGGTGAGACCGCAGCCCCAGTCTCTGTGGTGCCGTGGAAGCGGCGGCAGTGGGTGCACAGGGCTGGCCACAGCTTTGGGGGCTGGGCTCTTTGGTGTGGGAGAAATCCCCGGACGTTCGCAAGCCCCGTGCCGGGTTCGGGCAAAAAACGCCGCCGAACGTACCTCGTACGTCGGAGCATAGGCAGCACAGGTGAGACCGCAGCCCCAGTCTCTGTGGTGCCGTGGAAGCGGCGGCAGTGGGTGCACAGGGATGGCCACAGCTTTTGGGGCTGGCCTCTTTGGTGTGGGAGAAATCCCCGGACGTTCGCAAGCCCCGTGCCGGGTTCGGGCAAAAAACGCCGCCGAGCGTGCCTCGTACGTCGGGGCATAGGCAGCAAAGGTGCGACCGCAGCCCCAGTCTCTGTGGTGCCGTCGAAGCGGCGGCAGTGGGGGCCGAGGGCTGGCTATAGTTTTGGGGGGTGGCCTCGTTGCTGTGGGAGAAATCCCCGGGCGTTCGCAAGCCCCGTGCCGGGTTCGGGCAAAAAACGCCGCCGAGCGTGCCTCATACGTCGGGGCATAGGTAGCACAGGTGAGACCGCAGCCCCAGTCTTAGTGGTGCCGTGGAAGCGGCGGCAGTGGGGGCACAGGGCTGCCTATAGTTTTGGGGGGTGGCCTCTTTGGTGTGGGAGAAATCCCCGGACGTTCGCAAGCCCCGTGCCGGGTTCGGGCAAAAAACGCCGCCGAGCGTGCCTCATACGTCGGGGCATAGGTAGCACAGGTGCGACCGCAGCCCCAGTCTCTGTGGTGCCGTGGAAGCGGCGGCAGTGGGTGCACAGGGCTGGCCACAGCTTTGGGGGCTGGGCTCTTTGGTGTGGGAGAAATCCCCGGACGTTCGCAAGCCCCGTGCCGGGTTCGGGCAAAAAACGCCGCCGAGCGTGCCTCATACGTCGGGGCATAGGTAGCACAGGTGCGACCGCAGCCCCAGTCTCTGTGGTGCCGTGGAAGCGGCGGCAGTGGGGGCCGAGGGCTGGCCACAGCTTTGGGGGGTGGCCTCTTTGGCGTGGGAGAAATCCCCGGACGTTCGCAAGCCCCGTGCCGGGTTCGGGCAAAAAACGCCGCCGAGCGTGCCTCGTACGTCGGGGCATAGGTAGCACAGGTGAGACCGCAGCCCCAGTCTCTGTGGTGCCGTCGAAGCGGCGGCAGTGGGGGCACAGGGCTGGCTATAGTTTTGGGGGGTGGCCTCTTTGGTGTGGGAGAAATCCCCGGACGTTCGCAAGCCCCGTGCCGGGTTCGGGCAAAAAACGCCTCCGAGCGTGCCTCGTACGTCGGGGCATAGGTAGCACAGGTGAGACCGCAGCCCCAGTCTCTGTGGTGCCGTGGAAGCGGCGGCAGTGGGGGCACAGGGCTGCCTATAGTTTTGGGGGGTGGCCTCTTTGGTGTGGGAGAAATCCCCGGACGTTCGCAAGCCCCGTGCCGGGTTCGGGCAAAAAACGCCCCGAGCGTGCCTCGTACGTCGGGGCATAGGCAGCACAGGTGCGACCGCAGCCCCAGTCTCTGTGGTGCCGTGGAAGCGGCGGCAGTGGGGGCACAGGGCTGCCTATAGTTTTGGGGGGTGGCCTCTTTGGCGTGGGAGAAATCCCCGGACGTTCGCAAGCCCCGTGCCGGGTTCGGGCAAAAAACGCCGCCGAGCGTGCCTCGTACGTCGGAGCATAGGCAGCACAGGTGCAACCGCAGCCCCAGTCTCTGTGGTGCCGTGGAAGCGGCGGCAGTGGGGGCACAGGGCTGCCTATAGTTTTGGGGGGTGGGATCTTTGGTGTGGGAGAAATCCCCGGACGTTCGCAAGCCCCGTGCCGGGTTCGGGCAAAAAACGCCCCGAGCGTGCCTCGTACGTCGGGGCATAGGCAGCACAGGTGCGACCGCAGCCCCAGTCTCTGTGGTGCCGTGGAAGCGGCGGCAGTGGGGGCACAGGGCTGGCTATAGTTTTGGGGGGTGGCCTCTTTGGCGTGGGAGAAATCCCCGGACGTTCGCAAGCCCCGTGCCGGGTTCGGGCAAAAAACGCCCCGAGCATGCCTCGTACGTCGGGGCATAGGCAGCACAGGTGCGACCGCAGCCCCAGTCTCTGTGGTGCCGTGGAAGCGGCGGCAGTGGGTGCACAGGGCTGGCTATAGTTTTGGGGGGTGGCCTCTTTGGCGTGGGAGAAATCCCCGGATGTTCGCAAGCCCCGTGCCGGGTTCGGGCAAAAAACGCCGCCGAGCGTGCCTCGTACGTCGGGGCATAGGCAGCACAGGTGCGACCGCAGCCCCAGCCTCTGTGGTGCCGTGGAAGCGGCGGCAGTGGGTGCACAGGTCTGGCCACAGCTTTGGGGGCTGCGCTCTTTGGCGTGGGAGAAATCCCCGGACGTTCGCAAGCCCCGTGCCGGGTTCGGGCAAAAAACGCCGCCGAGCGTGCCTCGTACGTCGGAGCATAGGCAGCACAGGTGCGACCGCAGCCCCAGTCTCTGTGGTGCCGTGGAAGCGGCGGCAGTGAGTGCACAGGGCTGGCCACAGCTTTGGGGGCTGCGCTCTTTGGCGTGGGAGAAATCCCCGGACGTTCGCAAGCCCCGTGCCGGGTTCGGGCAAAAAACGCCGCCGAGCGTGCCTCGTACGTCGGGGCATAGGCAGCACAGGTGCGACCGCAGCCCCAGTCTCTGTGGTGCCGTGGAAGCGGCGGCAGTGGGGGCACAGGGCTGGCCACAGCTTTGGGGGGTGGCCTCATTGCTGTGGGAGAAATCCCCGGACGTTCGCAAGCCCCGTGCCGGGTTCGGGCAAAAAATGCTGCCGAACGTACATCGTACGTCGGGGCATAGGCAGCACAGGTGAGACCGCAGCCCCAGTCTCTGTGGTGCCGTGGAAGCGGCGGCAGTGGGGGCACAGGGCTGCCTATAGTTTTGGGGGGTGGGATCTTTGGTGTGGGAGAAATCCCCGGACGTTCGCAAGCCCCGTGCCGGGTTCGGGCAAAAAACGCCGCCGAGCGTGCCTCGTACGTCGGGGCATAGGCAGCACAGGTGCGACCGCAGCCCCAGTCTCTGTGGTGCCGTGGAAGCGGCGGCAGTTGGGGCCGAGGGCTGGCCACAGCTTTGGGGGGTGGGCTCTTTGGCGTGGGAGAAATCCCCGGACATTCGCAAGCCCCGTGCCGGGTTCGGGCAAAAAACGCCGCCGAGCGTGCCTCGTACGTCGGGGCATAGGTAGCACAGGTGAGACCGCAGCCCCAGTCTCTGTGGTGCCATGGAAGCGGCGGCAGTGGGGGCCGAGGGCTGGCCACAGCTTTGGGGGGTGGGATCTTTGGTGTGGGAGAAATCCCCGGACGTTCGCAAGCCCCGTGCCGGGTTCGGGCAAAAAACGCCGCCGAGCGTGCCTCGTACGTCGTGGCATAGGCAGCACAGGTGAGACCGCAGCCCCAGTCTCTGTGGTGCCGTGGAAGCGGCGGCAGTGGGGGCACAGGGCTGCCTATAGTTTTGGGGGGTGGCCTATTTGGCGTGGGAGAAATCCCCGGGCGTTCGCAAGCCCCGTGCCGGGTTCGGGCAAAAAACGCCGCCGAGCGTGCCTCGTACGTCGGGGCATAGGTAGCACAGGTGAGACCGCAGCCCCAGTCTTAGTGGTGCCGTGGAAGCGGCGGCAGTGGGGGCACAGGGCTGTCCACAGCTTTGGGGGCTGGGCCCTTTGGCGTGGGAGAAATCCCCGGACGTTCGCAAGCCCCGTGCCGGGTTCGGGCAAAAAATGCTGCCGAACGTACATCGTACGTCGGGGCATAGGCAGCACAGGTGAGACCGCAGCCCCAGTCTCTGTGGTGCCGTGGAAGCGGCGGCAGTTGGGGCCGAGGGCTGGCCACAGCTTTGGGCGGTGGGATCTTTGGTGTGGGAGAAATCCCCGGACGTTCGCAAGCCCCGTGCCGGGTTCGGGCAAAAAACGCCGCCGAGCGTGCCTCGTACGTCGGGGCATAGGCAGCACAGGTGAGACCGCAGCCCCAGTCTCTGTGGTGCCGTGGAAGCGGCGGCAGTGGGGGCCGAGGGCTGGGTATAGTTTTGGGGGCTGGCCTCTTTGGCGTGGGAGAAATCCCCGGACGTTCGCAAGCCCTGTGCCGGGTTCGGGCAAAAAACGCCGCCGAGCGTGCCTCGTACGTCGGGGCATAGGCAGCACAGGTGCGACCGCAGCCCCAGTCTCTGTGGTGCCGTGGAAGCGGCGGCAGTGGGGGCACAGGGCTGCCTATAGTTTTGGGGGGTGGGATCTTTGGTGTGGGAGAAATCCCCGGACGTTCGCAAGCCCCGTGCCGGGTTCGGGCAAAAAACGCCGCCGAGCGTGCCTCATATGTCGGGGCATAGGTAGCACAGGTGAGACCGCAGCCCCAGTCTCTGTGGTGCCGTCGAAGCAGCGGCAGTGGGTGCACAGGGCTGGCCACAGCTTTGGGGGCTGGGCTCTTTGGCGTGGGAGAAATCCCCGGACGTTCGCAAGCCCCGTGCCGGGTTCGGGCAAAAAAACGCCGCCGAGCGTGCCTCATACGTCGGGGCATAGGCAGCACAGGTGCGACCGCAGCCCCAGTCTCTGTGGTGCCGTGGAAGCGGCGGCAGTGGGGGCACAGGGCTGGCCACAGCTTTGGGGGGTGGCCTCATTGCTGTGGGAGAAATCCCCGGACGTTCGCAAGCCCCGTGCCGGGTTCGGGCAAAAAACGCCGCCGAGCGTGCCTTGTACGTCGGGGCATAGGTAGCACAGGTGCGACCGCAGCCCCAGTCTCTGTGGTGCCGTGGAAGCGGCGGCAGTGGGGGCACAGGGCTGCCTATAGTTTTGGGGGGTGGCCTCTTTGGCATGGGAGAAATCCCCGGGCGTTCGCAAGCCCCGTGACGGGTTCGGGCAAAAAACGCCGCCGAGCGTGCCTCGTACGTCGGGGCATAGGTAGCACAGGTGAGACTGCAGCCCCAGTCTTAGTGGTGCCGTGGAAGCGGCGGCAGTGGGGGCACAGGGCTGTCCACAGCTTTGGGGGCTGGGCTCTTTGGCGTGGGAGAAATCCCCGGACGTTCGCAAGCCCCGTGCCGGGTTCGGGCAAAAAATGCTGCCGAACGTACATCGTACGTCGGGGCATAGGCAGCACAGGTGAGACCGCAGCCCCAGTCTCTGTGGTGCCGTGGAAGCGGCGGCAGTGGGGGCACAGGGCTGCCTATAGTTTTGGGGGGTGGGATCTTTGGTGTGGGAGAAATCCCCGGACGTTCGCAAGCCCCGTGCCGGGTTCGGGCAAAAAACGCCGCCGAGCGTGCCTCGTACGTCGGGGCATAGGCAGCACAGGTGCGACCGCAGCCCCAGTCTCTGTGGTGCCGTGGAAGCGGCGGCAGTTGGGGCCGAGGGCTGGCCACAGCTTTGGGGGGTGGGCTCTTTGGCGTGGGAGAAATCCCCGGACATTCGCAAGCCCCGTGCCGGGTTCGGGCAAAAAACGCCGCCGAGCGTGCCTCGTACGTCGGGGCATAGGTAGCACAGGTGAGACCGCAGCCCCAGTCTCTGTGGTGCCATGGAAGCGGCGGCAGTGGGGGCCGAGGGCTGGCCACAGCTTTGGGGGGTGGGATCTTTGGTGTGGGAGAAATCCCCGGACGTTCGCAAGCCCCGTGCCGGGTTCGGGCAAAAAACGCCGCCGAGCGTGCCTCGTACGTCGTGGCATAGGCAGCACAGGTGAGACCGCAGCCCCAGTCTCTGTGGTGCCGTGGAAGCGGCGGCAGTGGGGGCACAGGGCTGCCTATAGTTTTGGGGGGTGGCCTATTTGGCGTGGGAGAAATCCCCGGGCGTTCGCAAGCCCCGTGCCGGGTTCGGGCAAAAAACGCCGCCGAGCGTGCCTCGTACGTCGGGGCATAGGTAGCACAGGTGAGACCGCAGCCCCAGTCTTAGTGGTGCCGTGGAAGCGGCGGCAGTGGGGGCACAGGGCTGTCCACAGCTTTGGGGGCTGGGCTCTTTGGCGTGGGAGAAATCCCCGGACGTTCGCAAGCCCCGTGCCGGGTTCGGGCAAAAAATGCTGCCGAACGTACATCGTACGTCGGGGCATAGGCAGCACAGGTGAGACCGCAGCCCCAGTCTCTGTGGTGCCGTGGAAGCGGCGGCAGTGGGGGCACAGGGCTGCCTATAGTTTTGGGGGGTGGGATCTTTGGTGTGGGAGAAATCCCCGGACGTTCGCAAGCCCCGTGCCGGGTTCGGGCAAAAAACGCCGCCGAGCGTGCCTCGTACGTCGGGGCATAGGCAGCACAGGTGCGACCGCAGCCCCAGTCTCTGTGGTGCCGTGGAAGCGGCGGCAGTTGGGGCCGAGGGCTGGCCACAGCTTTGGGGGGTGGGCTCTTTGGCGTGGGAGAAATCCCCGGACATTCGCAAGCCCCGTGCCGGGTTCGGGCAAAAAACGCCGCCGAGCGTGCCTCGTACGTCGGGGCATAGGTAGCACAGGTGAGACCGCAGCCCCAGTCTCTGTGGTGCCATGGAAGCGGCGGCAGTGGGGGCCGAGGGCTGGCCACAGCTTTGGGGGGTGGGATCTTTGGTGTGGGAGAAATCCCCGGACGTTCGCAAGCCCCGTGCCGGGTTCGGGCAAAAAACGCCGCCGAGCGTGCCTCATACGTCGGGGCATAGGCAGCACAGGTGCGACCGCACCCCCAGTCTCTGTGGTGCCGTGGAAGCGGCGGCAGTGGGGGCACAGGGCTGCCTATAGTTTTGGGGGGTGGCCTCTTTGGCGTGGGAGAAATCCCCGGGCGTTCGCAAGCCCCGTGCCGGGTTCGGGCAAAAAACGCCGCCGAGCGTGCCTCGTACGTCGGGGCATAGGTAGCACAGGTGAGACTGCAGCCCCAGTCTTAGTGGTGCCGTGGAAGCGGCGGCAGTGGGGGCTGAGGGCTGGCCACAGCTTTGGGGGGTGGCCTCTTTGGCGTGGGAGAAATCCCCGGACGTTCGCAAGCCCCGTGCCGGGTTCGGGCAAAAAACGCCGCCGAGCGTGCCTCGTACGTCGGAGCATAGGCAGCACAGGTGCAACCGCAGCCCCAGTCTCTGTGGTGCCGTGGAAGCGGCGGCAGTGGGTGCACAGGGCTGGCCACAGCTTTGGGGGCTGGGCTCGTTGGTGTGGGAGAAATCCCCGGACGTTCGCAAGCCCCGTGCCGGGTTCGGGCAAAAAACGCCGCCGAGCGTGCCTCATACGTCGGGGCATAGGCAGCACAGGTGAGACCGCAGCCCCAGTCTCTGTGGTGCCGTGTGAGCGGCGGCAGTGGGGGCACAGGGCTGCCTATAGTTTTGGGGGGTGGCCTCTTTGGCGTGGGAGAAATCCCCGGACGTTCGCAAGCCCCGTGCCGGGTTCGGGCAAAAAACGCCGCCGAGCGTGCCTCGTACGTCGGGGCATAGGTAGCACAGGTGCGACCGCAGCCCCAGTCTCTGTGGTGCCGTGGAAGCGGCGGCAGTGGGTGCACAGGGCTGGCCACAGCTTTGGGGGGTGGCCTCTTTGGTGTTGGAGAAATCCCCGGACGTTCGCAAGCCCCGTGCCCGGTTCGGGCAAAAAACGCCGCCGAGCGTGCCTCATACGTCGGGGCATAGGTAGCACAGGTGAGACCGCAGCCCCAGTCTCTGTGGTGCCGTGGAAGCAGCGGCAGTGGGGGCCGAGGGCTGGCTATAGTTTTGGGGGGTGGCCTCTTTGGTGTTGGAGAAATCCCCGGACGTTCGCAAGCCCCGAGCCGGGTTCGGGCAAAAAACGCCGCCGAGCGTGCCTCATACGTCGGGGCATAGGTAGCACAGGTGAGACCGCAGCCCCAGTCTCTGTGGTGCCGTGGAAGCAGCGGCAGTGGGGGCCGAGGGCTGGCTATAGTTTTGGGGGGTGGGATCTTTGGCGTGGGAGAAATCCCCGGACGTTCGCAAGCCCCGAGCCGGGTTCGGGCAAAAAACGCCGCCGAGCGTGCCTCGTACGTCGGGGCATAGGCAGCACAGGTGAGACCGCAGCCCCAGTCTCTGTGGTGCCGTGGAAGCGGCGGCAGTGGGTGCACAGGGCTGGCCACAGCTTTGGGGGCTGGGCTCTTTGGTGTGGGAGAAATCCCCGGACGTTCGCAAGCCCCGTGCCGGGTTCGGGCAAAAAACGCCGCCGAGCGTGCCTCGTACGTCGGGGCATAGGCAGCACAGGTGCGACCGCAGCCCCAGTCTCTGTGGTGCCGTGGAAGCGGCGGCAGTGGGGGCACAGGGCTGGCCACAGCTTTGGGGGCTGGGCTCTTTGGTGTTGGAGAAATCCCCGGACGTTCGCAAGCCCCGTGCCGGGTTCGGGCAAAAAACGCCGCCGAGCGTGCCTCGTACGTCGGGGCATAGGCAGCACAGGTGAGACCGCAGCCTCAGTCTCTGTGGTGCCGTGGAAGCGGCGGCAGTGGGGGCACAGGGCTGCCTATAGTTTTGGGGGCTGGGCTCTTTGGCGTGGGAGAAATCCCCGGACGTTCGCAAGCCCCGTGCCGGGTTCGGGCAAAAAACGCCGCCGAGCGTGCCTCGTACGTCGGGGCATAGGCAGCACAGGTGAGACCGCAGCCCCAGTCTCTGTGGTGCCGTGGAAGCGGCGGCAGTGGGGGCACAGGGCTGGCAATAGTTTTGGGGGGTGGCCTCTTTGGCGTGGGAGAAATCCCCGGACGTTCGCAAGCCCCGTGCCGGGTTCGGGCAAAAAAAGCCGCCGAGCGTGCCTCATACGTCGGGGCATAGGTAGCACAGGTGAGACCGCAGCCCCAGTCTCTGTGGTGCCGTGGAAGCGGCGGCAGTGGGGGCAGAGGGCTGGCTATAGTTTTGGGGGGTGGCCTCTTTGGCGTGGGAGAAATCCCCGGACGTTCGCAAGCCCCGTGCCGGGTTCGGGCAAAAAACGCCGCCGAGCGTGCCTCGTACGTCGGGGCATAGGCAGCACAGGTGCGACCGCAGCCCCAGTCTCTGTGGTGCCGTGGAAGCGGCGGCAGTGGGGGCACAGGGCTGGCCACAGCTTTGGGGGCTGGGCTCTTTGGTGTTGGAGAAATCCCCGGACGTTCGCAAGCCCCGTGCCGGGTTCGGGCAAATAAACGCCGCCGAGCGTGCCTCATATGTCGGGGCATAGGTAGCACAGGTGAGACCGCAGCCCCAGTCTCTGTGGTGCCGTCGAAGCAGCGGCAGTGGGTGCACAGGGCTGGCCACAGCTTTGGGGGCTGGGCTCTTTGGCGTGGGAGAAATCCCCGGACGTTCGCAAGCCCCGTGCCGGGTTCGGGCAAAAAACGCCGCCGAGCGTGCCTCATACGTCGGGGCATAGGCAGCACAGGTGCGACCGCAGCCCCAGTCTCTGTGGTGCCGTGGAAGCGGCGGCAGTGGGGGCACAGGGCTGGCCACAGCTTTGGGGGGTGGCCTCATTGCTGTGGGAGAAATCCCCGGACGTTCGCAAGCCCCGTGCCGGGTTCGGGCAAAAAACGCCGCCGAGCGTGCCTTGTACGTCGGGGCATAGGTAGCACAGGTGCGACCGCAGCCCCAGTCTCTGTGGTGCCGTGGAAGCGGCGGCAGTGGGGGCACAGGGCTGCCTATAGTTTTGGGGGGTGGCCTCTTTGGCATGGGAGAAATCCCCGGGCGTTCGCAAGCCCCGTGACGGGTTCGGGCAAAAAACGCCGCCGAGCGTGCCTCGTACGTCGGGGCATAGGTAGCACAGGTGAGACTGCAGCCCCAGTCTTAGTGGTGCCGTGGAAGCGGCGGCAGTGGGGGCACAGGGCTGTCCACAGCTTTGGGGGCTGGGCTCTTTGGCGTGGGAGAAATCCCCGGACGTTCGCAAGCCCCGTGCCGGGTTCGGGCAAAAAATGCTGCCGAACGTACATCGTACGTCGGGGCATAGGCAGCACAGGTGAGACCGCAGCCCCAGTCTCTGTGGTGCCGTGGAAGCGGCGGCAGTGGGGGCACAGGGCTGCCTATAGTTTTGGGGGGTGGGATCTTTGGTGTGGGAGAAATCCCCGGACGTTCGCAAGCCCCGTGCCGGGTTCGGGCAAAAAACGCCGCCGAGCGTGCCTCGTACGTCGGGGCATAGGCAGCACAGGTGCGACCGCAGCCCCAGTCTCTGTGGTGCCGTGGAAGCGGCGGCAGTTGGGGCCGAGGGCTGGCCACAGCTTTGGGGGGTGGGCTCTTTGGCGTGGGAGAAATCCCCGGACATTCGCAAGCCCCGTGCCGGGTTCGGGCAAAAAACGCCGCCGAGCGTGCCTCGTACGTCGGGGCATAGGTAGCACAGGTGAGACCGCAGCCCCAGTCTCTGTGGTGCCATGGAAGCGGCGGCAGTGGGGGCCGAGGGCTGGCCACAGCTTTGGGGGGTGGGATCTTTGGTGTGGGAGAAATCCCCGGACGTTCGCAAGCCCCGTGCCGGGTTCGGGCAAAAAACGCCGCCGAGCGTGCCTCGTACGTCGTGGCATAGGCAGCACAGGTGAGACCGCAGCCCCAGTCTCTGTGGTGCCGTGGAAGCGGCGGCAGTGGGGGCACAGGGCTGCCTATAGTTTTGGGGGGTGGCCTATTTGGCGTGGGAGAAATCCCCGGGCGTTCGCAAGCCCCGTGCCGGGTTCGGGCAAAAAACGCCGCCGAGCGTGCCTCGTACGTCGGGGCATAGGTAGCACAGGTGAGACCGCAGCCCCAGTCTTAGTGGTGCCGTGGAAGCGGCGGCAGTGGGGGCACAGGGCTGTCCACAGCTTTGGGGGCTGGGCTCTTTGGCGTGGGAGAAATCCCCGGACGTTCGCAAGCCCCGTGCCGGGTTCGGGCAAAAAATGCTGCCGAACGTACATCGTACGTCGGGGCATAGGCAGCACAGGTGAGACCGCAGCCCCAGTCTCTGTGGTGCCGTGGAAGCGGCGGCAGTGGGGGCACAGGGCTGCCTATAGTTTTGGGGGGTGGGATCTTTGGTGTGGGAGAAATCCCCGGACGTTCGCAAGCCCCGTGCCGGGTTCGGGCAAAAAAACGCCGCCGAGCGTGCCTCGTACGTCGGGGCATAGGCAGCACAGGTGCGACCGCAGCCCCAGTCTCTGTGGTGCCGTGGAAGCGGCGGCAGTTGGGGCCGAGGGCTGGCCACAGCTTTGGGGGGTGGGCTCTTTGGCGTGGGAGAAATCCCCGGACATTCGCAAGCCCCGTGCCGGGTTCGGGCAAAAAACGCCGCCGAGCGTGCCTCGTACGTCGGGGCATAGGTAGCACAGGTGAGACCGCAGCCCCAGTCTCTGTGGTGCCATGGAAGCGGCGGCAGTGGGGGCCGAGGGCTGGCCACAGCTTTGGGGGGTGGGATCTTTGGTGTGGGAGAAATCCCCGGACGTTCGCAAGCCCCGTGCCGGGTTCGGGCAAAAAAACGCCGCCGAGCGTGCCTCGTACGTCGTGGCATAGGCAGCACAGGTGAGACCGCAGCCCCAGTCTCTGTGGTGCCGTGGAAGCGGCGGCAGTGGGGGCACAGGGCTGCCTATAGTTTTGGGGGGTGGCCTATTTGGCGTGGGAGAAATCCCCGGGCGTTCGCAAGCCCCGTGCCGGGTTCGGGCAAAAAACGCCGCCGAGCGTGCCTCGTACGTCGGGGCATAGGTAGCACAGGTGCGACCGCAGCCCCAGTCTCTGTGGTGCCGTGGAAGCGGCGGCAGTGGGGGCCGAGGGCTGGCTATAGTTTTGGGGGGTGGCCTCTTTGGCGTGGGAGAAATCCCCGGAGGTTCGCAAGCCCCGTGCCGGGTTCGGGCAAAAAACGCCGCCGAGCGTGCCTCATACTTCGGGGCATAGGCAGCACAGGTGCGACCGCAGCCCCAGTCTCTGTGGTGCCGTCGAAGCGGCGGCAGTGGGTGCACAGGGCTGGCCACAGCTTTGGGGGCTGGGCTCTTTGGCGTGGGAGAAATCCCCGGACGTTCGCAAGCCCCGTGCCGGGTTCGGGCAAAAAACGCCGCCGAGCGTGCCTCATACGTCGGGGCATAGGCAGCACAGGTGCGACCGCAGCCCCAGTCTCTGTGGTGCCGTGGAAGCGGCGGCAGTGGGTGCACAGGGCTGCCTATAGTTTTGGGGGATGGGATCTTTGGCGTGGGAGAAATCCCCGGACGTTCGCAAGCCCCGTGCCGGGTTCGGGCAAAAAAACGCCGCCGAGCGTGCCTCGTACGTCGGAGCATAGGCAGCACAGGTGCAACCGCAGCCCCAGTCTCTGTGGTGCCGTCGAAGCGGCGGCAGTGGGTGCACAGGGCTGGCCACAGCTTTGGGGGCTGGGCTCGTTGGTGTGGGAGAAATCCCCGGACGTTCGCAAGCCCCGTGCCGGGTTCGGGCAAAAAACGCCGCCGAGCGTGCCTCATACGTCGGGGCATAGGCAGCACAGGTGCGACCGCACCCCCAGTCTCTGTGGTGCCGTGGAAGCGGCGGCAGTGGGGGCACAGGGCTGCCTATAGTTTTGGGGGGTGGCCTCTTTGGCGTGGGAGAAATCCCCGGGCGTTCGCAAGCCCCGTGCCGGGTTCGGGCAAAAAACGCCGCCGAGCGTGCCTCGTACGTCGGGGCATAGGTAGCACAGGTGAGACTGCAGCCCCAGTCTTAGTGGTGCCGTGGAAGCGGCGGCAGTGGGGGCTGAGGGCTGGCCACAGCTTTGGGGGGTGGCCTCTTTGGCGTGGGAGAAATCCCCGGACGTTCGCAAGCCCCGTGCCGGGTTCGGGCAAAAAACGCCGCCGAGCGTGCCTCGTACGTCGGAGCATAGGCAGCACAGGTGCAACCGCAGCCCCAGTCTCTGTGGTGCCGTGGAAGCGGCGGCAGTGGGTGCACAGGGCTGGCCACAGCTTTGGGGGCTGGGCTCGTTGGTGTGGGAGAAATCCCCGGACGTTCGCAAGCCCCGTGCCGGGTTCGGGCAAAAAACGCCGCCGAGCGTGCCTCATACGTCGGGGCATAGGCAGCACAGGTGAGACCGCAGCCCCAGTCTCTGTGGTGCCGTGTGAGCGGCGGCAGTGGGGGCACAGGGCTGCCTATAGTTTTGGGGGGTGGCCTCTTTGGCGTGGGAGAAATCCCCGGACGTTCGCAAGCCCCGTGCCGGGTTCGGGCAAAAAACGCCGCCGAGCGTGCCTCGTACGTCGGGGCATAGGTAGCACAGGTGCGACCGCAGCCCCAGTCTCTGTGGTGCCGTGGAAGCGGCGGCAGTGGGTGCACAGGGCTGGCCACAGCTTTGGGGGGTGGCCTCTTTGGTGTTGGAGAAATCCCCGGACGTTCGCAAGCCCCGTGCCCGGTTCGGGCAAAAAACGCCGCCGAGCGTGCCTCATACGTCGGGGCATAGGTAGCACAGGTGAGACCGCAGCCCCAGTCTCTGTGGTGCCGTGGAAGCAGCGGCAGTGGGGGCCGAGGGCTGGCTATAGTTTTGGGGGGTGGCCTCTTTGGTGTTGGAGAAATCCCCGGACGTTCGCAAGCCCCGAGCCGGGTTCGGGCAAAAAACGCCGCCGAGCGTGCCTCATACGTCGGGGCATAGGTAGCACAGGTGAGACCGCAGCCCCAGTCTCTGTGGTGCCGTGGAAGCAGCGGCAGTGGGGGCCGAGGGCTGGCTATAGTTTTGGGGGGTGGGATCTTTGGCGTGGGAGAAATCCCCGGACGTTCGCAAGCCCCGAGCCGGGTTCGGGCAAAAAACGCCGCCGAGCGTGCCTCGTACGTCGGGGCATAGGCAGCACAGGTGAGACCGCAGCCCCAGTCTCTGTGGTGCCGTGGAAGCGGCGGCAGTGGGTGCACAGGGCTGGCCACAGCTTTGGGGGCTGGGCTCTTTGGTGTGGGAGAAATCCCCGGACGTTCGCAAGCCCCGTGCCGGGTTCGGGCAAAAAACGCCGCCGAGCGTGCCTCGTACGTCGGGGCATAGGCAGCACAGGTGCGACCGCAGCCCCAGTCTCTGTGGTGCCGTGGAAGCGGCGGCAGTGGGGGCACAGGGCTGGCCACAGCTTTGGGGGCTGGGCTCTTTGGTGTTGGAGAAATCCCCGGACGTTCGCAAGCCCCGTGCCGGGTTCGGGCAAAAAACGCCGCCGAGCGTGCCTCGTACGTCGGGGCATAGGCAGCACAGGTGAGACCGCAGCCTCAGTCTCTGTGGTGCCGTGGAAGCGGCGGCAGTGGGGGCACAGGGCTGCCTATAGTTTTGGGGGCTGGGCTCTTTGGCGTGGGAGAAATCCCCGGACGTTCGCAAGCCCCGTGCCGGGTTCGGGCAAAAAACGCCGCCGAGCGTGCCTCGTACGTCGGGGCATAGGCAGCACAGGTGAGACCGCAGCCCCAGTCTCTGTGGTGCCGTGGAAGCGGCGGCAGTGGGGGCACAGGGCTGGCAATAGTTTTGGGGGGTGGCCTCTTTGGCGTGGGAGAAATCCCCGGACGTTCGCAAGCCCCGTGCCGGGTTCGGGCAAAAAAAGCCGCCGAGCGTGCCTCATACGTCGGGGCATAGGTAGCACAGGTGAGACCGCAGCCCCAGTCTCTGTGGTGCCGTGGAAGCGGCGGCAGTGGGGGCAGAGGGCTGGCTATAGTTTTGGGGGGTGGCCTCTTTGGCGTGGGAGAAATCCCCGGACGTTCGCAAGCCCCGTGCCGGGTTCGGGCAAAAAACGCCGCCGAGCGTGCCTCGTACGTCGGGGCATAGGCAGCACAGGTGCGACCGCAGCCCCAGTCTCTGTGGTGCCGTGGAAGCGGCGGCAGTGGGGGCACAGGGCTGGCCACAGCTTTGGGGGCTGGGCTCTTTGGTGTTGGAGAAATCCCCGGACGTTCGCAAGCCCCGTGCCGGGTTCGGGCAAAAAACGCCGCCGAGCGTGCCTCGTACGTCGGGGCATAGGCAGCACAGGTGCGACCGCAGCCCCAGTCTCTGTGGTGCCGTGGAAGCGACGGTGCCTGCGGGGGAGTGCGGGGCTGCCGTGTCGTGTCGTGTCGTGTCGTGTCGCAGCTGGCGGCGAGGGGAGCCGGGGCGTGTGGGGGTGCCGCGCCGTGTGCCGGAGCCGGGCGGCGGGGGCTGCCTGAGGAGCGCGGGGCTGCGCCGAGGGCTCGGCAGGGCTCCCGGGGGCGCCGGCGGGCGGGGGGAACGGCGGCGTCCCCGGAAGGGAGAAAGCGGGGCCGGCTGCCTCTGGCGGCGTGCCGGCAGCTGCGGTGCTGGGAAAGGGGCTTGCGGTCGGCCATGTTGTTGCCTGCGCGGGGCATGCCGGGAGCTGTAGTTTTCGCGGCACGGCCCAGTCACGCGGCAGCCTGGTGGCCGAATCGCGGTGCTGCGTCCCGGCGTTCGCGCGCCGGGTGTGGCCCCTCCGGCGCGCCGTCGGTGTCCGGCGCGTGCGCGGTGTGCGGGAGCGGCATGGCGGCGCGGCGGGCGCGATTGCCGGTGGCGGGTGAGGGCCAGGAGCAGCGGCGATGTGATGTGATGTGATGTGATGTGATGTGATGTGATGTGAGCGAGCCCCTTTGGTGGGTGCAGGGGTGTCTGCTGCCCGCCGGGCTCCCGGGGGTGGCGGGAGGGGAAGCTTCAAAGGTGCCGCTGCGGCAGGCTGCCGGGCAGCTGGGGGCGAGCGGGGTCGGGGCAGCCCCGGGGAGTTCCCCGAGAGAGAGCGGCGGTAGGAGGGAAGGAGGAGGACATGCCGCTGGCGCCGACGGCGGGCACGTCCCCAACTCGCCAGGGCTCCCCCTGAGCCCCCCCCCCCGGGCCCACTGAGCCCGTGCAGCTGCCCCCAGCTCCAGCACCTGCCCCGAAGCCTGTCCCGTAGCCCTAGATCACCCCCAAGGCCTGTTGCGAAGGCTGGAAGCTGGCCCTCGAACGCGCTGGATTCTCCCTTAATGCGGTACCGATAGCAGCAGTGCAGGGAAGGAGCGGTGTCTGCAGAAGCCCCTGCATAAGGAGGGGCTGTGGCCGGGGGCAGGCTCTGGTAATAATGGCCACTGGTTATTCTTTCCCCCTTCCAGAGGCCACGCTTGAGGACACGGTTGCCCGTTCTTCCCCTGGAGATGCTGTTGACTGCCCCAGGTTCAGGCTGGCGTGGGTTGTCTGTGCCTGGCCTCGCACTCCTAGCGGTGTGGGGGAGAACAGGGGCAGGCGGAGCGCTTGCTGGCTGTGGAGGAGAGCTGCTGTGGCTGAAGCTGGCGAGGGCAGAGACAGGTAAAGCAGCTGAAGAATACGCTAAAGAGGGTGCAGCCGGCAGCTGCCTCCCGCTGCGGGCAAGAAAGCGCCTGCCTCTGCGGGCGAGGAAGGATCCCTCTTTGTAGTTGCAGAGCGCACGAGCGCGCGAGGCTACGCGTCTAGGCAGTCTTGTCTGATGAGAGCTGTAAGAGACCCGTGTATTCTCTTAGGTGGAGGAGAGCCAAGCGACCGGAGTTACAGAAGAGGAAGGGAGGAGAGAAGGAGAAGGAAGCGTCTGAACTGGGAAATTCCCCTGGCAGCGCTGAGAGCGAGAGCTGTGGTGAGTCCCGGGCCCTCGGGGCCCAGCCTCCCCTCTTGCGCGTCCCAGTCCCTTTATCTCTCCTTGCCTCTCTGTTCTTCCCTCCTGCTGCCTCTCCCTGTTTTTTTTCATCCTCTGTCTCTGTCCTGCAACCATTGGGTTTTTTTCCTATTCCATCTCTTTCTCCTGATCGGCATCTAGCCCTTTTTCCCCACAATTGCTCTGACCTGTTCCCTAGCGTCCTTTTCTTCTCTGCGCCTGTACGTGCCACTCCGTGTCCCTGCCTTCCTATCTCCCTCCTTCCTTCCTTCTCTTTCTCTATCCCTTTTTCTTGCTCACTGTCACTGTTTTTTTTCATCAGCTCACCGTCTGCTTCCTGTTCTAGTTTGTGTTGTCCTCTGTCTCTCCGCAGGGCTCCTAATACCTCCCTTTCTTTCTCCAACCCCCTGTGCTTCTCAAGGTCTTCGTCTTTCTCTCCCTCTCATTGTCATTATTCTTGTCTGTTGCTCTGTCTCGCTGCTTATCCTGTCGTTTCTCGCTATCTTCCTTTGTCCCACTCCCTGCCTGTATTCATGTTTGTCTCTGTCCTGTTGACCGTCCCAGGTGTTTTTTTCTTCTTCATCTCCATCCTGCTGCTGCCCTGTTTTGTTCCTCCCCCCCCCCCCCCCCCCCCCCAACCATCTGCCCTGCTCCCTGTCACTCTTTCTGCACCTTGTCCTCTGTCCCTGCTGCTTTTTTTCCCATCTCTGTCCAGCGCTCTGTCCCTTTCTTTTTTTCCTCTTGCTATCCCTCTGCCCTGCTTCCTCTCTCTATCTTTTCTGTCTTTCTTTCCCTCTGCCCCATTCCCTCTTCCATTCTTTCTAACTGTGTCCCCCTGTCCAGCTGGCTGTCCCTTCTTTCCTCTCTCTCTTTTCGGATCTCCCTATCTCTCTGTCCAGCTGCTCATCACAGTTGTTTTTTTCCCTCCAATGCTGTCCAGCTCTCTGTCCGTTTTTTCTCTCTCTGTCATTCTGTCGCGCTCCCTGTGTCTCTATTTTTAATTTTTCCATCTCTGTCCTGCAGCCCGGTGCTGGTTTCCACACCCCCGGCCCTCTCTCCTGTCCCGCTACCCATCCTAGGCCTTTTTTCCCTCCATCTCTGTCCTGCTTCCTGGCTCTAATTTTTGCCTGTCTTGCGCTTTGTCCTGCCTTCCTCTCCCTTTTTTCTCTCTCTGTATCGCCTTGTCTTGCTCCCTGTCTTTCTCGGACAAGCTGTGTCCTGCTCCTTGTCCTTTTTCCCCACCCTCCCCATCTCCTAGCTTTCTTCCTGTCTGCCTTTTTTTCTTCGTCTCTCCTTCTGCCCCAATGCTTCTTTCTCTCTGTCACTGTCTCTGTCCCTCCTTTCTTCTTCCTCTCCTCCACTCCCCCCCATCTCTCTCTCCCTCCGTCCTGCTCGCAGACTCAACGTTTTCTTGCTCCATCTCTCTGCAGGGCTGGCGGGGGCAGAAGCGGCCCTGGGACAAACGCTGCAGCGGGGTCGTTGAGGGGTTTTGGGGCCAAGCCCGTGCCTGGCCGGGGCGAGTAGAGGCAGCCCGGTCCCATCCCATCCCCGGCTGCTCCTCGCTGGGGCTGGGCGGCCTCTGCCACTCTCGGCGTGAGTCGGGCTGAGAAACCTTTGTGAGTTTGAGGATGCTACAGATACTCCGCATCAAACCCAGAGAAAAGGCAAATCTGCTGCCGGTGCCGAAAAGCTGATGAAAAATTGCAGTTACCGGAGCATGCCTCGTTCCTGCATCGGTCCCTTGGGAGTCACGAATGTTTTCCTTTCAGGTAAAAGAACAAGCTTTCATCTAGGATAAATTAAGAGCTGCCTGTAACTTTCGGTAGGGTCAAGTGCTTCTCTTCTGTTTGTTCATACTAGTTTTATGGGCAAGTTGGAAATAGCCTTTTATTTTTCTGCGCGTCGCTAAATTTTTAGTAATATGTGGTGTCGGCATAGTTGATTTTTGAGCAGCTAGATGCCACTAGAAGCATAATGAATGACACGTGATGGAAACCGGTGCTTAAGCTTGATTTTGATACGATTTTTTTTTTGTTTCTTTGTTTGCTTTCATTAGAATGTTGGTGGCGTGTTGTCCCGTGGCTCGATCCGCATTCTGTTCCATGGAACCTTCGATCTAGGACTTTGAAGTAAAAAAAGTTTGCCCTTCCAACAAAGGGCTGGTCATTCATAGGACTGAGGTGTAGACTTGGAGCGTCTCTAAGGTACGTGATCAGAATTGAAGCCAAATTTCACTTAACGTTGCTGCTGTTTGTCTTCACTTTCATGGTGATCAGAATTGAAGCCAAATTTCACTTAACGTTGCTGCTGTTTGTCTTCACTTTCATGAATTTCCTCGCCGCTCCCTCGTGGTTGGGAGCTCTGAACTGTCATTTTTTTTCAGTCTCTAACACATTTGGGTTCCCCCAACCTCCCCCCCCCCGCCCCCTGCCAAGGAGAGGCTACGTTTGAAAGTTAAGTAGCGTCCTCACAAACGCGTCAGTCGATAAAACTGAATTACGGTTATTAAAACCATAAGCATGATACCAGTCGTAGAGATCTGGGCTACTTGCGAATGTGTATTCGTCACATGCAAATGTCATCGGGGAAACAGATCGCCTGTGCTTCATGCTCTGACAAGACAGCATGGTGAGACAGGGAGGAGCTCCGAAAGGAAAAAAAGATACATGGTTGTCCTGGTTTCGGCTGGGATAGAGTTAATTTTCTTCCTAGCAGCAGGCATAGTGCTGTGTTTTGGATTTAGTAGGAGAAGAATGTTGATAACATGCTGATGTTTTTAGTTGTTGCTGAGTACTGCTTATGCTAGTCAAGGACTTTTTCAGCTTCCCATGCTCTGCCAGGTGCACAAGAAACTGGGAGGGGGCACAGCCAGAATACTTGATCCAAACTGACCAAAGGGCTATTCCATACCATATGACGTCATGCTCAGTATATAAACTGGGGGGGGTTGGCCGGGGAGCAGCGATCGCTGCTCGGGAACTGTCTGGGTATCGGTCGGCGGGTGGTGAGCAATTGCATTGTGCATCACTTGCTTCGTGTATCATTATTATTATTATCATTATTATACTGTTACTATTAGCATTACTACTTTATTTTATTTCAATTATTAAACTGTTCTTATCTCAGCCCAGGAGTGTTTCTCACTCTTACTCCTCCAATTCTCTCCCCCATCCCATCGGGGTAGGGGGAGTGAGCGAGCGGCTGCGTGGTGCTTAGTTGCTGGCTGGGGCTAAACCACGACAATGGTCATGGTTTCGGTTTGTTGTTGCTTGGTTTTGGTGTGTTGGGTTTTGATGTTTGGGGGGTTTTTGGGTTTTTGTTGGTTGGTTGGTTGATTTGTTTGTTTTAAAAAGAGCGCAGTGTTGACCGGTGGCAGCCTGCAGGGCTCTGTTGCCGCCTGACCTCTCCTTTTCTGCTCTTTCCCTCCTCTTTCATGGCTCTAATTTTCATTTGGATCGTTTCAGAAGAGCAGTGAAGTTACTTGCCTGTGTCCGTGTGGTGGTAATACCAGGAAGGTAAATGCTTGAACCAGTAGCGAGTCGCTTGGCCACAAGTAGCATTTCTGAAGGAAGAACAGCAGTAACAAGAAGCCAAATAGCAAGTCACCAGAAATGTGCGTGTGTCAAAGACATCGAAGTTTTATTGTCAAATGTCGTTTGGGAATGTGTTCCAAATGGCTATTTTTGGTAAGCATAAATTTTTCGGGAAAGCCGGGGTCGTGTGTGCAAAAATAGTTCCCTCTGTGCGTCCTGCTACGTAAATAGCATGGGAGGATAGGCTGTGCAGCGGCGGGGCCGTTGTTCCCTCCTCTCAGTATTGCCGTAGTAGCGTTGCAATATTTCGACCTAACAAGATGGGTTTAGGAATGGAAAGAGAATGCCTGTTTTCTGTAAAGGCTCTAAATGCCGACCCTTTGTCTGCCGCTTTTCTGTGCGCGAGATGAAGCTATTTTATTTTTCTCCCTTGCTCCTGGTCTAAATATTTCTGAAGCCGTTGCTGCTCTCGGGAAAGCCAAAGGCACCTGGATTTGTGCAGCCGGAAAGAAAGGGGGGGGGGAGGGGGGTGGCAACCAAAAAAACAACCCCACCAAAAGCCCAAAACAACCCCTCTTTCTCAAGAATGACACCAAAAGCAAGAATCACCAATTTTTATGTTGTGGGAAAGCGCTGAAAAACCCCAGAATTGAATATGTTTGGAAAAAGCAAACAAATGCCGGTTTTCTATTGTGGAAATGCCAAAAAGAAAGAAAGGCAAAAACTCGAACAAAACCCAAACAAACCCCACGTCCTGGTTTCGGCTGGGATAGAGTTAATTTTCTTCCTAGTAGCAGACATAGTGCTGTGTTTTGGATTTAGTAGGAGAAGAATGTTGATAACACGCTGATTTTTTTAGTTGTTGCTGAGTACTGCTTATGCTAGTCAAGGACTTTTCAGCTTCCCATGCTCTGCCAGGTGCACAAGAAGCTGGGAGGGGGCACAGCCAGAATAGTTGATCCCAACTGCCCCCAAGGGCCACTCCATACCATACAGTGTCATGGGCAGTATAGAAACTGGGGGGGGTTGGCCGGGGAGCAGCGATCGCTGCTCAGGAACTGTCTGGGCATCGGTCGGCGGGTGGTGAGCAATTGCATTGGGCATCGCTTGCTTTGGATATTATTATTACTATTATTATAATATTATTATTTATTTCATTTCAATTATTAAACTGTTCTTATCTCAACCCTGGAGTGTTTCTCACTCTTACTCCTCCGATTCCCTCCCCCATCCCATCGGGGTAGGGGCAGCGAGCGAGCGTCTGCGTGGTGCTTAGTTGCTGGCTGGGGCTAAGCCATGACACCCCAGCCCCTAATTTGGGCTAAATGTGGGGTGAAACGCTGGCAGTTTGAGGAGCACCGCCGAGCGTTATCCAGCGTGAATCCGGTGTGGGTCAGTTATGCGGCGCGGATCGGATCGCCTGCTGCGGGTTGTCCCAGGTGAGTTATCTGCTGTGGATTACCCTGGGCGGACCCCCTGGCGTAGGTCATCCCCACGCGTGTCCCCCCGTGCACCTTTTCAGCCGCATGTACCCCTTTGTCCGTCCGTGTCCTCCTCCCCGTCCCCCTCTGTCTCCCTGCCCTCCCGAATGCTTTCCACCCGAGCGTCCCCCTGCACGAGGCTTTCCCCCAGGTGAGTTGTTTTTCCCCGGGGACGTGCCCCTGCCTCCGCCCCACCATATTGGGCACAGCCCCCCATAACCCCTCTGCTTCTGGGCCCTCAGGGCGCTGCTTGCGGCCCCCCAGACGCTTCCCTGCACCCCGCTCCCAGCCCCGTCTCCCTCCTCCGCTGTTTTGGATTTGTGCTGGGAACGGCGTTGATGACACGCTGGTGTTCTAGCCACTGCCGAGCAGCGTTTGCACCGAGCTGAGGCTTTTCCGGCTCCTCGTACCGCCCCGCCGCCGAGCGGGCTGGGGGGCACGAGGGGTTGGGAGGGGGCACGGGCGGGACAGCTGACCCCAGCTGACTAAAGGGCCGTTCCGGACTACACGACGTCGTGTTCTCAGCTAATCGAGAAGCCCTGCACAGGAAGCCTTCCTCGTGTGTAGGCGGGATGAGGAGAGCAGAGGTGAGGACAGCGCAGAGGTGAGGACAGGTGCACAGAGAACAGCGAAGCCCATGAATCGCCGGCGTGTTGCTCATTCGCATCCGGGTCCTGCAGCGGCAGCCCGGCGCATGCGCTTTGCCGCGCTCTGTGCTGCCACGTGGTGCGCGAAATGCGGTCGTGGAGCTCCGGCCCCGCGCATGCGCAGTGGGGCTCTTTCCCGTGGCTCGGTGCTGCCACCCGGTGACCAAAATTTGGTACTGCAGCCCTAGCCCCGCTCGATCGCCGAAGAGTACCGGGAGTCGCCGAAGGGCGGCGGCGAGTGCCGAAGAGTGCCGGGAATCGCCGAAGGGCGGCGGCGGGTGGCGAAGGGTGCCGGGAATCGCCGAAGGGTGCCGGGAATCGCCGAAGGGCGGCAGCGAGCGCCGAAGAGTGCCGGGAATCGCCGAAGGGTGCCGGGAATCGCCGAAGGGCGGCGGCGAGCGCCGAAGGGTGCCGGGAATCGCCGAAGGGCGGCGGCGAGCGCCGAAGAGTGCCGGGAATCGCCGAAGGGCGGCGGCGAGCGCCGAAGAGTGCCGGGAATCGCCGAAGAGTGCCGGGAATCGCCGAAGGGCGGCGGCGAGTGCCGAAGGGGAATCGGGGAGTGCCGAAGGGAGGCAGGAATTGCCCTCGGGGGGCCACTCAGACCCATGGGTCCCTCAGGGGGGCACCGCTGGGTCCCAGGGGGGAAACGAACCTCCCCCCTGCTGGGGGGGTGATGCCGCTGTACGCCCCCCGCCGCCCCGTCTCCCCAGTTCGGGGGGGTTCACCCAGCTGTGCCCCCCCCCTCCTCCCAGGGTCCCCCCTCCCCGGGATGCTGGGGGCCACCCACGGCCCCGTCCCCGTCCTCCGCATGTTCGGGGTGACGGCAGCCGGCACCAGCGTCTGCCTCCACGTCCACGGCTTCGCCCCCTACTTCTACGTCCTGGGGCCCCCCGTGAGTCGGGGACCCCCCCGAACACCCCCTCACACCCACCCCCCCGCAGCTACGCCCGGGGATTCTCTAGTGCCTCCTGTAAGGGTTGTGCTCCCCATGGCAGGAGGGGGCTCCGTGCCCCCCCCAAATTCCCCCAGCGCCCTGGGAGCCACCCCTAGCTGTCTCTGTGGTTTCTCCACTGTCTCGTACAAGGGTTGTGCTCCCTGTGGCATATGGGGGGGGTCATGGGGGTACAGGGGGAGATTGGGGGGTCATGGGGGGACATCAGGGGTCACGGGAGGACAGGGGGAGATTGGGGGTCATGGGGGGGACATCAGGGAGGTCATAGGTGGTACAGGGGGACATTGGAGGGTCACAGGAGGGATGGGGGACATCAGAGGGGGACATCGAGGGGGTCACAGGCCGCAGGGGTCTCTTTGCCTTAAAAAAGAGGGTCTCTTTGCCTTACTGGTGGTTGGCGGTTGAACTCTTTTCATCTCAACCCATGAGTTTTCTCACTTTTTATTCATGTCTCATTCTACGAAATAATCAGAAAAGAACTTTCAAGATGCTGCTGCCGTCCGGTGAGCACTGCAGCTCGGCAGCCGCACATGCGGGGGTGCGTCCATGTGCTCGGCAGTGCCGTCCGTCGGTAACAGCCACGCGATGCCGCCGCACCTGCGGGGCGATGCCGCCGTGCTCGGCGCTGCCCGCCGGTAAGGAAACGCCGCTGCCGCCCCCGGCCGTGCTCTCGGCGCGCACGAGGCGGAACAGCAGCGCCGGTGCTGGCCCCGGGCGAGCATGGTTCCTGCAGCGCTGGCACCGCGCGGGTCGGCAGCAGCGCCGCCGCAGCCTTGGCTGCCGCTGCAGCGCGGCAGGGTGCTCCGTCTTGCTCCTGCAGCCCATCGCTGGTTTTTTCCTTTTTCCATCTCTTTGTCCTGATCTGTATCTGTCTCTTTACCGCGCCCCGACTTTCTCTGGCCTGTTCCCTGGCGTTCTCTTCCTCGCTGCGCCTGTACGTGCTGCTCCGTGTCCCTGCCTTCCTATCGCTCTCCTACCTTCCTTCTCTTTCTCTCCCTATCCCTTTGTCAGCCTTGGTCCTGTCTCTCTCCCTGTCTCTCATGATTCTTTCTTAATCTGCGCCCTGCTCCCTGTCCCGTTTCTTTTCTTCTCTCTGCCCTCCATCCTCCCGCTAAATTTTTGCCTGTATATCTCCGCACCGCTGCCTGTCCCATTGTTTCTCGCTACACCCCCCCGCCCAGCTCGTCGTCCCGTTATTCCCCTCTGTCCCGCTCCCTTTCTTCTCATCCTGCAGCCCAGCGCTGGTTTGTCTTTCTCCCTCTCTTTGTCCTGATCCACGTCTCTCTTTCCCCCCTCAATCCCTCTGGCTCGTTCGCTATCCTTTTCTCTTTCTCCCTCCCTTATTCCTCTCATGCGGGTTCTCTCTCGATCTGGCTGTTGGGCTCCCCGCTCGTCACTTTCTCTCCCTCTGGCCTGCTCCCCGACCCTGTTTGTTCTTCTGCTGTGTCCCTGCGGGGCTCCTCGTGCCTTTTTTTTAGCGATGCGTGCATCTGGCTGTCCTTTTCCCTGTGCCTTTCTTTCTCTGCTCCTCTGTCTTTCTCCCTCGTCTTATTTTTTCTTTCCGTTGCTCTGTCCTGCTCCCCATCGCATCCCCAGGTGCAGCTAGAGTCGGTCAGTCATCGCTGTGGATAAATGGGGGCTTGTTCTTTCTGTCTCGCAGGGGCGGTGCTGAGGACTCACTTGTTGGTTCCTCTCCGGGGACGTCGTTGACTGTCCCTGGCTCGGACTTGCATGGTTTTCGCCTTTGGCCCCATTGTCCTGGCGGCACGGGTGAAAAGGGGCAGGCGGAGCGCTTCCTGGCTGTGGCCGGGAGCTGCCGCGGCTGAATCTGGGGAGGCCGGAGACAGGTAAAACAGCCAAAGAATAAAATAAAGAGGGTGCAGCCGGCAGCTGCCTCCCGCTGCAGGCAAGAGAGCGCCTGCCTCTGCGGGTGAGGAAGGATCCCGCTTTGTAGTCGTGTAGCGCGTGAGCGAGCGAGCGAGCAAGCAAGGAAGCAAGCAAGGCCACGTCTAGGAAGCCTTGTCTCGTGAGAGCTGTAAGACAGCCCCGTATCCTCTTAGGTGGAGGACAGCCAAGCGACCGGAGTTACAGAAGAGGAAGGGAGAAGGAAGCGTCCGAGCTGGCAAATTCTCCCGAGAGCGAAGGCTGCGGTGAGTCCTGGGCCCTCGGGGCCCTGTCTCCCTTCCCGTGTGTCTGGTTGCCTCCCTGCCCCGCCCCTGGCGCCCTCACTTTCCCACGCCACTGCAATTTTTTGTGGGGGTTAATTTCTGCCACCCGCCCCCTTCTCCCCTGTACCTCCTTTCTGCACCTCCTTTCTGCATCTCGCTCTGAGCATCTGCCTGTCCCCATCTTTTAGGTCCTCCCTCTCTCTGCCCTGTAGCCCATGGCTAGTTTTTTCCTTCTGTGTCTCTCTCTGCCCGGCACCCGGCCGCTACTTTTGCATTCCTGCCTCTGTGTCCTGTAGCCCGTCACTATTTTTGCCGTCGCTGGCTCCCCCCCGCCCCCTTCTCCATCTCGCTCTTTTTTCGCTTCCCATCCCTGTTTTTTAATTCCTTCCTCTCTGCTGTGTAGCCCTTCGCTTTTTCCTTTTCTCCATCTCTCTGTGTCCGTGCCGGTGCCCCCGTGGCTGGATGCCAGGCGCCCACCAAAGGTGCTCTGTCGCTCCCCTCTTCAGCTGGACGGCGGAGAGAAAAAATAGAATGAAAAGCTCGTGGGTTGAGATAAGGACAGGGAGAGATCGCTCAGCAATTACTGTCACAGGCAAAACACAGGCTCAACTTGAGGAAACCAGTCTGATTGATTACCAATCAAATCGGGGTAGGATAATGAGAAATAAGAACTGAATCTTAAAACACCTAAATCTTAAAACACCTTCCCCCCACCCCCTCCCTTCTTCCCGGGCTCAACTTCACTCCCGATTTCTCTACCTCCCTCGTCCCGAGCAGCGCAGGGGAACTGGGGAATGTGGGTTGCGGTCTGGATTTTTCCCCTCAGTCTCTCTCTGCCGGGCTCCCTCTCTTTGTGTTTTCATTTCACGTTTTCTGTCCCGTAGCTCCACGCTATTTGCTTGCCTTTCTCCGTCTCTCTCTGGCCAGCTCTCTGCCCCTTTTCGTGGATTCCTTGTTCTCCGCCCTGTAGGCTGTCGCTTTTGTCCTTTGTCCATCTCACTGTCTCTGGCTCCCCGCGGACCCTATTTTAGAATTGCCCCCCCCTCTTCTTTCTGTACACATTGCTACCCTTTTTGCTCTCCTGCTCTCTTTTTTTTCCAGCTCCCTGTCCCTATTTCTTTATTCTTCCCTCTTCGCCCTGCAGCGTGTAGCTGCGGGGTTTGGTTTGTGTTGTCATCCCACGCACCCTCCCGGGCCCTTCCCTCCGTTGTTCGCTGTCCTGGTTCCCTGTCCCTGTTGTTTCATTCCTCCCTCTCTGCCATGCTCTTGCCGCTGCTTTTTTGTCTTTCCCCATGTCTCTCGGTCCAGCTTCCTGCCCCTGTTCTTCTCTCCTCCCTCTCTGTCTTGCTGCCCGTCCCAGGTTTCTCCCGCATCTCCATCCTGCTCCCCGTCCCTCTTTGTCAGTGTCTGTCCAGCTCCCTCTCCCCCTTTCTGCAGCCTCTCTCCCTGCTGCTTCTTTCTCCACCTCTGTCGGGCTCCCTCGTCCCCGTCCTTCTCTTGCTGTCCCATTCCCTGCCTCGTGCTTTCTCTCTCCCCCCCCCGTCCAGCGCCCCGCTCCTCATTTTTGGCGTCCCCCACCTCTGTCCGTTCCCCGCCGAACTGACGAGCGTGGCTCCCGGAACCACTGCCAGGGTGTCCCAGGGGCAGGGGGAGTGTCGGGGGCCCTGAGCCCCGGAGCAGACTCGCTCCCGGGACTTGTTACGTGTGTGTGACTGAATAAACACTCGCCGGCTGAATTTGCGCTCCCTTTGCACCAGGCAAGGGGCTGTGATGGGGCCCAGGGTAGGAGGTGACACGCTGTGGGGGTCAGGCAATGGCCCCCTGTTCCTGCTGGGCTCCAGCTGTGGGCCGGGGCTGGAGGAGCCCCAGGTGCGGGCAGTGAGGCTGATGGCCAGGGCCCCTCCCTGTAAAGGGGTGGCTGCCGGTGGAGGGGCTGGTGCTGCCGGTGCTGCCCTGCCCCGCCCCGGGGGGCCGTGGAAGGGCCGGTGTGAGGCAAGGGGAGGAGTGGAGCGGTCGCCGGGCTGTGGCTGCACCTGCACCGAGGGAGAAGGTGAGCAGGGGCCGGGCGATGGACCGGGAGGGCGACGGTGCCTGCGGGGGAGTGCGGGGCTGCCGTGTCGTGTCGTGTCGTGTCGTGTCGTGTCGCAGCTGGCGGCGAGGGGAGCCGGGGCGTGTGGGGGTGCCGCGCCGTGTGCCGGAGCCGGGCGGCGGGGGCTGCCTGAGGAGCGCGGGGCTGCGCCGAGGGCTCGGCAGGGCTCCCGGGGGCGCCGGCGGGCGGGGGGAACGGCGGCGTCCCCGGAAGGGAGAAAGCGGGGCCGGCTGCCTCTGGCGGCGTGCCGGCAGCTGCGGTGCTGGGAAAGGGGCTTGCGGTCGGCCATGTTGTTGCCTGCGCGGGGCATGCCGGGAGCTGTAGTTTTCGCGGCACGGCCCAGTCACGCGGCAGCCTGGTGGCCGAATCGCGGTGCTGCGTCCCGGCGTTCGCGCGCCGGGTGTGGCCCCTCCGGCGCGCCGTCGGTGTCCGGCGCGTGCGCGGTGTGCGGGAGCGGCATGGCGGCGCGGCGGGCGCGATTGCCGGTGGCGGGTGAGGGCCAGGAGCAGCGGCGATGTGATGTGATGTGATGTGATGTGATGTGAGCGAGCCCCTTTGGTGGGTGCAGGGGTGTCTGCTGCCCGCCGGGCTCCCGGGGGTGGCGGGAGGGGAAGCTTCAAAGGTGCCGCTGCGGCAGGCTGCCGGGCAGCTGGGGGCGAGCGGGGTCGGGGCAGCCCCGGGGAGTTCCCCGAGAGAGAGCGGCGGTAGGAGGGAAGGAGGAGGACATGCCGCTGGCGCCGACGGCGGGCACGTCCCCAACTCGCCAGGGCTCCCCCTGAGCCCCCCCCGCCCCCGGGCCCACTGAGCCCGTGCAGCTGCCCCCAGCTCCAGCACCTGCCCCGAAGCCTGTCCCGTAGCCCTAGATCACCCGCAAGGCCTGTCGCGAAGGCTGGAAGCTGGCCCTCGAACGCGCTGGATTCTCCCTTAATGCGGTACCGATAGCAGCAGTGCAGGGAAGGAGCGGTGTCTGCAGAAGCCCCTGCATAAGGAGGGGCTGTGGCCGGGGGCAGGCTCTGGTAATAATGGCCACTGGTTATTCTTTCCCCCTTCCAGAGGCCACGCTGAGGACACGGTTGCCCGTTCTTCCCCTGGAGATGCTGTTGACTGCCCCAGGTTCAGGCTGGCGTGGGTTGTCTGTGCCTGGCCTCGCACTCCTAGCGGTGTGGGGGAGAAAAGGGGCAGGCGGAGCGCTTGCTGGCCGTGGAGGAGAGCTGCTGTGGCTGAAGCTGGCGAGGGCAGAGACAGGTAAAGCAGCTGAAGAATACGCTAAAGAGGGTGCAGCCGGCAGCCGCCTCCCGCTGCGGGCAAGAAAGCGCCTGCCTCTGCGGGCGAGGAAGGATCCCTCTTTGTAGTTGCAGAGCGCACGAGCGCGCGAGGCTACGCGTCTAGGCAGTCTTGTCTGATGAGAGCTGTAAGAGACCCGTGTATTCTCTTAGGTGGAGGACAGCCAAGCGACCGGAGTTACAGAAGAGGAAGGGAGGAGAGAAGGAGAAGGAAGCGTCTGAACTGGGAAATTCCCCTGGCAGCGCTGAGAGCGAGAGCTGTGGTGAGTCCCGGGCCCTCGGGGCCCAGCCTCCCCTCTTGCGCGTCCCAGTCCCTTTATCTCTCCTTGCCTCTCTGTTCTTCCCTCCTGCTGCCTCTCCCTGTTTTTTTTCATCCTCTGTCTCTGTCCTGCAACCATTGGGTTTTTTTCCTATTCCATCTCTTTCTCCTGATCGGCATCTATCCCTTTTTCCCCACAATTGCTCTGACCTGTTCCCTAGCGTCCTTTTCTTCTCTGCGCCTGTACGTGCCACTCCGTGTCCCTGCCTTCCTATCTCCCTCCTTCCTTCCTTCTCTTTCTCTATCCCTTTTTCTTGCTCACTGTCACTGTTTTTTTTCATCAGCTCACCGTCTGCTTCCTGTTCTAGTTTGTGTTGTCCTCTGTCTCTCCGCAGGGCTCCTAATACCTCCCTTTCTTTCTCCAACCCCCTGTGCTTCTCAAGGTCTTTGTCTTTCTCTCTCTCTCATTGTCATTATTCTTGTCTGTTGCTCTGTCTCGCTGCTTATCCCGTCGTTTCTCGCTATCTTCCTTTGTCCCACTCCCTGCCTGTATTCATGTTTGTCTCTGTCCTGTTGACCGTCCCAGGTGTTTTTTTCTTCTCCATCTCCATCCTGCTGCTGCCCTGTTTTGTTCCTCCTCCCCCCCCCCCCCATCTGCCCTGCTCCCTGTCACTCTTTCTGCACCTTGTCCTCTGTCCCTGCTGCTTTTTTTTCCATCTCTGTCCAGCGCTCTGTCCCTTTCTTTTTTTCCTCTTGCTATCCCTCTGCCCTGCTTCCTCTCTCTATCTTTTCTGTCTTTCTTTCCCTCTGCCCCATTCCCTCTTCCATTCTTTCTAACTGTGTCCCCCTGTCCAGCTGGCTGTCCCTTCTTTCCTCTCTCTCTTTTCGGATCTCCCTCTCTCTCTGTCCAGCTGCTCATCACAGTTGTTTTTTTCCCTCCAATGCTGTCCAGCTCTCTGTCCGTTTTTTCTCTCTCTGTCATTCTGTCGCGCTCCCTGTGTCTCTATTTTTAATTTTTCCATCTCTGTCCTGCAGCCCGGTGCTGGTTTCCACACCCCCGGCCCTCTCTCCTGTCCTGCTACCAATCCTAGGCCTTTTTTCCCCTCCATCTCTGTCCTGCTTCCTGGCTCTAATTTTTGCCTGTCTTGCGCTTTGTCCTGCCTTCCTCTCCCTTTTTTCTCTCTCTGTATCGCCTTGTCTTGCTCCCTGTCTTTCTCGGACAAGCTGTGTCCTGCTCCTTGTCCTTTTTCCCCACCCTCCCCATCTCCTAGCTTTCTTCCTGTCTGCCTTTTTTTCTTCGTCTCTCCTTCTGCCCCAATGCTTCTTTCTCTCTGTCACTGTCTCTGTCCCTCCTTTCTTCTTCCTCTCCTCCACTCCCCCCCATCTCTCTCTCCCTCCGTCCTGCTCGCAGACTCAACGTTTTCTTGCTCCATCTCTCTGCAGGGCTGGCGGGGGCAGAAGCGGCCCTGGGACAAACGCTGCAGCGGGGTCGTTGAGGGGTTTTGGGGCCAAGCCCCTGCCTGGCCGGGGCGAGTAGAGGCAGCCCGGTCCCATCCCATCCCCGGCTGCTCCTCGCTGGGGCTGGGCGGCCTCTGCCGCTCTCGGCGTGAGTCGGGCTGAGAAGCCTTTGTGAGTTTGAGGATGCTACAGATACTCCGCATCAAACCCAGAGAAAAGGCAAATCTGCTGCCGGTGCCGAAAAGCTGATGAAAAATTGCAGTTACCGGAGCATGCCTCGTTCCTGCATCGGTCCCTTGGGAGTCACGAATGTTTTCCTTTCAGGTAAAAGAACAAGCTTTCATCTAGGATAAATTAAGAGCTGCCTGTAACTTTCGGTAGGGTCAAGTGCTTCTCTTCTGTTTGTTCATACTAGTTTTATGGGCAAGTTGGAAATAGCCTTTTATTTTTCTGCGCGTCGCTAAATTTTTAGTAATATGTGGTGTCGGCATAGTTGATTTTTGAGCAGCTAGATGCCACTAGAAGCATAATGAATGACACGTGATGGAAACCGGTGCTTAAGCTTGATTTTGATACGATTTTTTTTTTTGTTTCTTTGTTTGCTTTCATTAGAATGTTGGTGGCGTGTTGTCCCGTGGCTCGATCCGCATTCTGTTCCATGGAACCTTCCATCTAGGACTTTGAAGTAAAAAAAGTTTGCCCTTCCAACAAAGGGCTGGTCATTCATAGGACTGAGGTGTAGACTTGGAGCGTCTCTAAGGTACGTGATCAGAATTGAAGCCAAATTTCACTTAACGTTGCTGCTGTTTGTCTTCACTTTCATGAATTTCCTCGCCGCTCCCTCGTGGTTGGGAGCTCTGAACTGTCATTTTTTTTCAGTCTCTAACACATTTGGGTTCCCCCAACCTCCCCCCCCCCGCCCCCTGCCAAGGAGAGGCTACGTTTGAAAGTTAAGTAGCGTCCTCACAAACGCGTCAGTCGATAAAACTGAATTACGGTTATTAAAACCATAAGCATGATACCAGTCGTAGAGATCTGGGCTACTTGCGAATGTGTATTCGTCACATGCAAATGTCATCGGGGAAACAGATCGCCTGTGCTTCATGCTCTGACAAGACAGCATGGTGAGACAGGGAGGAGCTCCGAAAGGAAAAAAAGATACATGGTTGTCCTGGTTTCGGCTGGGATAGAGTTAATTTTCTTCCTAGCAGCAGGCATAGTGCTGTGTTTTGGATTTAGTAGGAGAAGAATGTTGATAACATGCTGATGTTTTTAGTTGTTGCTGAGTACTGCTTATGCTAGTCAAGGACTTTTTCAGCTTCCCATGCTCTGCCAGGTGCACAAGAAACTGGGAGGGGGCACAGCCAGAATACTTGATCCAAACTGACCAAAGGGCTATTCCATACCATATGACGTCATGCTCAGTATATAAACTGGGGGGGGTTGGCCGGGGAGCAGCGATCGCTGCTCGGGAACTGTCTGGGTATCGGTCGGCGGGTGGTGAGCAATTGCATTGTGCATCACTTGCTTCGTGTATCATTATTATTATTATCATTATTATACTGTTACTATTAGCATTACTACTTTATTTTATTTCAATTATTAAACTGTTCTTATCTCAGCCCAGGAGTGTTTCTCACTCTTACTCCTCCAATTCTCTCCCCCATCCCATCGGGGTAGGGGGAGTGAGCGAGCGGCTGCGTGGTGCTTAGTTGCTGGCTGGGGCTAAACCACGACAATGGTCATGGTTTCGGTTTGTTGTTGCTTGGTTTTGGTGTGTTGGGTTTTGATGTTTGGGGGGTTTTTGGGTTTTTGTTGGTTGGTTGGTTGATTTGTTTGTTTTAAAAAGAGCGCAGTGTTGACCGGTGGCAGCCTGCAGGGCTCTGTTGCCGCCTGACCTCTCCTTTTCTGCTCTTTCCCTCCTCTTTCATGGCTCTAATTTTCATTTGGATCGTTTCAGAAGAGCAGTGAAGTTACTTGCCTGTGTCCGTGTGGTGGTAATACCAGGAAGGTAAATGCTTGAACCAGTAGCGAGTCGCTTGGCCACAAGTAGCATTTCTGAAGGAAGAACAGCAGTAACAAGAAGCCAAATAGCAAGTCACCAGAAATGTGCGTGTGTCAAAGACATCGAAGTTTTATTGTCAAATGTCGTTTGGGAATGTGTTCCAAATGGCTATTTTTGGTAAGCATAAATTTTTCGGGAAAGCCGGGGTCGTGTGTGCAAAAATAGTTCCCTCTGTGCGTCCTGCTACGTAAATAGCATGGGAGGATAGGCTGTGCAGCGGCGGGGCCGTTGTTCCCTCCTCTCAGTATTGCCGTAGTAGCGTTGCAATATTTCGACCTAACAAGATGGGTTTAGGAATGGAAAGAGAATGCCTGTTTTCTGTAAAGGCTCTAAATGCCGACCCTTTGTCTGCCGCTTTTCTGTGCGCGAGATGAAGCTATTTTATTTTTCTCCCTTGCTCCTGGTCTAAATATTTCTGAAGCCGTTGCTGCTCTCGGGAAAGCCAAAGGCACCTGGATTTGTGCAGCCGGAAAGAAAGGGGGGGGGAGGGGGGTGGCAACCAAAAAAACAACCCCACCAAAAGCCCAAAACAACCCCTCTTTCTCAAGAATGACACCAAAAGCAAGAATCACCAATTTTTATGTTGTGGGAAAGCGCTGAAAAACCCCAGAATTGAATATGTTTGGAAAAAGCAAACAAATGCCGGTTTTCTATTGTGGAAATGCCAAAAAGAAAGAAAGGCAAAAACTCGAACAAAACCCAAACAAACCCCACGTCCTGGTTTCGGCTGGGATAGAGTTAATTTTCTTCCTAGTAGCAGACATAGTGCTGTGTTTTGGATTTAGTAGGAGAAGAATGTTGATAACACGCTGATTTTTTTAGTTGTTGCTGAGTACTGCTTATGCTAGTCAAGGACTTTTCAGCTTCCCATGCTCTGCCAGGTGCACAAGAAGCTGGGAGGGGGCACAGCCAGAATAGTTGATCCCAACTGCCCCCAAGGGCCACTCCATACCATACAGTGTCATGGGCAGTATAGAAACTGGGGGGGGTTGGCCGGGGAGCAGCGATCGCTGCTCAGGAACTGTCTGGGCATCGGTCGGCGGGTGGTGAGCAATTGCATTGGGCATCGCTTGCTTTGGATATTATTATTACTATTATTATAATATTATTATTTATTTCATTTCAATTATTAAACTGTTCTTATCTCAACCCTGGAGTGTTTCTCACTCTTACTCCTCCGATTCCCTCCCCCATCCCATCGGGGTAGGGGCAGCGAGCGAGCGTCTGCGTGGTGCTTAGTTGCTGGCTGGGGCTAAGCCATGACACCCCAGCCCCTAATTTGGGCTAAATGTGGGGTGAAACGCTGGCAGTTTGAGGAGCACCGCCGAGCGTTATCCAGCGTGAATCCGGTGTGGGTCAGTTATGCGGCGCGGATCGGATCGCCTGCTGCGGGTTGTCCCAGGTGAGTTATCTGCTGTGGATTACCCTGGGCGGACCCCCTGGCGTAGGTCATCCCCACGCGTGTCCCCCCGTGCACCTTTTCAGCCGCATGTACCCCTTTGTCCGTCCGTGTCCTCCTCCCCGTCCCCCTCTGTCTCCCTGCCCTCCCGAATGCTTTCCACCCGAGCGTCCCCCTGCACGAGGCTTTCCCCCAGGTGAGTTGTTTTTCCCCGGGGACGTGCCCCTGCCTCCGCCCCACCATATTGGGCACAGCCCCCCATAACCCCTCTGCTTCTGGGCCCTCAGGGCGCTGCTTGCGGCCCCCCAGACGCTTCCCTGCACCCCGCTCCCAGCCCCGTCTCCCTCCTCCGCTGTTTTGGATTTGTGCTGGGAACGGCGTTGATGACACGCTGGTGTTCTAGCCACTGCCGAGCAGCGTTTGCACCGAGCTGAGGCTTTTCCGGCTCCTCGTACCGCCCCGCCGCCGAGCGGGCTGGGGGGCACGAGGGGTTGGGAGGGGGCACGGGCGGGACAGCTGACCCCAGCTGACTAAAGGGCCGTTCCGGACTACACGACGTCGTGTTCTCAGCTAATCGAGAAGCCCTGCACAGGAAGCCTTCCTCGTGTGTAGGCGGGATGAGGAGAGCAGAGGTGAGGACAGCGCAGAGGTGAGGACAGGTGCACAGAGAACAGCGAAGCCCATGAATCGCCGGCGTGTTGCTCATTCGCATCCGGGTCCTGCAGCGGCAGCCCGGCGCATGCGCTTTGCCGCGCTCTGTGCTGCCACGTGGTGCGCGAAATGCGGTCGTGGAGCTCCGGCCCCGCGCATGCGCAGTGGGGCTCTTTCCCGTGGCTCGGTGCTGCCACCCGGTGACCAAAATTTGGTACTGCAGCCCTAGCCCCGCTCGATCGCCGAAGAGTACCGGGAGTCGCCGAAGGGCGGCGGCGAGTGCCGAAGAGTGCCGGGAATCGCCGAAGGGCGGCGGCGGGTGGCGAAGGGTGCCGGGAATCGCCGAAGGGTGCCGGGAATCGCCGAAGGGCGGCAGCGAGCGCCGAAGGGTGCCGGGAATCGCCGAAGGGCGGCGGCGAGTGCCGAAGGGGAATCGGGGAGTGCCGAAGGGAGGCAGGAATTGCCCTCGGGGGGCCACTCAGACCCATGGGTCCCTCAGGGGGGCACCGCTGGGTCCCAGGGGGGCAACGAACCTCCCCCCTGCTGGGGGGGTGATGCCGCTGTACGCCCCCCGCCGCCCCGTCTCCCCAGTTCGGGGGGGTTCACCCAGCTGTGCCCCCCCCCTCCTCCCAGGGTCCCCCCTCCCCGGGATGCCGGGGGCCACCCACGGCCCCGTCCCCGTCCTCCGCATGTTCGGGGTGACGGCAGCCGGCACCAGCGTCTGCCTCCACGTCCACGGCTTCGCCCCCTACTTCTACGTCCTGGGGCCCCCCGTGAGTCGGGGACCCCCCCGAACACCCCCTCACACCCACCCCCCCCGCAGCTACGCCCGGGGATTCTCTAGTGCCTCCTGTAAGGGTTGTGCTCCCCATGGCAGGAGGGGGCTCCGTGCCCCCCCCAAATTCCCCCAGCGCCCTGGGAGCCACCCCTAGCTGTCTCTGTGGTTTCTCCACTGTCTCGTACAAGGGTTGTGCTCCCTGTGGCATATGGGGGGGGTCATGGGGGTACAGGGGGAGATTGGGGGGTCATGGGGGGACATCAGGGGTCACGGGAGGACAGGGGGAGATTGGGGGTCATGGGGGGGACATCAGGGAGGTCATAGGTGGTACAGGGGGACATTGGAGGGTCACAGGAGGGATGGGGGACATCAGAGGGGGACATCGAGGGGGTCACAGGCCGCAGGGGTCTCTTTGCCTTAAAAAAGAGGGTCTCTTTGCCTTACTGGTGGTTGGCGGTTGAACTCTTTTCATCTCAACCCATGAGTTTTCTCACTTTTTATTCATGTCTCATTCTACGAAATAATCAGAAAAGAACTTTCAAGATGCTGCTGCCGTCCGGTGAGCACTGCAGCTCGGCAGCCGCACATGCGGGGGTGCGTCCATGTGCTCGGCAGTGCCGTCCGTCGGTAACAGCCACGCGATGCCGCCGCACCTGCGGGGCGATGCCGCCGTGCTCGGCGCTGCCCGCCGGTAAGGAAACGCCGCTGCCGCCCCCGGCCGTGCTCTCGGCGCGCACGAGGCGGAACAGCAGCGCCGGTGCTGGCCCCGGGCGAGCGTGGTTCCTGCAGCGCTGGCACCGCGCGGGTCGGCAGCAGCGCCGCCGCAGCCTTGGCTGCCGCTGCAGCGCGGCAGGGTGCTCCGTCTTGCTCCTGCAGCCCATCGCTGGTTTTTTCCTTTTTCCATCTCTTTGTCCTGATCTGTATCTGTCTCTTTACCGCGCCCCGACTTTCTCTGGCCTGTTCCCTGGCGTTCTCTTCCTCGCTGCGCCTGTACGTGCTGCTCCGTGTCCCTGCCTTCCTATCGCTCTCCTACCTTCCTTCTCTTTCTCTCCCTATCCCTTTGTCAGCCTTGGTCCTGTCTCTCTCCCTGTCTCTCATGATTCTTTCTTAATCTGCGCCCTGCTCCCTGTCCCGTTTCTTTTCTTCTCTCTGCCCTCCATCCTCCCGCTAAATTTTTGCCTGTATATCTCCGCACCGCTGCCTGTCCCATTGTTTCTCGCTACACCCCCCCGCCCAGCTCGTCGTCCCGTTATTCCCCTCTGTCCCGCTCCCTTTCTTCTCATCCTGCAGCCCAGCGCTGGTTTGTCTTTCTCCCTCTCTTTGTCCTGATCCACGTCTCTCTTTCCCCCCTCAATCCCTCTGGCTCGTTCGCTATCCTTTTCTCTTTCTCCCTCCCTTATTCCTCTCATGCGGGTTCTCTCTCGATCTGGCTGTTGGGCTCCCCGCTCGTCACTTTCTCTCCCTCTGGCCTGCTCCCCGACCCTGTTTGTTCTTCTGCTGTGTCCCTGCGGGGCTCCTCGTGCCTTTTTTTTAGCGATGCGTGCATCTGGCTGTCCTTTTCCCTGTGCCTTTCTTTCTCTGCTCCTCTGTCTTTCTCCCTCGTCTTATTTTTTCTTTCCGTTGCTCTGTCCTGCTCCCCATCGCATCCCCAGGTGCAGCTAGAGTCGGTCAGTCATCGCTGTGGATAAATGGGGGCTTGTTCTTTCTGTCTCGCAGGGGCGGTGCTGAGGACTCACTTGTTGGTTCCTCTCCGGGGACGTCGTTGACTGTCCCTGGCTCGGACTTGCATGGTTTTCGCCTTTGGCCCCATTGTCCTGGCGGCACGGGTGAAAAGGGGCAGGCGGAGCGCTTCCTGGCTGTGGCCGGGAGCTGCCGCGGCTGAATCTGGGGAGGCCGGAGACAGGTAAAACAGCCAAAGAATAAAATAAAGAGGGTGCAGCCGGCAGCTGCCTCCCGCTGCAGGCAAGAGAGCGCCTGCCTCTGCGGGTGAGGAAGGATCCCGCTTTGTAGTCGTGTAGCGCGTGAGCGAGCGAGCGAGCAAGCAAGGAAGCAAGCAAGGCCACGTCTAGGAAGCCTTGTCTCGTGAGAGCTGTAAGACAGCCCCGTATCCTCTTAGGTGGAGGACAGCCAAGCGACCGGAGTTACAGAAGAGGAAGGGAGAAGGAAGCGTCCGAGCTGGCAAATTCTCCCGAGAGCGAAGGCTGCGGTGAGTCCTGGGCCCTCGGGGCCCTGTCTCCCTTCCCGTGTGTCTGGTTGCCTCCCTGCCCCGCCCCTGGCGCCCTCACTTTCCCACGCCACTGCAATTTTTTGTGGGGGTTAATTTCTGCCACCCGCCCCCTTCTCCCCTGTACCTCCTTTCTGCACCTCCTTTCTGCATCTCGCTCTGAGCATCTGCCTGTCCCCATCTTTTAGGTCCTCCCTCTCTCTGCCCTGTAGCCCATGGCTAGTTTTTTCCTTCTGTGTCTCTCTCTGCCCGGCACCCGGCCGCTACTTTTGCATTCCTGCCTCTGTGTCCTGTAGCCCGTCACTATTTTTGCCGTCGCTGGCTCCCCCCCGCCCCCTTCTCCATCTCGCTCTTTTTTCGCTTCCCATCCCTGTTTTTTAATTCCTTCCTCTCTGCTGTGTAGCCCTTCGCTTTTTCCTTTTCTCCATCTCTCTGTGTCCGTGCCGGTGCCCCCGTGGCTGGATGCCAGGCGCCCACCAAAGGTGCTCTGTCGCTCCCCTCTTCAGCTGGACGGCGGAGAGAAAAAATAGAATGAAAAGCTCGTGGGTTGAGATAAGGACAGGGAGAGATCGCTCAGCAATTACTGTCACAGGCAAAACACAGGCTCAACTTGAGGAAACCAGTCTGATTGATTACCAATCAAATCGGGGTAGGATAATGAGAAATAAGAACTGAATCTTAAAACACCTAAATCTTAAAACACCTTCCCCCCACCCCCTCCCTTCTTCCCGGGCTCAACTTCACTCCCGATTTCTCTACCTCCCTCGTCCCGAGCAGCGCAGGGGAACTGGGGAATGTGGGTTGCGGTCTGGATTTTTCCCCTCAGTCTCTCTCTGCCGGGCTCCCTCTCTTTGTGTTTTCATTTCACGTTTTCTGTCCCGTAGCTCCACGCTATTTGCTTGCCTTTCTCCGTCTCTCTCTGGCCAGCTCTCTGCCCCTTTTCGTGGATTCCTTGTTCTCCGCCCTGTAGGCTGTCGCTTTTGTCCTTTGTCCATCTCACTGTCTCTGGCTCCCCGCGGACCCTATTTTAGAATTGCCCCCCCCTCTTCTTTCTGTACACATTGCTACCCTTTTTGCTCTCCTGCTCTCTTTTTTTTCCAGCTCCCTGTCCCTATTTCTTTATTCTTCCCTCTTCGCCCTGCAGCGTGTAGCTGCGGGGTTTGGTTTGTGTTGTCATCCCACGCACCCTCCCGGGCCCTTCCCTCCGTTGTTCGCTGTCCTGGTTCCCTGTCCCTGTTGTTTCATTCCTCCCTCTCTGCCATGCTCTTGCCGCTGCTTTTTTGTCTTTCCCCATGTCTCTCGGTCCAGCTTCCTGCCCCTGTTCTTCTCTCCTCCCTCTCTGTCTTGCTGCCCGTCCCAGGTTTCTCCCGCATCTCCATCCTGCTCCCCGTCCCTCTTTGTCAGTGTCTGTCCAGCTCCCTCTCCCCCTTTCTGCAGCCTCTCTCCCTGCTGCTTCTTTCTCCACCTCTGTCGGGCTCCCTCGTCCCCGTCCTTCTCTTGCTGTCCCATTCCCTGCCTCGTGCTTTCTCTCTCCCCCCCCCGTCCAGCGCCCCGCTCCTCATTTTTGGCGTCCCCCACCTCTGTCCGTTCCCCGCCGAACTGACGAGCGTGGCTCCCGGAACCACTGCCAGGGTGTCCCAGGGGCAGGGGGAGTGTCGGGGGCCCTGAGCCCCGGAGCAGACTCGCTCCCGGGACTTGTTACGTGTGTGTGACTGAATAAACACTCGCCGGCTGAATTTGCGCTCCCTTTGCACCAGGCAAGGGGCTGTGATGGGGCCCAGGGTAGGAGGTGACACGCTGTGGGGGTCAGGCAATGGCCCCCTGTTCCTGCTGGGCTCCAGCTGTGGGCCGGGGCTGGAGGAGCCCCAGGTGCGGGCAGTGAGGCTGATGGCCAGGGCCCCTCCCTGTAAAGGGGTGGCTGCCGGTGGAGGGGCTGGTGCTGCCGGTGCTGCCCTGCCCCGCCCCGGGGGGCCGTGGAAGGGCCGGTGTGAGGCAAGGGGAGGAGTGGAGCGGTCGCCGGGCTGTGGCTGCACCTGCACCGAGGGAGAAGGTGAGCAGGGGCCGGGCGATGGACCGGGAGGGCGACGGTGCCTGCGGGGGAGTGCGGGGCTGCCGTGTCGTGTCGTGTCGTGTCGTGTCGTGTCGCAGCTGGCGGCGAGGGGAGCCGGGGCGTGTGGGGGTGCCGCGCCGTGTGCCGGAGCCGGGCGGCGGGGGCTGCCTGAGGAGCGCGGGGCTGCGCCGAGGGCTCGGCAGGGCTCCCGGGGGCGCCGGCGGGCGGGGGGAACGGCGGCGTCCCCGGAAGGGAGAAAGCGGGGCCGGCTGCCTCTGGCGGCGTGCCGGCAGCTGCGGTGCTGGGAAAGGGGCTTGCGGTCGGCCATGTTGTTGCCTGCGCGGGGCATGCCGGGAGCTGTAGTTTTCGCGGCACGGCCCAGTCACGCGGCAGCCTGGTGGCCGAATCGCGGTGCTGCGTCCCGGCGTTCGCGCGCCGGGTGTGGCCCCTCCGGCGCGCCGTCGGTGTCCGGCGCGTGCGCGGTGTGCGGGAGCGGCATGGCGGCGCGGCGGGCGCGATTGCCGGTGGCGGGTGAGGGCCAGGAGCAGCGGCGATGTGATGTGATGTGATGTGAGCGAGCCCCTTTGGTGGGTGCAGGGGTGTCTGCTGCCCGCCGGGCTCCCGGGGGTGGCGGGAGGGGAAGCTTCAAAGGTGCCGCTGCGGCAGGCTGCCGGGCAGCTGGGGGCGAGCGGGGTCGGGGCAGCCCCGGGGAGTTCCCCGAGAGAGAGCGGCGGTAGGAGGGAAGGAGGAGGACATGCCGCTGGCGCCGACGGCGGGCACGTCCCCAACTCGCCAGGGCTCCCCCTGAGCCCCCCCCGCCCCCGGGCCCACTGAGCCCGTGCAGCTGCCCCCAGCTCCAGCACCTGCCCCGAAGCCTGTCCCGTAGCCCTAGATCACCCGCAAGGCCTGTCGCGAAGGCTGGAAGCTGGCCCTCGAACGCGCTGGATTCTCCCTTAATGCGGTACCGATAGCAGCAGTGCAGGGAAGGAGCGGTGTCTGCAGAAGCCCCTGCATAAGGAGGGGCTGTGGCCGGGGGCAGGCTCTGGTAATAATGGCCACTGGTTATTCTTTCCCCCTTCCAGAGGCCACGCTGAGGACACGGTTGCCCGTTCTTCCCCTGGAGATGCTGTTGACTGCCCCAGGTTCAGGCTGGCGTGGGTTGTCTGTGCCTGGCCTCGCACTCCTAGCGGTGTGGGGGAGAAAAGGGGCAGGCGGAGCGCTTGCTGGCTGTGGAGGAGAGCTGCTGTGGCTGAAGCTGGCGAGGGCAGAGACAGGTAAAGCAGCTGAAGAATACGCTAAAGAGGGTGCAGCCGGCAGCCGCCTCCCGCTGCGGGCAAGAAAGCGCCTGCCTCTGCGGGCGAGGAAGGATCCCTCTTTGTAGTTGCAGAGCGCACGAGCGCGCGAGGCTACGCGTCTAGGCAGTCTTGTCTGATGAGAGCTGTAAGAGACCCGTGTATTCTCTTAGGTGGAGGAGAGCCAAGCGACCGGAGTTACAGAAGAGGAAGGGAGGAGAGAAGGAGAAGGAAGCGTCTGAACTGGGAAATTCCCCTGGCAGCGCTGAGAGCGAGAGCTGTGGTGAGTCCCGGGCCCTCGGGGCCCAGCCTCCCCTCTTGCGCGTCCCAGTCCCTTTATCTCTCCTTGCCTCTCTGTTCTTCCCTCCTGCTGCCTCTCCCTGTTTTTTTTCATCCTCTGTCTCTGTCCTGCAACCATTGGGTTTTTTTCCTATTCCATCTCTTTCTCCTGATCGGCATCTATCCCTTTTTCCCCACAATTGCTCTGACCTGTTCCCTAGCGTCCTTTTCTTCTCTGCGCCTGTACGTGCCACTCCGTGTCCCTGCCTTCCTATCTCCCTCCTTCCTTCCTTCTCTTTCTCTATCCCTTTTTCTTGCTCACTGTCACTGTTTTTTTTCATCAGCTCACCGTCTGCTTCCTGTTCTAGTTTGTGTTGTCCTCTGTCTCTCCGCAGGGCTCCTAATACCTCCCTTTCTTTCTCCAACCCCCTGTGCTTCTCAAGGTCTTCGTCTTTCTCTCTCTCTCATTGTCATTATTCTTGTCTGTTGCTCTGTCTCGCTGCTTATCCCGTCGTTTCTCGCTATCTTCCTTTGTCCCACTCCCTGCCTGTATTCATGTTTGTCTCTGTCCTGTTGACCGTCCCAGGTGTTTTTTTCTTCTCCATCTCCATCCTGCTGCTGCCCTGTTTTGTTCCTCCTCCCCCCCCCCCCCATCTGCCCTGCTCCCTGTCACTCTTTCTGCACCTTGTCCTCTGTCCCTGCTGCTTTTTTTTCCATCTCTGTCCAGCGCTCTGTCCCTTTCTTTTTTTCCTCTTGCTATCCCTCTGCCCTGCTTCCTCTCTCTATCTTTTCTGTCTTTCTTTCCCTCTGCCCCATTCCCTCTTCCATTCTTTCTAACTGTGTCCCCCTGTCCAGCTGGCTGTCCCTTCTTTCCTTTCTCTCTTTTCGGATCTCCCTCTCTCTCTGTCCAGCCGCTCATCACAGTTGTTTTTTTCCCTCCAATGCTGTCCAGCTCTCTGTCTGTTTTTTCTCTCTCTGTCATTCTGTCGCGCTCCCTGTGTCTCTATTTTTAATTTTTCCATCTCTGTCCTGCAGCCCGGTGCTGGTTTCCACACCCCCGGCCCTCTCTCCTGTCCTGCTACCAATCCTAGGCCTTTTTTCCCCTCCATCTCTGTCCTGCTTCCTGGCTCTAATTTTTGCCTGTCTTGCGCTTTGTCCTGCCTTCCTCTCCCTTTTTTCTCTCTCTGTATCGCCTTGTCTTGCTCCCTGTCTTTCTCGGACAAGCTGTGTCCTGCTCCTTGTCCTTTTTCCCCACCCTCCCCATCTCCTAGCTTTCTTCCTGTCTGCCTTTTTTTCTTCGTCTCTCCTTCTGCCCCAATGCTTCTTTCTCTCTGTCACTGTCTCTGTCCCTCCTTTCTTCTTCCTCTCCTCCACTCCCCCCCATCTCTCTCTCCCTCCGTCCTGCTCGCAGACTCAACGTTTTCTTGCTCCATCTCTCTGCAGGGCTGGCGGGGGCAGAAGCGGCCCTGGGACAAACGCTGCAGCGGGGTCGTTGAGGGGTTTTGGGGCCAAGCCCCTGCCTGGCCGGGGCGAGTAGAGGCAGCCCGGTCCCATCCCATCCCCGGCTGCTCCTCGCTGGGGCTGGGCGGCCTCTGCCGCTCTCGGCGTGAGTCGGGCTGAGAAGCCTTTGTGAGTTTGAGGATGCTACAGATACTCCGCATCAAACCCAGAGAAAAGGCAAATCTGCTGCCGGTGCCGAAAAGCTGATGAAAAATTGCAGTTACCGGAGCATGCCTCGTTCCTGCATCGGTCCCTTGGGAGTCACGAATGTTTTCCTTTCAGGTAAAAGAACAAGCTTTCATCTAGGATAAATTAAGAGCTGCCTGTAACTTTCGGTAGGGTCAAGTGCTTCTCTTCTGTTTGTTCATACTAGTTTTATGGGCAAGTTGGAAATAGCCTTTTATTTTTCTGCGCGTCGCTAAATTTTTAGTAATATGTGGTGTCGGCATAGTTGATTTTTGAGCAGCTAGATGCCACTAGAAGCATAATGAATGACACGTGATGGAAACCGGTGCTTAAGCTTGATTTTGATACGATTTTTTTTTTTGTTTCTTTGTTTGCTTTCATTAGAATGTTGGTGGCGTGTTGTCCCGTGGCTCGATCCGCATTCTGTTCCATGGAACCTTCCATCTAGGACTTTGAAGTAAAAAAAGTTTGCCCTTCCAACAAAGGGCTGGTCATTCATAGGACTGAGGTGTAGACTTGGAGCGTCTCTAAGGTACGTGATCAGAATTGAAGCCAAATTTCACTTAACGTTGCTGCTGTTTGTCTTCACTTTCATGAATTTCCTCGCCGCTCCCTCGTGGTTGGGAGCTCTGAACTGTCATTTTTTTTCAGTCTCTAACACATTTGGGTTCCCCCAACCTCCCCCCCCCCAACCCCTGCCAAGGAGAGGCTACGTTTGAAAGTTAAGTAGCGTCCTCACAAACGCGTCAGTCGATAAAACTGAATTACGGTTATTAAAACCATAAGCATGATACCAGTCGTAGAGATCTGGGCTACTTGTGAATGTGTATTCGTCACATGCAAATGTCATCGGGGAAACATATCGCCTGTGCTTCATGCTCTGACAAGACAGCATGGTGAGACAGGGAGGAGCTCCGAAAGGAAAAAAAGATACATGGTTGTCCTGGTTTCGGCTGGGATAGAGTTAATTTTCTTCCTAGCAGCAGGCATAGTGCTGTGTTTTGGATTTAGTAGGAGAAGAATGTTGATAACATGCTGATGTTTTTAGTTGTTGCTGAGTACTGCTTATGCTAGTCAAGGACTTTTTCAGCTTCCCATGCTCTGCCAGGTGCACAAGAAACTGGGAGGGGGCACAGCCAGAATACTTGATCCAAACTGACCAAAGGGCTATTCCATACCATATGACGTCATGCTCAGTATATAAACTGGGGGGGGTTGGCCGGGGAGCAGCGATCGCTGCTCGGGAACTGTCTGGGTATCGGTCGGCGGGTGGTGAGCAATTGCATTGTGCATCACTTGCTTCGTGTATCATTATTATTATTATCATTATTATACTGTTACTATTAGCATTACTACTTTATTTTATTTCAATTATTAAACTGTTCTTATCTCAGCCCAGGAGTGTTTCTCACTCTTACTCCTCCAATTCTCTCCCCCATCCCATCGGGGTAGGGGGAGTGAGCGAGCGGCTGCGTGGTGCTTAGTTGCTGGCTGGGGCTAAACCACGACAATGGTCATGGTTTCGGTTTGTTGTTGCTTGGTTTTGGTGTGTTGGGTTTTGATGTTTGGGGGGTTTTTGGGTTTTTGTTGGTTGGTTGGTTGATTTGTTTGTTTTAAAAAGAGCGCAGTGTTGACCGGTGGCAGCCTGCAGGGCTCTGTTGCCGCCTGACCTCTCCTTTTCTGCTCTTTCCCTCCTCTTTCATGGCTCTAATTTTCATTTGGATCGTTTCAGAAGAGCAGTGAAGTTACTTGCCTGTGTCCGTGTGGTGGTAATACCAGGAAGGTAAATGCTTGAACCAGTAGCGAGTCGCTTGGCCACAAGTAGCATTTCTGAAGGAAGAACAGCAGTAACAAGAAGCCAAATAGCAAGTCACCAGAAATGTGCGTGTGTCAAAGACATCGAAGTTTTATTGTCAAATGTCGTTTGGGAATGTGTTCCAAATGGCTATTTTTGGTAAGCATAAATTTTTCGGGAAAGCCGGGGTCGTGTGTGCAAAAATAGTTCCCTCTGTGCGTCCTGCTACGTAAATAGCATGGGAGGATAGGCTGTGCAGCGGCGGGGCCGTTGTTCCCTCCTCTCAGTATTGCCGTAGTAGCGTTGCAATATTTCGACCTAACAAGATGGGTTTAGGAATGGAAAGAGAATGCCTGTTTTCTGTAAAGGCTCTAAATGCCGACCCTTTGTCTGCCGCTTTTCTGTGCGCGAGATGAAGCTATTTTATTTTTCTCCCTTGCTCCTGGTCTAAATATTTCTGAAGCCGTTGCTGCTCTCGGGAAAGCCAAAGGCACCTGGATTTGTGCAGCCGGAAAGAAAGGGGGGGGGAGGGGGGTGGCAACCAAAAAAACAACCCCACCAAAAGCCCAAAACAACCCCTCTTTCTCAAGAATGACACCAAAAGCAAGAATCACCAATTTTTATGTTGTGGGAAAGCGCTGAAAAACCCCAGAATTGAATATGTTTGGAAAAAGCAAACAAATGCCGGTTTTCTATTGTGGAAATGCCAAAAAGAAAGAAAGGCAAAAACTCGAACAAAACCCAAACAAACCCCACGTCCTGGTTTCGGCTGGGATAGAGTTAATTTTCTTCCTAGTAGCAGACATAGTGCTGTGTTTTGGATTTAGTAGGAGAAGAATGTTGATAACACGCTGATTTTTTTAGTTGTTGCTGAGTACTGCTTATGCTAGTCAAGGACTTTTCAGCTTCCCATGCTCTGCCAGGTGCACAAGAAGCTGGGAGGGGGCACAGCCAGAATAGTTGATCCCAACTGCCCCCAAGGGCCACTCCATACCATACAGTGTCATGGGCAGTATAGAAACTGGGGGGGGTTGGCCGGGGAGCAGCGATCGCTGCTCAGGAACTGTCTGGGCATCGGTCGGCGGGTGGTGAGCAATTGCATTGGGCATCGCTTGCTTTGGATATTATTATTACTATTATTATAATATTATTATTTATTTCATTTCAATTATTAAACTGTTCTTATCTCAACCCTGGAGTGTTTCTCACTCTTACTCCTCCGATTCCCTCCCCCATCCCATCGGGGTAGGGGCAGCGAGCGAGCGTCTGCGTGGTGCTTAGTTGCTGGCTGGGGCTAAGCCATGACACCCCAGCCCCTAATTTGGGCTAAATGTGGGGTGAAACGCTGGCAGTTTGAGGAGCACCGCCGAGCGTTATCCAGCGTGAATCCGGTGTGGGTCAGTTATGCGGCGCGGATCGGATCGCCTGCTGCGGGTTGTCCCAGGTGAGTTATCTGCTGTGGATTACCCTGGGCGGACCCCCTGGCGTAGGTCATCCCCACGCGTGTCCCCCCGTGCACCTTTTCAGCCGCATGTACCCCTTTGTCCGTCCGTGTCCTCCTCCCCGTCCCCCTCTGTCTCCCTGCCCTCCCGAATGCTTTCCACCCGAGCGTCCCCCTGCACGAGGCTTTCCCCCAGGTGAGTTGTTTTTCCCCGGGGACGTGCCCCTGCCTCCGCCCCACCATATTGGGCACAGCCCCCCATAACCCCTCTGCTTCTGGGCCCTCAGGGCGCTGCTTGCGGCCCCCCAGACGCTTCCCTGCACCCCGCTCCCAGCCCCGTCTCCCTCCTCCGCTGTTTTGGATTTGTGCTGGGAACGGCGTTGATGACACGCTGGTGTTCTAGCCACTGCCGAGCAGCGTTTGCACCGAGCTGAGGCTTTTCCGGCTCCTCGTACCGCCCCGCCGCCGAGCGGGCTGGGGGGCACGAGGGGTTGGGAGGGGGCACGGGCGGGACAGCTGACCCCAGCTGACTAAAGGGCCGTTCCGGACTACACGACGTCGTGTTCTCAGCTAATCGAGAAGCCCTGCACAGGAAGCCTTCCTCGTGTGTAGGCGGGATGAGGAGAGCAGAGGTGAGGACAGCGCAGAGGTGAGGACAGGTGCACAGAGAACAGCGAAGCCCATGAATCGCCGGCGTGTTGCTCATTCGCATCCGGGTCCTGCAGCGGCAGCCCGGCGCATGCGCTTTGCCGCGCTCTGTGCTGCCACGTGGTGCGCGAAATGCGGTCGTGGAGCTCCGGCCCCGCGCATGCGCAGTGGGGCTCTTTCCCGTGGCTCGGTGCTGCCACCCGGTGACCAAAATTTGGTACTGCAGCCCTAGCCCCGCTCGATCGCCGAAGAGTACCGGGAGTCGCCGAAGGGCGGCGGCGAGTGCCGAAGAGTGCCGGGAATCGCCGAAGGGCGGCGGCGGGTGGCGAAGGGTGCCGGGAATCGCCGAAGGGTGCCGGGAATCGCCGAAGGGCGGCAGCGAGCGCCGAAGAGTGCCGGGAATCGCCGAAGGGTGCCGGGAATCGCCGAAGGGCGGCGGCGAGCGCCGAAGGGTGCCGGGAATCGCCGAAGGGCGGCGGCGAGCGCCGAAGAGTGCCGGGAATCGCCGAAGGGCGGCGGCGAGCGCCGAAGAGTGCCGGGAATCGCCGAAGAGTGCCGGGAATCGCCGAAGGGCGGCGGCGAGTGCCGAAGGGGAATCGGGGAGTGCCGAAGGGAGGCAGGAATTGCCCTCGGGGGGCCACTCAGACCCATGGGTCCCTCAGGGGGGCACCGCTGGGTCCCAGGGGGGAAACGAACCTCCCCCCTGCTGGGGGGGTGATGCCGCTGTACGCCCCCCGCCGCCCCGTCTCCCCAGTTCGGGGGGGTTCACCCAGCTGTGCCCCCCCCCTCCTCCCAGGGTCCCCCCTCCCCGGGATGCTGGGGGCCACCCACGGCCCCGTCCCCGTCCTCCGCATGTTCGGGGTGACGGCAGCCGGCACCAGCGTCTGCCTCCACGTCCACGGCTTCGCCCCCTACTTCTACGTCCTGGGGCCCCCCGTGAGTCGGGGACCCCCCCGAACACCCCCTCACACCCACCCCCCCGCAGCTACGCCCGGGGATTCTCTAGTGCCTCCTGTAAGGGTTGTGCTCCCCATGGCAGGAGGGGGCTCCGTGCCCCCCCCAAATTCCCCCAGCGCCCTGGGAGCCACCCCTAGCTGTCTCTGTGGTTTCTCCACTGTCTCGTACAAGGGTTGTGCTCCCTGTGGCATATGGGGGGGGTCATGGGGGTACAGGGGGAGATTGGGGGGTCATGGGGGGACATCAGGGGTCACGGGAGGACAGGGGGAGATTGGGGGTCATGGGGGGGACATCAGGGAGGTCATAGGTGGTACAGGGGGACATTGGAGGGTCACAGGAGGGATGGGGGACATCAGAGGGGGACATCGAGGGGGTCACAGGCCGCAGGGGTCTCTTTGCCTTAAAAAAGAGGGTCTCTTTGCCTTACTGGTGGTTGGCGGTTGAACTCTTTTCATCTCAACCCATGAGTTTTCTCACTTTTTATTCATGTCTCATTCTACGAAATAATCAGAAAAGAACTTTCAAGATGCTGCTGCCGTCCGGTGAGCACTGCAGCTCGGCAGCCGCACATGCGGGGGTGCGTCCATGTGCTCGGCAGTGCCGTCCGTCGGTAACAGCCACGCGATGCCGCCGCACCTGCGGGGCGATGCCGCCGTGCTCGGCGCTGCCCGCCGGTAAGGAAACGCCGCTGCCGCCCCCGGCCGTGCTCTCGGCGCGCACGAGGCGGAACAGCAGCGCCGGTGCTGGCCCCGGGCGAGCGTGGTTCCTGCAGCGCTGGCACCGCGCGGGTCGGCAGCAGCGCCGCCGCAGCCTTGGCTGCCGCTGCAGCGCGGCAGGGTGCTCCGTCTTGCTCCTGCAGCCCATCGCTGGTTTTTTCCTTTTTCCATCTCTTTGTCCTGATCTGTATCTGTCTCTTTACCGCGCCCCGACTTTCTCTGGCCTGTTCCCTGGCGTTCTCTTCCTCGCTGCGCCTGTACGTGCTGCTCCGTGTCCCTGCCTTCCTATCGCTCTCCTACCTTCCTTCTCTTTCTCTCCCTATCCCTTTGTCAGCCTTGGTCCTGTCTCTCTCCCTGTCTCTCATGATTCTTTCTTAATCTGCGCCCTGCTCCCTGTCCCGTTTCTTTTCTTCTCTCTGCCCTCCATCCTCCCGCTAAATTTTTGCCTGTATATCTCCGCACCGCTGCCTGTCCCATTGTTTCTCGCTACACCCCCCCGCCCAGCTCGTCGTCCCGTTATTCCCCTCTGTCCCGCTCCCTTTCTTCTCATCCTGCAGCCCAGCGCTGGTTTGTCTTTCTCCCTCTCTTTGTCCTGATCCACGTCTCTCTTTCCCCCCTCAATCCCTCTGGCTCGTTCGCTATCCTTTTCTCTTTCTCCCTCCCTTATTCCTCTCATGCGGGTTCTCTCTCGATCTGGCTGTTGGGCTCCCCGCTCGTCACTTTCTCTCCCTCTGGCCTGCTCCCCGACCCTGTTTGTTCTTCTGCTGTGTCCCTGCGGGGCTCCTCGTGCCTTTTTTTTAGTGATGCGTGCATCTGGCTGTCCTTTTCCCTGTGCCTTTCTTTCTCTGCTCCTCTGTCTTTCTCCCTCGTCTTATTTTTTCTTTCCGTTGCTCTGTCCTGCTCCCCATCGCATCCCCAGGTGCAGCTAGAGTCGGTCAGTCATCGCTGTGGATAAATGGGGGCTTGTTCTTTCTGTCTCGCAGGGGCGGTGCTGAGGACTCACTTGTTGGTTCCTCTCCGGGGACGTCGTTGACTGTCCCTGGCTCGGACTTGCATGGTTTTCGCCTTTGGCCCCATTGTCCTGGCGGCACGGGTGAAAAGGGGCAGGCGGAGCGCTTCCTGGCTGTGGCCGGGAGCTGCCGCGGCTGAATCTGGGGAGGCCGGAGACAGGTAAAACAGCCAAAGAATAAAATAAAGAGGGTGCAGCCGGCAGCTGCCTCCCGCTGCAGGCAAGAGAGCGCCTGCCTCTGCGGGTGAGGAAGGATCCCGCTTTGTAGTCGTGTAGCGCGTGAGCGAGCGAGCGAGCAAGCAAGGAAGCAAGCAAGGCCACGTCTAGGAAGCCTTGTCTCGTGAGAGCTGTAAGACAGCCCCGTATCCTCTTAGGTGGAGGACAGCCAAGCGACCGGAGTTACAGAAGAGGAAGGGAGAAGGAAGCGTCCGAGCTGGCAAATTCTCCCGAGAGCGAAGGCTGCGGTGAGTCCTGGGCCCTCGGGGCCCTGTCTCCCTTCCCGTGTGTCTGGTTGCCTCCCTGCCCCGCCCCTGGCGCCCTCACTTTCCCACGCCACTGCAATTTTTTGTGGGGGTTAATTTCTGCCACCCACCCCCTTCTCCCCTGTACCTCCTTTCTGCACCTCCTTTCTGCATCTCGCTCTGAGCATCTGCCTGTCCCCATCTTTTAGGTCCTCCCTCTCTCTGCCCTGTAGCCCATGGCTAGTTTTTTCCTTCTGTGTCTCTCTCTGCCCGGCACCCGGCCGCTACTTTTGCATTCCTGCCTCTGTGTCCTGTAGCCCGTCACTATTTTTGCCGTCGCTGGTCTCCCCCCGCCCCCTTCTCCATCTCGCTCTTTTTTCGCTTCCCATCCCTGTTTTTTAATTCCTTCCTCTCTGCTGTGTAGCCCTTCGCTTTTTCCTTTTCTCCATCTCTCTGTGTCCGTGCCGGTGCCCCCGTGGCTGGATGCCAGGCGCCCACCAAAGGTGCTCTGTCGCTCCCCTCTTCAGCTGGACGGCGGAGAGAAAAAATAGAATGAAAAGCTCGTGGGTTGAGATAAGGACAGGGAGAGATCGCTCAGCAATTACTGTCACAGGCAAAACACAGGCTCAACTTGAGGAAACCAGTCTGATTGATTACCAATCAAATCGGGGTAGGATAATGAGAAATAAGAACTGAATCTTAAAACACCTAAATCTTAAAACACCTTCCCCCCACCCCCTCCCTTCTTCCCGGGCTCAACTTCACTCCCGATTTCTCTACCTCCCTCGTCCCGAGCAGCGCAGGGGAACTGGGGAATGTGGGTTGCGGTCTGGATTTTTCCCCTCAGTCTCTCTCTGCCGGGCTCCCTCTCTTTGTGTTTTCATTTCACGTTTTCTGTCCCGTAGCTCCACGCTATTTGCTTGCCTTTCTCCGTCTCTGTGGCCAGCTCTCTGCCCCTTTTCGTGGATTCCTTGTTCTCCGCCCTGTAGGCTGTCGCTTTTGTCCTTTGTCCATCTCACTGTCTCTGGCTCCCCGCGGACCCTATTTTAGAATTGCCCCCCCTCTTCTTTCTGTACACATTGCTACCCTTTTTGCTCTCCTGCTCTCTTTTTTTTCCAGCTCCCTGTCCCTATTTCTTTATTCTTCCCTCTTCGCCCTGCAGCGTGTAGCTGCGGGGTTTGGTTTGTGTTGTCATCCCACGCACCCTCCCGGGCCCTTCCCTCCGTTGTTCGCTGTCCTGGTTCCCTGTCCCTGTTGTTTCATTCCTCCCTCTCTGCCATGCTCTTGCCGCTGCTTTTTTGTCTTTCCCCATGTCTCTCGGTCCAGCTTCCTGCCCCTGTTCTTCTCTCCTCCCTCTCTGTCTTGCTGCCCGTCCCAGGTTTCTCCCGCATCTCCATCCTGCTCCCCGTCCCTCTTTGTCAGTGTCTGTCCAGCTCCCTCTCCCCCTTTCTGCAGCCTCTCTCCCTGCTGCTTCTTTCTCCACCTCTGTCGGGCTCCCTCGTCCCCGTCCTTCTCTTGCTGTCCCATTCCCTGCCTCGTGCTTTCTCTCTCCCCCCCCCGTCCAGCGCCCCGCTCCTCATTTTTGGCGTCCCCCACCTCTGTCCGTTCCCCGCCGAACTGACGAGCGTGGCTCCCGGAACCACTGCCAGGGTGTCCCAGGGGCAGGGGGAGTGTCGGGGGCCCTGAGCCCCGGAGCAGACTCGCTCCCGGGACTTGTTACGTGTGTGTGACTGAATAAACACTCGCCGGCTGAATTTGCGCTCCCTTTGCACCAGGCAAGGGGCTGTGATGGGGCCCAGGGTAGGAGGTGACACGCTGTGGGGGTCAGGCAATGGCCCCCTGTTCCTGCTGGGCTCCAGCTGTGGGCCGGGGCTGGAGGAGCCCCAGGTGCGGGCAGTGAGGCTGATGGCCAGGGCCCCTCCCTGTAAAGGGGTGGCTGCCGGTGGAGGGGCTGGTGCTGCCGGTGCTGCCCTGCCCCGCCCCGGGGGGCCGTGGAAGGGCCGGTGTGAGGCAAGGGGAGGAGTGGAGCGGTCGCCGGGCTGTGGCTGCACCTGCACCGAGGGAGAAGGTGAGCAGGGGCCGGGCGATGGACCGGGAGGGCGACGGTGCCTGCGGGGGAGTGCGGGGCTGCCGTGTCGTGTCGTGTCGTGTCGTGTCGTGTCGCAGCTGGCGGCGAGGGGAGCCGGGGCGTGTGGGGGTGCCGCGCCGTGTGCCGGAGCCGGGCGGCGGGGGCTGCCTGAGGAGCGCGGGGCTGCGCCGAGGGCTCGGCAGGGCTCCCGGGGGCGCCGGCGGGCGGGGGGAACGGCGGCGTCCCCGGAAGGGAGAAAGCGGGGCCGGCTGCCTCTGGCGGCGTGCCGGCAGCTGCGGTGCTGGGAAAGGGGCTTGCGGTCGGCCATGTTGTTGCCTGCGCGGGGCATGCCGGGAGCTGTAGTTTTCGCGGCACGGCCCAGTCACGCGGCAGCCTGGTGGCCGAATCGCGGTGCTGCGTCCCGGCGTTCGCGCGCCGGGTGTGGCCCCTCCGGCGCGCCGTCGGTGTCCGGCGCGTGCGCGGTGTGCGGGAGCGGCATGGCGGCGCGGCGGGCGCGATTGCCGGTGGCGGGTGAGGGCCAGGAGCAGCGGCGATGTGATGTGATGTGATGTGATGTGATGTGAGCGAGCCCCTTTGGTGGGTGCAGGGGTGTCTGCTGCCCGCCGGGCTCCCGGGGGTGGCGGGAGGGGAAGCTTCAAAGGTGCCGCTGCGGCAGGCTGCCGGGCAGCTGGGGGCGAGCGGGGTCGGGGCAGCCCCGGGGAGTTCCCCGAGAGAGAGCGGCGGTAGGAGGGAAGGAGGAGGACATGCCGCTGGCGCCGACGGCGGGCACGTCCCCAACTCGCCAGGGCTCCCCCTGAGCCCCCCCCGCCCCCGGGCCCACTGAGCCCGTGCAGCTGCCCCCAGCTCCAGCACCTGCCCCGAAGCCTGTCCCGTAGCCCTAGATCACCCGCAAGGCCTGTCGCGAAGGCTGGAAGCTGGCCCTCGAACGCGCTGGATTCTCCCTTAATGCGGTACCGATAGCAGCAGTGCAGGGAAGGAGCGGTGTCTGCAGAAGCCCCTGCATAAGGAGGGGCTGTGGCCGGGGGCAGGCTCTGGTAATAATGGCCACTGGTTATTCTTTCCCCCTTCCAGAGGCCACGCTGAGGACACGGTTGCCCGTTCTTCCCCTGGAGATGCTGTTGACTGCCCCAGGTTCAGGCTGGCGTGGGTTGTCTGTGCCTGGCCTCGCACTCCTAGCGGTGTGGGGGAGAAAAGGGGCAGGCGGAGCGCTTGCTGGCTGTGGAGGAGAGCTGCTGTGGCTGAAGCTGGCGAGGGCAGAGACAGGTAAAGCAGCTGAAGAATACGCTAAAGAGGGTGCAGCCGGCAGCCGCCTCCCGCTGCGGGCAAGAAAGCGCCTGCCTCTGCGGGCGAGGAAGGATCCCTCTTTGTAGTTGCAGAGCGCACGAGCGCGCGAGGCTACGCGTCTAGGCAGTCTTGTCTGATGAGAGCTGTAAGAGACCCGTGTATTCTCTTAGGTGGAGGAGAGCCAAGCGACCGGAGTTACAGAAGAGGAAGGGAGGAGAGAAGGAGAAGGAAGCGTCTGAACTGGGAAATTCCCCTGGCAGCGCTGAGAGCGAGAGCTGTGGTGAGTCCCGGGCCCTCGGGGCCCAGCCTCCCCTCTTGCGCGTCCCAGTCCCTTTATCTCTCCTTGCCTCTCTGTTCTTCCCTCCTGCTGCCTCTCCCTGTTTTTTTTCATCCTCTGTCTCTGTCCTGCAACCATTGGGTTTTTTTCCTATTCCATCTCTTTCTCCTGATCGGCATCTATCCCTTTTTCCCCACAATTGCTCTGACCTGTTCCCTAGCGTCCTTTTCTTCTCTGCGCCTGTACGTGCCACTCCGTGTCCCTGCCTTCCTATCTCCCTCCTTCCTTCCTTCTCTTTCTCTATCCCTTTTTCTTGCTCACTGTCACTGTTTTTTTTCATCAGCTCACCGTCTGCTTCCTGTTCTAGTTTGTGTTGTCCTCTGTCTCTCCGCAGGGCTCCTAATACCTCCCTTTCTTTCTCCAACCCCCTGTGCTTCTCAAGGTCTTCGTCTTTCTCTCTCTCTCATTGTCATTATTCTTGTCTGTTGCTCTGTCTCGCTGCTTATCCCGTCGTTTCTCGCTATCTTCCTTTGTCCCACTCCCTGCCTGTATTCATGTTTGTCTCTGTCCTGTTGACCGTCCCAGGTGTTTTTTTCTTCTCCATCTCCATCCTGCTGCTGCCCTGTTTTGTTCCTCCTCCCCCCCCCCCCCATCTGCCCTGCTCCCTGTCACTCTTTCTGCACCTTGTCCTCTGTCCCTGCTGCTTTTTTTTCCATCTCTGTCCAGCGCTCTGTCCCTTTCTTTTTTTCCTCTTGCTATCCCTCTGCCCTGCTTCCTCTCTCTATCTTTTCTGTCTTTCTTTCCCTCTGCCCCATTCCCTCTTCCATTCTTTCTAACTGTGTCCCCCTGTCCAGCTGGCTGTCCCTTCTTTCCTTTCTCTCTTTTCGGATCTCCCTCTCTCTCTGTCCAGCCGCTCATCACAGTTGTTTTTTTCCCTCCAATGCTGTCCAGCTCTCTGTCTGTTTTTTCTCTCTCTGTCATTCTGTCGCGCTCCCTGTGTCTCTATTTTTAATTTTTCCATCTCTGTCCTGCAGCCCGGTGCTGGTTTCCACACCCCCGGCCCTCTCTCCTGTCCTGCTACCAATCCTAGGCCTTTTTTCCCCTCCATCTCTGTCCTGCTTCCTGGCTCTAATTTTTGCCTGTCTTGCGCTTTGTCCTGCCTTCCTCTCCCTTTTTTCTCTCTCTGTATCGCCTTGTCTTGCTCCCTGTCTTTCTCGGACAAGCTGTGTCCTGCTCCTTGTCCTTTTTCCCCACCCTCCCCATCTCCTAGCTTTCTTCCTGTCTGCCTTTTTTTCTTCGTCTCTCCTTCTGCCCCAATGCTTCTTTCTCTCTGTCACTGTCTCTGTCCCTCCTTTCTTCTTCCTCTCCTCCACTCCCCCCCATCTCTCTCTCCCTCCGTCCTGCTCGCAGACTCAACGTTTTCTTGCTCCATCTCTCTGCAGGGCTGGCGGGGGCAGAAGCGGCCCTGGGACAAACGCTGCAGCGGGGTCGTTGAGGGGTTTTGGGGCCAAGCCCCTGCCTGGCCGGGGCGAGTAGAGGCAGCCCGGTCCCATCCCATCCCCGGCTGCTCCTCGCTGGGGCTGGGCGGCCTCTGCCGCTCTCGGCGTGAGTCGGGCTGAGAAGCCTTTGTGAGTTTGAGGATGCTACAGATACTCCGCATCAAACCCAGAGAAAAGGCAAATCTGCTGCCGGTGCCGAAAAGCTGATGAAAAATTGCAGTTACCGGAGCATGCCTCGTTCCTGCATCGGTCCCTTGGGAGTCACGAATGTTTTCCTTTCAGGTAAAAGAACAAGCTTTCATCTAGGATAAATTAAGAGCTGCCTGTAACTTTCGGTAGGGTCAAGTGCTTCTCTTCTGTTTGTTCATACTAGTTTTATGGGCAAGTTGGAAATAGCCTTTTATTTTTCTGCGCGTCGCTAAATTTTTAGTAATATGTGGTGTCGGCATAGTTGATTTTTGAGCAGCTAGATGCCACTAGAAGCATAATGAATGACACGTGATGGAAACCGGTGCTTAAGCTTGATTTTGATACGATTTTTTTTTTTGTTTCTTTGTTTGCTTTCATTAGAATGTTGGTGGCGTGTTGTCCCGTGGCTCGATCCGCATTCTGTTCCATGGAACCTTCCATCTAGGACTTTGAAGTAAAAAAAGTTTGCCCTTCCAACAAAGGGCTGGTCATTCATAGGACTGAGGTGTAGACTTGGAGCGTCTCTAAGGTACGTGATCAGAATTGAAGCCAAATTTCACTTAACGTTGCTGCTGTTTGTCTTCACTTTCATGAATTTCCTCGCCGCTCCCTCGTGGTTGGGAGCTCTGAACTGTCATTTTTTTTCAGTCTCTAACACATTTGGGTTCCCCCAACCTCCCCCCCCCCAACCCCTGCCAAGGAGAGGCTACGTTTGAAAGTTAAGTAGCGTCCTCACAAACGCGTCAGTCGATAAAACTGAATTACGGTTATTAAAACCATAAGCATGATACCAGTCGTAGAGATCTGGGCTACTTGTGAATGTGTATTCGTCACATGCAAATGTCATCGGGGAAACATATCGCCTGTGCTTCATGCTCTGACAAGACAGCATGGTGAGACAGGGAGGAGCTCCGAAAGGAAAAAAAGATACATGGTTGTCCTGGTTTCGGCTGGGATAGAGTTAATTTTCTTCCTAGCAGCAGGCATAGTGCTGTGTTTTGGATTTAGTAGGAGAAGAATGTTGATAACATGCTGATGTTTTTAGTTGTTGCTGAGTACTGCTTATGCTAGTCAAGGACTTTTTCAGCTTCCCATGCTCTGCCAGGTGCACAAGAAACTGGGAGGGGGCACAGCCAGAATACTTGATCCAAACTGACCAAAGGGCTATTCCATACCATATGACGTCATGCTCAGTATATAAACTGGGGGGGGTTGGCCGGGGAGCAGCGATCGCTGCTCGGGAACTGTCTGGGTATCGGTCGGCGGGTGGTGAGCAATTGCATTGTGCATCACTTGCTTCGTGTATCATTATTATTATTATCATTATTATACTGTTACTATTAGCATTACTACTTTATTTTATTTCAATTATTAAACTGTTCTTATCTCAGCCCAGGAGTGTTTCTCACTCTTACTCCTCCAATTCTCTCCCCCATCCCATCGGGGTAGGGGGAGTGAGCGAGCGGCTGCGTGGTGCTTAGTTGCTGGCTGGGGCTAAACCACGACAATGGTCATGGTTTCGGTTTGTTGTTGCTTGGTTTTGGTGTGTTGGGTTTTGATGTTTGGGGGGTTTTTGGGTTTTTGTTGGTTGGTTGGTTGATTTGTTTGTTTTAAAAAGAGCGCAGTGTTGACCGGTGGCAGCCTGCAGGGCTCTGTTGCCGCCTGACCTCTCCTTTTCTGCTCTTTCCCTCCTCTTTCATGGCTCTAATTTTCATTTGGATCGTTTCAGAAGAGCAGTGAAGTTACTTGCCTGTGTCCGTGTGGTGGTAATACCAGGAAGGTAAATGCTTGAACCAGTAGCGAGTCGCTTGGCCACAAGTAGCATTTCTGAAGGAAGAACAGCAGTAACAAGAAGCCAAATAGCAAGTCACCAGAAATGTGCGTGTGTCAAAGACATCGAAGTTTTATTGTCAAATGTCGTTTGGGAATGTGTTCCAAATGGCTATTTTTGGTAAGCATAAATTTTTCGGGAAAGCCGGGGTCGTGTGTGCAAAAATAGTTCCCTCTGTGCGTCCTGCTACGTAAATAGCATGGGAGGATAGGCTGTGCAGCGGCGGGGCCGTTGTTCCCTCCTCTCAGTATTGCCGTAGTAGCGTTGCAATATTTCGACCTAACAAGATGGGTTTAGGAATGGAAAGAGAATGCCTGTTTTCTGTAAAGGCTCTAAATGCCGACCCTTTGTCTGCCGCTTTTCTGTGCGCGAGATGAAGCTATTTTATTTTTCTCCCTTGCTCCTGGTCTAAATATTTCTGAAGCCGTTGCTGCTCTCGGGAAAGCCAAAGGCACCTGGATTTGTGCAGCCGGAAAGAAAGGGGGGGGGGAGGGGGGTGGCAACCAAAAAAACAACCCCACCAAAAGCCCAAAACAACCCCTCTTTCTCAAGAATGACACCAAAAGCAAGAATCACCAATTTTTATGTTGTGGGAAAGCGCTGAAAAACCCCAGAATTGAATATGTTTGGAAAAAGCAAACAAATGCCGGTTTTCTATTGTGGAAATGCCAAAAAGAAAGAAAGGCAAAAACTCGAACAAAACCCAAACAAACCCCACGTCCTGGTTTCGGCTGGGATAGAGTTAATTTTCTTCCTAGTAGCAGACATAGTGCTGTGTTTTGGATTTAGTAGGAGAAGAATGTTGATAACACGCTGATTTTTTTAGTTGTTGCTGAGTACTGCTTATGCTAGTCAAGGACTTTTCAGCTTCCCATGCTCTGCCAGGTGCACAAGAAGCTGGGAGGGGGCACAGCCAGAATAGTTGATCCCAACTGCCCCCAAGGGCCACTCCATACCATACAGTGTCATGGGCAGTATAGAAACTGGGGGGGGTTGGCCGGGGAGCAGCGATCGCTGCTCAGGAACTGTCTGGGCATCGGTCGGCGGGTGGTGAGCAATTGCATTGGGCATCGCTTGCTTTGGATATTATTATTACTATTATTATAATATTATTATTTATTTCATTTCAATTATTAAACTGTTCTTATCTCAACCCTGGAGTGTTTCTCACTCTTACTCCTCCGATTCCCTCCCCCATCCCATCGGGGTAGGGGCAGCGAGCGAGCGTCTGCGTGGTGCTTAGTTGCTGGCTGGGGCTAAGCCATGACACCCCAGCCCCTAATTTGGGCTAAATGTGGGGTGAAACGCTGGCAGTTTGAGGAGCACCGCCGAGCGTTATCCAGCGTGAATCCGGTGTGGGTCAGTTATGCGGCGCGGATCGGATCGCCTGCTGCGGGTTGTCCCAGGTGAGTTATCTGCTGTGGATTACCCTGGGCGGACCCCCTGGCGTAGGTCATCCCCACGCGTGTCCCCCCGTGCACCTTTTCAGCCGCATGTACCCCTTTGTCCGTCCGTGTCCTCCTCCCCGTCCCCCTCTGTCTCCCTGCCCTCCCGAATGCTTTCCACCCGAGCGTCCCCCTGCACGAGGCTTTCCCCCAGGTGAGTTGTTTTTCCCCGGGGACGTGCCCCTGCCTCCGCCCCACCATATTGGGCACAGCCCCCCATAACCCCTCTGCTTCTGGGCCCTCAGGGCGCTGCTTGCGGCCCCCCAGACGCTTCCCTGCACCCCGCTCCCAGCCCCGTCTCCCTCCTCCGCTGTTTTGGATTTGTGCTGGGAACGGCGTTGATGACACGCTGGTGTTCTAGCCACTGCCGAGCAGCGTTTGCACCGAGCTGAGGCTTTTCCGGCTCCTCGTACCGCCCCGCCGCCGAGCGGGCTGGGGGGCACGAGGGGTTGGGAGGGGGCACGGGCGGGACAGCTGACCCCAGCTGACTAAAGGGCCGTTCCGGACTACACGACGTCGTGTTCTCAGCTAATCGAGAAGCCCTGCACAGGAAGCCTTCCTCGTGTGTAGGCGGGATGAGGAGAGCAGAGGTGAGGACAGCGCAGAGGTGAGGACAGGTGCACAGAGAACAGCGAAGCCCATGAATCGCCGGCGTGTTGCTCATTCGCATCCGGGTCCTGCAGCGGCAGCCCGGCGCATGCGCTTTGCCGCGCTCTGTGCTGCCACGTGGTGCGCGAAATGCGGTCGTGGAGCTCCGGCCCCGCGCATGCGCAGTGGGGCTCTTTCCCGTGGCTCGGTGCTGCCACCCGGTGACCAAAATTTGGTACTGCAGCCCTAGCCCCGCTCGATCGCCGAAGAGTACCGGGAGTCGCCGAAGGGCGGCGGCGAGTGCCGAAGAGTGCCGGGAATCGCCGAAGGGCGGCGGCGGGTGGCGAAGGGTGCCGGGAATCGCCGAAGGGTGCCGGGAATCGCCGAAGGGCGGCAGCGAGCGCCGAAGAGTGCCGGGAATCGCCGAAGGGTGCCGGGAATCGCCGAAGGGCGGCGGCGAGCGCCGAAGGGTGCCGGGAATCGCCGAAGGGCGGCGGCGAGCGCCGAAGAGTGCCGGGAATCGCCGAAGGGCGGCGGCGAGCGCCGAAGAGTGCCGGGAATCGCCGAAGAGTGCCGGGAATCGCCGAAGGGCGGCGGCGAGTGCCGAAGGGGAATCGGGGAGTGCCGAAGGGAGGCAGGAATTGCCCTCGGGGGGCCACTCAGACCCATGGGTCCCTCAGGGGGGCACCGCTGGGTCCCAGGGGGGAAACGAACCTCCCCCCTGCTGGGGGGGTGATGCCGCTGTACGCCCCCCGCCGCCCCGTCTCCCCAGTTCGGGGGGGTTCACCCAGCTGTGCCCCCCCCCTCCTCCCAGGGTCCCCCCTCCCCGGGATGCTGGGGGCCACCCACGGCCCCGTCCCCGTCCTCCGCATGTTCGGGGTGACGGCAGCCGGCACCAGCGTCTGCCTCCACGTCCACGGCTTCGCCCCCTACTTCTACGTCCTGGGGCCCCCCGTGAGTCGGGGACCCCCCCGAACACCCCCTCACACCCACCCCCCCCGCAGCTACGCCCGGGGATTCTCTAGTGCCTCCTGTAAGGGTTGTGCTCCCCATGGCAGGAGGGGGCTCCGTGCCCCCCCCAAATTCCCCCAGCGCCCTGGGAGCCACCCCTAGCTGTCTCTGTGGTTTCTCCACTGTCTCGTACAAGGGTTGTGCTCCCTGTGGCATATGGGGGGGGTCATGGGGGTACAGGGGGAGATTGGGGGGTCATGGGGGGACATCAGGGGTCACGGGAGGACAGGGGGAGATTGGGGGTCATGGGGGGGACATCAGGGAGGTCATAGGTGGTACAGGGGGACATTGGAGGGTCACAGGAGGGATGGGGGACATCAGAGGGGGACATCGAGGGGGTCACAGGCCGCAGGGGTCTCTTTGCCTTAAAAAAGAGGGTCTCTTTGCCTTACTGGTGGTTGGCGGTTGAACTCTTTTCATCTCAACCCATGAGTTTTCTCACTTTTTATTCATGTCTCATTCTACGAAATAATCAGAAAAGAACTTTCAAGATGCTGCTGCCGTCCGGTGAGCACTGCAGCTCGGCAGCCGCACATGCGGGGGTGCGTCCATGTGCTCGGCAGTGCCGTCCGTCGGTAACAGCCACGCGATGCCGCCGCACCTGCGGGGCGATGCCGCCGTGCTCGGCGCTGCCCGCCGGTAAGGAAACGCCGCTGCCGCCCCCGGCCGTGCTCTCGGCGCGCACGAGGCGGAACAGCAGCGCCGGTGCTGGCCCCGGGCGAGCGTGGTTCCTGCAGCGCTGGCACCGCGCGGGTCGGCAGCAGTGCCGCCGCAGCCTTGGCTGCCGCTGCAGCGCGGCAGGGTGCTCCGTCTTGCTCCTGCAGCCCATCGCTGGTTTTTTCCTTTTTCCATCTCTTTGTCCTGATCTGTATCTGTCTCTTTACCGCGCCCCGACTTTCTCTGGCCTGTTCCCTGGCGTTCTCTTCCTCGCTGCGCCTGTACGTGCTGCTCCGTGTCCCTGCCTTCCTATCGCTCTCCTACCTTCCTTCTCTTTCTCTCCCTATCCCTTTGTCAGCCTTGGTCCTGTCTCTCTCCCTGTCTCTCATGATTCTTTCTTAATCTGCGCCCTGCTCCCTGTCCCGTTTCTTTTCTTCTCTCTGCCCTCCATCCTCCCGCTAAATTTTTGCCTGTATATCTCCGCACCGCTGCCTGTCCCATTGTTTCTCGCTACACCCCCCCGCCCAGCTCGTCGTCCCGTTATTCCCCTCTGTCCCGCTCCCTTTCTTCTCATCCTGCAGCCCAGCGCTGGTTTGTCTTTCTCCCTCTCTTTGTCCTGATCCACGTCTCTCTTTCCCCCCTCAATCCCTCTGGCTCGTTCGCTATCCTTTTCTCTTTCTCCCTCCCTTATTCCTCTCATGCGGGTTCTCTCTCGATCTGGCTGTTGGGCTCCCCGCTCGTCACTTTCTCTCCCTCTGGCCTGCTCCCCGACCCTGTTTGTTCTTCTGCTGTGTCCCTGCGGGGCTCCTCGTGCCTTTTTTTTAGTGATGCGTGCATCTGGCTGTCCTTTTCCCTGTGCCTTTCTTTCTCTGCTCCTCTGTCTTTCTCCCTCGTCTTATTTTTTCTTTCCGTTGCTCTGTCCTGCTCCCCATCGCATCCCCAGGTGCAGCTAGAGTCGGTCAGTCATCGCTGTGGATAAATGGGGGCTTGTTCTTTCTGTCTCGCAGGGGCGGTGCTGAGGACTCACTTGTTGGTTCCTCTCCGGGGACGTCGTTGACTGTCCCTGGCTCGGACTTGCATGGTTTTCGCCTTTGGCCCCATTGTCCTGGCGGCACGGGTGAAAAGGGGCAGGCGGAGCGCTTCCTGGCTGTGGCCGGGAGCTGCCGCGGCTGAATCTGGGGAGGCCGGAGACAGGTAAAACAGCCAAAGAATAAAATAAAGAGGGTGCAGCCGGCAGCTGCCTCCCGCTGCAGGCAAGAGAGCGCCTGCCTCTGCGGGTGAGGAAGGATCCCGCTTTGTAGTCGTGTAGCGCGTGAGCGAGCGAGCGAGCAAGCAAGGAAGCAAGCAAGGCCACGTCTAGGAAGCCTTGTCTCGTGAGAGCTGTAAGACAGCCCCGTATCCTCTTAGGTGGAGGACAGCCAAGCGACCGGAGTTACAGAAGAGGAAGGGAGAAGGAAGCGTCCGAGCTGGCAAATTCTCCCGAGAGCGAAGGCTGCGGTGAGTCCTGGGCCCTCGGGGCCCTGTCTCCCTTCCCGTGTGTCTGGTTGCCTCCCTGCCCCGCCCCTGGCGCCCTCACTTTCCCACGCCACTGCAATTTTTTGTGGGGGTTAATTTCTGCCACCCACCCCCTTCTCCCCTGTACCTCCTTTCTGCACCTCCTTTCTGCATCTCGCTCTGAGCATCTGCCTGTCCCCATCTTTTAGGTCCTCCCTCTCTCTGCCCTGTAGCCCATGGCTAGTTTTTTCCTTCTGTGTCTCTCTCTGCCCGGCACCCGGCCGCTACTTTTGCATTCCTGCCTCTGTGTCCTGTAGCCCGTCACTATTTTTGCCGTCGCTGGCTCCCCCCCGCCCCCTTCTCCATCTCGCTCTTTTTTCGCTTCCCATCCCTGTTTTTTAATTCCTTCCTCTCTGCTGTGTAGCCCTTCGCTTTTTCCTTTTCTCCATCTCTCTGTGTCCGTGCCGGTGCCCCCGTGGCTGGATGCCAGGCGCCCACCAAAGGTGCTCTGTCGCTCCCCTCTTCAGCTGGACGGCGGAGAGAAAAAATAGAATGAAAAGCTCGTGGGTTGAGATAAGGACAGGGAGAGATCGCTCAGCAATTACTGTCACAGGCAAAACACAGGCTCAACTTGAGGAAACCAGTCTGATTGATTACCAATCAAATCGGGGTAGGATAATGAGAAATAAGAACTGAATCTTAAAACACCTAAATCTTAAAACACCTTCCCCCCACCCCCTCCCTTCTTCCCGGGCTCAACTTCACTCCCGATTTCTCTACCTCCCTCGTCCCGAGCAGCGCAGGGGAACTGGGGAATGTGGGTTGCGGTCTGGATTTTTCCCCTCAGTCTCTCTCTGCCGGGCTCCCTCTCTTTGTGTTTTCATTTCACGTTTTCTGTCCCGTAGCTCCACGCTATTTGCTTGCCTTTCTCCGTCTCTCTCTGGCCAGCTCTCTGCCCCTTTTCGTGGATTCCTTGTTCTCCGCCCTGTAGGCTGTCGCTTTTGTCCTTTGTCCATCTCACTGTCTCTGGCTCCCCGCGGACCCTATTTTAGAATTGCCCCCCCTCTTCTTTCTGTACACATTGCTACCCTTTTTGCTCTCCTGCTCTCTTTTTTTTCCAGCTCCCTGTCCCTATTTCTTTATTCTTCCCTCTTCGCCCTGCAGCGTGTAGCTGCGGGGTTTGGTTTGTGTTGTCATCCCACGCACCCTCCCGGGCCCTTCCCTCCGTTGTTCGCTGTCCTGGTTCCCTGTCCCTGTTGTTTCATTCCTCCCTCTCTGCCATGCTCTTGCCGCTGCTTTTTTGTCTTTCCCCATGTCTCTCGGTCCAGCTTCCTGCCCCTGTTCTTCTCTCCTCCCTCTCTGTCTTGCTGCCCGTCCCAGGTTTCTCCCGCATCTCCATCCTGCTCCCCGTCCCTCTTTGTCAGTGTCTGTCCAGCTCCCTCTCCCCCTTTCTGCAGCCTCTCTCCCTGCTGCTTCTTTCTCCACCTCTGTCGGGCTCCCTCGTCCCCGTCCTTCTCTTGCTGTCCCATTCCCTGCCTCGTGCTTTCTCTCTCCCCCCCCCGTCCAGCGCCCCGCTCCTCATTTTTGGCGTCCCCCACCTCTGTCCGTTCCCCGCCGAACTGACGAGCGTGGCTCCCGGAACCACTGCCAGGGTGTCCCAGGGGCAGGGGGAGTGTCGGGGGCCCTGAGCCCCGGAGCAGACTCGCTCCCGGGACTTGTTACGTGTGTGTGACTGAATAAACACTCGCCGGCTGAATTTGCGCTCCCTTTGCACCAGGCAAGGGGCTGTGATGGGGCCCAGGGTAGGAGGTGACACGCTGTGGGGGTCAGGCAATGGCCCCCTGTTCCTGCTGGGCTCCAGCTGTGGGCCGGGGCTGGAGGAGCCCCAGGTGCGGGCAGTGAGGCTGATGGCCAGGGCCCCTCCCTGTAAAGGGGTGGCTGCCGGTGGAGGGGCTGGTGCTGCCGGTGCTGCCCTGCCCCGCCCCGGGGGGCCGTGGAAGGGCCGGTGTGAGGCAAGGGGAGGAGTGGAGCGGTCGCCGGGCTGTGGCTGCACCTGCACCGAGGGAGAAGGTGAGCAGGGGCCGGGCGATGGACCGGGAGGGCGACGGTGCCTGCGGGGGAGTGCGGGGCTGCCGTGTCGTGTCGTGTCGTGTCGTGTCGTGTCGCAGCTGGCGGCGAGGGGAGCCGGGGCGTGTGGGGGTGCCGCGCCGTGTGCCGGAGCCGGGCGGCGGGGGCTGCCTGAGGAGCGCGGGGCTGCGCCGAGGGCTCGGCAGGGCTCCCGGGGGCGCCGGCGGGCGGGGGGAACGGCGGCGTCCCCGGAAGGGAGAAAGCGGGGCCGGCTGCCTCTGGCGGCGTGCCGGCAGCTGCGGTGCTGGGAAAGGGGCTTGCGGTCGGCCATGTTGTTGCCTGCGCGGGGCATGCCGGGAGCTGTAGTTTTCGCGGCACGGCCCAGTCACGCGGCAGCCTGGTGGCCGAATCGCGGTGCTGCGTCCCGGCGTTCGCGCGCCGGGTGTGGCCCCTCCGGCGCGCCGTCGGTGTCCGGCGCGTGCGCGGTGTGCGGGAGCGGCATGGCGGCGCGGCGGGCGCGATTGCCGGTGGCGGGTGAGGGCCAGGAGCAGCGGCGATGTGATGTGATGTGATGTGATGTGATGTGAGCGAGCCCCTTTGGTGGGTGCAGGGGTGTCTGCTGCCCGCCGGGCTCCCGGGGGTGGCGGGAGGGGAAGCTTCAAAGGTGCCGCTGCGGCAGGCTGCCGGGCAGCTGGGGGCGAGCGGGGTCGGGGCAGCCCCGGGGAGTTCCCCGAGAGAGAGCGGCGGTAGGAGGGAAGGAGGAGGACATGCCGCTGGCGCCGACGGCGGGCACGTCCCCAACTCGCCAGGGCTCCCCCTGAGCCCCCCCCGCCCCCGGGCCCACTGAGCCCGTGCAGCTGCCCCCAGCTCCAGCACCTGCCCCGAAGCCTGTCCCGTAGCCCTAGATCACCCGCAAGGCCTGTCGCGAAGGCTGGAAGCTGGCCCTCGAACGCGCTGGATTCTCCCTTAATGCGGTACCGATAGCAGCAGTGCAGGGAAGGAGCGGTGTCTGCAGAAGCCCCTGCATAAGGAGGGGCTGTGGCCGGGGGCAGGCTCTGGTAATAATGGCCACTGGTTATTCTTTCCCCCTTCCAGAGGCCACGCTGAGGACACGGTTGCCCGTTCTTCCCCTGGAGATGCTGTTGACTGCCCCAGGTTCAGGCTGGCGTGGGTTGTCTGTGCCTGGCCTCGCACTCCTAGCGGTGTGGGGGAGAAAAGGGGCAGGCGGAGCGCTTGCTGGCCGTGGAGGAGAGCTGCTGTGGCTGAAGCTGGCGAGGGCAGAGACAGGTAAAGCAGCTGAAGAATACGCTAAAGAGGGTGCAGCCGGCAGCCGCCTCCCGCTGCGGGCAAGAAAGCGCCTGCCTCTGCGGGCGAGGAAGGATCCCTCTTTGTAGTTGCAGAGCGCACGAGCGCGCGAGGCTACGCGTCTAGGCAGTCTTGTCTGATGAGAGCTGTAAGAGACCCGTGTATTCTCTTAGGTGGAGGACAGCCAAGCGACCGGAGTTACAGAAGAGGAAGGGAGGAGAGAAGGAGAAGGAAGCGTCTGAACTGGGAAATTCCCCTGGCAGCGCTGAGAGCGAGAGCTGTGGTGAGTCCCGGGCCCTCGGGGCCCAGCCTCCCCTCTTGCGCGTCCCAGTCCCTTTATCTCTCCTTGCCTCTCTGTTCTTCCCTCCTGCTGCCTCTCCCTGTTTTTTTTCATCCTCTGTCTCTGTCCTGCAACCATTGGGTTTTTTTCCTATTCCATCTCTTTCTCCTGATCGGCATCTATCCCTTTTTCCCCACAATTGCTCTGACCTGTTCCCTAGCGTCCTTTTCTTCTCTGCGCCTGTACGTGCCACTCCGTGTCCCTGCCTTCCTATCTCCCTCCTTCCTTCCTTCTCTTTCTCTATCCCTTTTTCTTGCTCACTGTCACTGTTTTTTTTCATCAGCTCACCGTCTGCTTCCTGTTCTAGTTTGTGTTGTCCTCTGTCTCTCCGCAGGGCTCCTAATACCTCCCTTTCTTTCTCCAACCCCCTGTGCTTCTCAAGGTCTTCGTCTTTCTCTCTCTCTCATTGTCATTATTCTTGTCTGTTGCTCTGTCTCGCTGCTTATCCCGTCGTTTCTCGCTATCTTCCTTTGTCCCACTCCCTGCCTGTATTCATGTTTGTCTCTGTCCTGTTGACCGTCCCAGGTGTTTTTTTCTTCTCCATCTCCATCCTGCTGCTGCCCTGTTTTGTTCCTCCTCCCCCCCCCCCCCCATCTGCCCTGCTCCCTGTCACTCTTTCTGCACCTTGTCCTCTGTCCCTGCTGCTTTTTTTTCCATCTCTGTCCAGCGCTCTGTCCCTTTCTTTTTTTCCTCTTGCTATCCCTCTGCCCTGCTTCCTCTCTCTATCTTTTCTGTCTTTCTTTCCCTCTGCCCCATTCCCTCTTCCATTCTTTCTAACTGTGTCCCCCTGTCCAGCTGGCTGTCCCTTCTTTCCTCTCTCTCTTTTCGGATCTCCCTCTCTCTCTGTCCAGCTGCTCATCACAGTTGTTTTTTTCCCTCCAATGCTGTCCAGCTCTCTGTCCGTTTTTTCTCTCTCTGTCATTCTGTCGCGCTCCCTGTGTCTCTATTTTTAATTTTTCCATCTCTGTCCTGCAGCCCGGTGCTGGTTTCCACACCCCCGGCCCTCTCTCCTGTCCTGCTACCAATCCTAGGCCTTTTTTCCCCTCCATCTCTGTCCTGCTTCCTGGCTCTAATTTTTGCCTGTCTTGCGCTTTGTCCTGCCTTCCTCTCCCTTTTTTCTCTCTCTGTATCGCCTTGTCTTGCTCCCTGTCTTTCTCGGACAAGCTGTGTCCTGCTCCTTGTCCTTTTTCCCCACCCTCCCCATCTCCTAGCTTTCTTCCTGTCTGCCTTTTTTTCTTCGTCTCTCCTTCTGCCCCAATGCTTCTTTCTCTCTGTCACTGTCTCTGTCCCTCCTTTCTTCTTCCTCTCCTCCACTCCCCCCCATCTCTCTCTCCCTCCGTCCTGCTTGCAGACTCAACGTTTTCTTGCTCCATCTCTCTGCAGGGCTGGCGGGGGCAGAAGCGGCCCTGGGACAAACGCTGCAGCGGGGTCGTTGAGGGGTTTTGGGGCCAAGCCCCTGCCTGGCCGGGGCGAGTAGAGGCAGCCCGGTCCCATCCCATCCCCGGCTGCTCCTCGCTGGGGCTGGGCGGCCTCTGCCGCTCTCGGCGTGAGTCGGGCTGAGAAGCCTTTGTGAGTTTGAGGATGCTACAGATACTCCGCATCAAACCCAGAGAAAAGGCAAATCTGCTGCCGGTGCCGAAAAGCTGATGAAAAATTGCAGTTACCGGAGCATGCCTCGTTCCTGCATCGGTCCCTTGGGAGTCACGAATGTTTTCCTTTCAGGTAAAAGAACAAGCTTTCATCTAGGATAAATTAAGAGCTGCCTGTAACTTTCGGTAGGGTCAAGTGCTTCTCTTCTGTTTGTTCATACTAGTTTTATGGGCAAGTTGGAAATAGCCTTTTATTTTTCTGCGCGTCGCTAAATTTTTAGTAATATGTGGTGTCGGCATAGTTGATTTTTGAGCAGCTAGATGCCACTAGAAGCATAATGAATGACACGTGATGGAAACCGGTGCTTAAGCTTGATTTTGATACGATTTTTTTTTTTGTTTCTTTGTTTGCTTTCATTAGAATGTTGGTGGCGTGTTGTCCCGTGGCTCGATCCGCATTCTGTTCCATGGAACCTTCCATCTAGGACTTTGAAGTAAAAAAAGTTTGCCCTTCCAACAAAGGGCTGGTCATTCATAGGACTGAGGTGTAGACTTGGAGCGTCTCTAAGGTACGTGATCAGAATTGAAGCCAAATTTCACTTAACGTTGCTGCTGTTTGTCTTCACTTTCATGAATTTCCTCGCCGCTCCCTCGTGGTTGGGAGCTCTGAACTGTCATTTTTTTTCAGTCTCTAACACATTTGGGTTCCCCCAACCTCCCCCCCCCCGCCCCCTGCCAAGGAGAGGCTACGTTTGAAAGTTAAGTAGCGTCCTCACAAACGCGTCAGTCGATAAAACTGAATTACGGTTATTAAAACCATAAGCATGATACCAGTCGTAGAGATCTGGGCTACTTGCGAATGTGTATTCGTCACATGCAAATGTCATCGGGGAAACAGATCGCCTGTGCTTCATGCTCTGACAAGACAGCATGGTGAGACAGGGAGGAGCTCCGAAAGGAAAAAAAGATACATGGTTGTCCTGGTTTCGGCTGGGATAGAGTTAATTTTCTTCCTAGCAGCAGGCATAGTGCTGTGTTTTGGATTTAGTAGGAGAAGAATGTTGATAACATGCTGATGTTTTTAGTTGTTGCTGAGTACTGCTTATGCTAGTCAAGGACTTTTTCAGCTTCCCATGCTCTGCCAGGTGCACAAGAAACTGGGAGGGGGCACAGCCAGAATACTTGATCCAAACTGACCAAAGGGCTATTCCATACCATATGACGTCATGCTCAGTATATAAACTGGGGGGGGTTGGCCGGGGAGCAGCGATCGCTGCTCGGGAACTGTCTGGGTATCGGTCGGCGGGTGGTGAGCAATTGCATTGTGCATCACTTGCTTCGTGTATCATTATTATTATTATCATTATTATACTGTTACTATTAGCATTACTATTTTATTTTATTTCAATTATTAAACTGTTCTTATCTCAGCCCAGGAGTGTTTCTCACTCTTACTCCTCCAATTCTCTCCCCCATCCCATCGGGGTAGGGGGAGTGAGCGAGCGGCTGCGTGGTGCTTAGTTGCTGGCTGGGGCTAAACCACGACAATGGTCATGGTTTCGGTTTGTTGTTGCTTGGTTTTGGTGTGTTGGGTTTTGATGTTTGGGGGGTTTTTGGGTTTTTGTTGGTTGGTTGGTTGATTTGTTTGTTTTAAAAAGAGCGCAGTGTTGACCGGTGGCAGCCTGCAGGGCTCTGTTGCCGCCTGACCTCTCCTTTTCTGCTCTTTCCCTCCTCTTTCATGGCTCTAATTTTCATTTGGATCGTTTCAGAAGAGCAGTGAAGTTACTTGCCTGTGTCCGTGTGGTGGTAATACCAGGAAGGTAAATGCTTGAACCAGTAGCGAGTCGCTTGGCCACAAGTAGCATTTCTGAAGGAAGAACAGCAGTAACAAGAAGCCAAATAGCAAGTCACCAGAAATGTGCGTGTGTCAAAGACATCGAAGTTTTATTGTCAAATGTCGTTTGGGAATGTGTTCCAAATGGCTATTTTTGGTAAGCATAAATTTTTCGGGAAAGCCGGGGTCGTGTGTGCAAAAATAGTTCCCTCTGTGCGTCCTGCTACGTAAATAGCATGGGAGGATAGGCTGTGCAGCGGCGGGGCCGTTGTTCCCTCCTCTCAGTATTGCCGTAGTAGCGTTGCAATATTTCGACCTAACAAGATGGGTTTAGGAATGGAAAGAGAATGCCTGTTTTCTGTAAAGGCTCTAAATGCCGACCCTTTGTCTGCCGCTTTTCTGTGCGCGAGATGAAGCTATTTTATTTTTCTCCCTTGCTCCTGGTCTAAATATTTCTGAAGCCGTTGCTGCTCTCGGGAAAGCCAAAGGCACCTGGATTTGTGCAGCCGGAAAGAAAGGGGGGGGGGAGGGGGGTGGCAACCAAAAAAACAACCCCACCAAAAGCCCAAAACAACCCCTCTTTCTCAAGAATGACACCAAAAGCAAGAATCACCAATTTTTATGTTGTGGGAAAGCGCTGAAAAACCCCAGAATTGAATATGTTTGGAAAAAGCAAACAAATGCCGGTTTTCTATTGTGGAAATGCCAAAAAGAAAGAAAGGCAAAAACTCGAACAAAACCCAAACAAACCCCACGTCCTGGTTTCGGCTGGGATAGAGTTAATTTTCTTCCTAGTAGCAGACATAGTGCTGTGTTTTGGATTTAGTAGGAGAAGAATGTTGATAACACGCTGATTTTTTTAGTTGTTGCTGAGTACTGCTTATGCTAGTCAAGGACTTTTCAGCTTCCCATGCTCTGCCAGGTGCACAAGAAGCTGGGAGGGGGCACAGCCAGAATAGTTGATCCCAACTGCCCCCAAGGGCCACTCCATACCATACAGTGTCATGGGCAGTATAGAAACTGGGGGGGGTTGGCCGGGGAGCAGCGATCGCTGCTCAGGAACTGTCTGGGCATCGGTCGGCGGGTGGTGAGCAATTGCATTGGGCATCGCTTGCTTTGGATATTATTATTACTATTATTATAATATTATTATTTATTTCATTTCAATTATTAAACTGTTCTTATCTCAACCCTGGAGTGTTTCTCACTCTTACTCCTCCGATTCCCTCCCCCATCCCATCGGGGTAGGGGCAGCGAGCGAGCGTCTGCGTGGTGCTTAGTTGCTGGCTGGGGCTAAGCCATGACACCCCAGCCCCTAATTTGGGCTAAATGTGGGGTGAAACGCTGGCAGTTTGAGGAGCACCGCCGAGCGTTATCCAGCGTGAATCCGGTGTGGGTCAGTTATGCGGCGCGGATCGGATCGCCTGCTGCGGGTTGTCCCAGGTGAGTTATCTGCTGTGGATTACCCTGGGCGGACCCCCTGGCGTAGGTCATCCCCACGCGTGTCCCCCCGTGCACCTTTTCAGCCGCATGTACCCCTTTGTCCGTCCGTGTCCTCCTCCCCGTCCCCCTCTGTCTCCCTGCCCTCCCGAATGCTTTCCACCCGAGCGTCCCCCTGCACGAGGCTTTCCCCCAGGTGAGTTGTTTTTCCCCGGGGACGTGCCCCTGCCTCCGCCCCACCATATTGGGCACAGCCCCCCATAACCCCTCTGCTTCTGGGCCCTCAGGGCGCTGCTTGCGGCCCCCCAGACGCTTCCCTGCACCCCGCTCCCAGCCCTGTCTCCCTCCTCCGCTGTTTTGGATTTGTGCTGGGAACGGCGTTGATGACACGCTGGTGTTCTAGCCACTGCCGAGCAGCGTTTGCACCGAGCTGAGGCTTTTCCGGCTCCTCGTACCGCCCCGCCGCCGAGCGGGCTGGGGGGCACGAGGGGTTGGGAGGGGGCACGGGCGGGACAGCTGACCCCAGCTGACTAAAGGGCCGTTCCGGACTACACGACGTCGTGTTCTCAGCTAATCGAGAAGCCCTGCACAGGAAGCCTTCCTCGTGTGTAGGCGGGATGAGGAGAGCAGAGGTGAGGACAGCGCAGAGGTGAGGACAGGTGCACAGAGAACAGCGAAGCCCATGAATCGCCGGCGTGTTGCTCATTCGCATCCGGGTCCTGCAGCGGCAGCCCGGCGCATGCGCTTTGCCGCGCTCTGTGCTGCCACGTGGTGCGCGAAATGCGGTCGTGGAGCTCCGGCCCCGCGCATGCGCAGTGGGGCTCTTTCCCGTGGCTCGGTGCTGCCACCCGGTGACCAAAATTTGGTACTGCAGCCCTAGCCCCGCTCGATCGCCGAAGAGTACCGGGAGTCGCCGAAGGGCGGCGGCGAGTGCCGAAGAGTGCCGGGAATCGCCGAAGGGCGGCGGCGGGTGGCGAAGGGTGCCGGGAATCGCCGAAGGGTGCCGGGAATCGCCGAAGGGCGGCAGCGAGCGCCGAAGGGTGCCGGGAATCGCCGAAGGGCGGCGGCGAGTGCCGAAGGGGAATCGGGGAGTGCCGAAGGGAGGCAGGAATTGCCCTCGGGGGGCCACTCAGACCCATGGGTCCCTCAGGGGGGCACCGCTGGGTCCCAGGGGGGCAACGAACCTCCCCCCTGCTGGGGGGGTGATGCCGCTGTACGCCCCCCGCCGCCCCGTCTCCCCAGTTCGGGGGGGTTCACCCAGCTGTGCCCCCCCCCTCCTCCCAGGGTCCCCCCTCCCCGGGATGCCGGGGGCCACCCACGGCCCCGTCCCCGTCCTCCGCATGTTCGGGGTGACGGCAGCCGGCACCAGCGTCTGCCTCCACGTCCACGGCTTCGCCCCCTACTTCTACGTCCTGGGGCCCCCCGTGAGTCGGGGACCCCCCCGAACACCCCCTCACACCCACCCCCCCCGCAGCTACGCCCGGGGATTCTCTAGTGCCTCCTGTAAGGGTTGTGCTCCCCATGGCAGGAGGGGGCTCCGTGCCCCCCCCAAATTCCCCCAGCGCCCTGGGAGCCACCCCTAGCTGTCTCTGTGGTTTCTCCACTGTCTCGTACAAGGGTTGTGCTCCCTGTGGCATATGGGGGGGGTCATGGGGGTACAGGGGGAGATTGGGGGGTCATGGGGGGACATCAGGGGTCACGGGAGGACAGGGGGAGATTGGGGGTCATGGGGGGGACATCAGGGAGGTCATAGGTGGTACAGGGGGACATTGGAGGGTCACAGGAGGGATGGGGGACATCAGAGGGGGACATCGAGGGGGTCACAGGCCGCAGGGGTCTCTTTGCCTTAAAAAAGAGGGTCTCTTTGCCTTACTGGTGGTTGGCGGTTGAACTCTTTTCATCTCAACCCATGAGTTTTCTCACTTTTTATTCATGTCTCATTCTACGAAATAATCAGAAAAGAACTTTCAAGATGCTGCTGCCGTCCGGTGAGCACTGCAGCTCGGCAGCCGCACATGCGGGGGTGCGTCCATGTGCTCGGCAGTGCCGTCCGTCGGTAACAGCCACGCGATGCCGCCGCACCTGCGGGGCGATGCCGCCGTGCTCGGCGCTGCCCGCCGGTAAGGAAACGCCGCTGCCGCCCCCGGCCGTGCTCTCGGCGCGCACGAGGCGGAACAGCAGCGCCGGTGCTGGCCCCGGGCGAGCGTGGTTCCTGCAGCGCTGGCACCCGCGCGGGTCGGCAGCAGCGCCGCCGCAGCCTTGGCTGCCGCTGCAGCGCGGCAGGGTGCTCCGTCTTGCTCCTGCAGCCCATCGCTGGTTTTTTCCTTTTTCCATCTCTTTGTCCTGATCTGTATCTGTCTCTTTACCGCGCCCCGACTTTCTCTGGCCTGTTCCCTGGCGTTCTCTTCCTCGCTGCGCCTGTACGTGCTGCTCCGTGTCCCTGCCTTCCTATCGCTCTCCTACCTTCCTTCTCTTTCTCTCCCTATCCCTTTGTCAGCCTTGGTCCTGTCTCTCTCCCTGTCTCTCATGATTCTTTCTTAATCTGCGCCCTGCTCCCTGTCCCGTTTCTTTTCTTCTCTCTGCCCTCCATCCTCCCGCTAAATTTTTGCCTGTATATCTCCGCACCGCTGCCTGTCCCATTGTTTCTCGCTACACCCCCCCGCCCAGCTCGTCGTCCCGTTATTCCCCTCTGTCCCGCTCCCTTTCTTCTCATCCTGCAGCCCAGCGCTGGTTTGTCTTTCTCCCTCTCTTTGTCCTGATCCACGTCTCTCTTTCCCCCCTCAATCCCTCTGGCTCGTTCGCTATCCTTTTCTCTTTCTCCCTCCCTTATTCCTCTCATGCGGGTTCTCTCTCGATCTGGCTGTTGGGCTCCCCGCTCGTCACTTTCTCTCCCTCTGGCCTGCTCCCCGACCCTGTTTGTTCTTCTGCTGTGTCCCTGCGGGGCTCCTCGTGCCTTTTTTTTAGCGATGCGTGCATCTGGCTGTCCTTTTCCCTGTGCCTTTCTTTCTCTGCTCCTCTGTCTTTCTCCCTCGTCTTATTTTTTCTTTCCGTTGCTCTGTCCTGCTCCCCATCGCATCCCCAGGTGCAGCTAGAGTCGGTCAGTCATCGCTGTGGATAAATGGGGGCTTGTTCTTTCTGTCTCGCAGGGGCGGTGCTGAGGACTCACTTGTTGGTTCCTCTCCGGGGACGTCGTTGACTGTCCCTGGCTCGGACTTGCATGGTTTTCGCCTTTGGCCCCATTGTCCTGGCGGCACGGGTGAAAAGGGGCAGGCGGAGCGCTTCCTGGCTGTGGCCGGGAGCTGCCGCGGCTGAATCTGGGGAGGCCGGAGACAGGTAAAACAGCCAAAGAATAAAATAAAGAGGGTGCAGCCGGCAGCTGCCTCCCGCTGCAGGCAAGAGAGCGCCTGCCTCTGCGGGTGAGGAAGGATCCCGCTTTGTAGTCGTGTAGCGCGTGAGCGAGCGAGCGAGCAAGCAAGGAAGCAAGCAAGGCCACGTCTAGGAAGCCTTGTCTCGTGAGAGCTGTAAGACAGCCCCGTATCCTCTTAGGTGGAGGACAGCCAAGCGACCGGAGTTACAGAAGAGGAAGGGAGAAGGAAGCGTCCGAGCTGGCAAATTCTCCCGAGAGCGAAGGCTGCGGTGAGTCCTGGGCCCTCGGGGCCCTGTCTCCCTTCCCGTGTGTCTGGTTGCCTCCCTGCCCCGCCCCTGGCGCCCTCACTTTCCCACGCCACTGCAATTTTTTGTGGGGGTTAATTTCTGCCACCCGCCCCCTTCTCCCCTGTACCTCCTTTCTGCACCTCCTTTCTGCATCTCGCTCTGAGCATCTGCCTGTCCCCATCTTTTAGGTCCTCCCTCTCTCTGCCCTGTAGCCCATGGCTAGTTTTTTCCTTCTGTGTCTCTCTCTGCCCGGCACCCGGCCGCTACTTTTGCATTCCTGCCTCTGTGTCCTGTAGCCCGTCACTATTTTTGCCGTCGCTGGCTCCCCCCCGCCCCCTTCTCCATCTCGCTCTTTTTTCGCTTCCCATCCCTGTTTTTTAATTCCTTCCTCTCTGCTGTGTAGCCCTTCGCTTTTTCCTTTTCTCCATCTCTCTGTGTCCGTGCCGGTGCCCCCGTGGCTGGATGCCAGGCGCCCACCAAAGGTGCTCTGTCGCTCCCCTCTTCAGCTGGACGGCGGAGAGAAAAAATAGAATGAAAAGCTCGTGGGTTGAGATAAGGACAGGGAGAGATCGCTCAGCAATTACTGTCACAGGCAAAACACAGGCTCAACTTGAGGAAACCAGTCTGATTGATTACCAATCAAATCGGGGTAGGATAATGAGAAATAAGAACTGAATCTTAAAACACCTAAATCTTAAAACACCTTCCCCCCACCCCCTCCCTTCTTCCCGGGCTCAACTTCACTCCCGATTTCTCTACCTCCCTCGTCCCGAGCAGCGCAGGGGAACTGGGGAATGTGGGTTGCGGTCTGGATTTTTCCCCTCAGTCTCTCTCTGCCGGGCTCCCTCTCTTTGTGTTTTCATTTCACGTTTTCTGTCCCGTAGCTCCACGCTATTTGCTTGCCTTTCTCCGTCTCTCTCTGGCCAGCTCTCTGCCCCTTTTCGTGGATTCCTTGTTCTCCGCCCTGTAGGCTGTCGCTTTTGTCCTTTGTCCATCTCACTGTCTCTGGCTCCCCGCGGACCCTATTTTAGAATTGCCCCCCCCTCTTCTTTCTGTACACATTGCTACCCTTTTTGCTCTCCTGCTCTCTTTTTTTTCCAGCTCCCTGTCCCTATTTCTTTATTCTTCCCTCTTCGCCCTGCAGCGTGTAGCTGCGGGGTTTGGTTTGTGTTGTCATCCCACGCACCCTCCCGGGCCCTTCCCTCCGTTGTTCGCTGTCCTGGTTCCCTGTCCCTGTTGTTTCATTCCTCCCTCTCTGCCATGCTCTTGCCGCTGCTTTTTTGTCTTTCCCCATGTCTCTCGGTCCAGCTTCCTGCCCCTGTTCTTCTCTCCTCCCTCTCTGTCTTGCTGCCCGTCCCAGGTTTCTCCCGCATCTCCATCCTGCTCCCCGTCCCTCTTTGTCAGTGTCTGTCCAGCTCCCTCTCCCCCTTTCTGCAGCCTCTCTCCCTGCTGCTTCTTTCTCCACCTCTGTCGGGCTCCCTCGTCCCCGTCCTTCTCTTGCTGTCCCATTCCCTGCCTCGTGCTTTCTCTCTCCCCCCCCCGTCCAGCGCCCCGCTCCTCATTTTTGGCGTCCCCCACCTCTGTCCGTTCCCCGCCGAACTGACGAGCGTGGCTCCCGGAACCACTGCCAGGGTGTCCCAGGGGCAGGGGGAGTGTCGGGGGCCCTGAGCCCCGGAGCAGACTCGCTCCCGGGACTTGTTACGTGTGTGTGACTGAATAAACACTCGCCGGCTGAATTTGCGCTCCCTTTGCACCAGGCAAGGGGCTGTGATGGGGCCCAGGGTAGGAGGTGACACGCTGTGGGGGTCAGGCAATGGCCCCCTGTTCCTGCTGGGCTCCAGCTGTGGGCCGGGGCTGGAGGAGCCCCAGGTGCGGGCAGTGAGGCTGATGGCCAGGGCCCCTCCCTGTAAAGGGGTGGCTGCCGGTGGAGGGGCTGGTGCTGCCGGTGCTGCCCTGCCCCGCCCCGGGGGGCCGTGGAAGGGCCGGTGTGAGGCAAGGGGAGGAGTGGAGCGGTCGCCGGGCTGTGGCTGCACCTGCACCGAGGGAGAAGGTGAGCAGGGGCCGGGCGATGGACCGGGAGGGCGACGGTGCCTGCGGGGGAGTGCGGGGCTGCCGTGTCGTGTCGTGTCGTGTCGTGTCGCAGCTGGCGGCGAGGGGAGCCGGGGCGTGTGGGGGTGCCGCGCCGTGTGCCGGAGCCGGGCGGCGGGGGCTGCCTGAGGAGCGCGGGGCTGCGCCGAGGGCTCGGCAGGGCTCCCGGGGGCGCCGGCGGGCGGGGGGAACGGCGGCGTCCCCGGAAGGGAGAAAGCGGGGCCGGCTGCCTCTGGCGGCGTGCCGGCAGCTGCGGTGCTGGGAAAGGGGCTTGCGGTCGGCCATGTTGTTGCCTGCGCGGGGCATGCCGGGAGCTGTAGTTTTCGCGGCACGGCCCAGTCACGCGGCAGCCTGGTGGCCGAATCGCGGTGCTGCGTCCCGGCGTTCGCGCGCCGGGTGTGGCCCCTCCGGCGCGCCGTCGGTGTCCGGCGCGTGCGCGGTGTGCGGGAGCGGCATGGCGGCGCGGCGGGCGCGATTGCCGGTGGCGGGTGAGGGCCAGGAGCAGCGGCGATGTGATGTGATGTGATGTGATGTGATGTGATGTGATGTGATGTGATGTGATGTGATGTGATGTGATGTGAGCGAGCCCCTTTGGTGGGTGCAGGGGTGTCTGCTGCCCGCCGGGCTCCCGGGGGTGGCGGGAGGGGAAGCTTCAAAGGTGCCGCTGCGGCAGGCTGCCGGGCAGCTGGGGGCGAGCGGGGTCGGGGCAGCCCCGGGGAGTTCCCCGAGAGAGAGCGGCGGTAGGAGGGAAGGAGGAGGACATGCCGCTGGCGCCGACGGCGGGCACGTCCCCAACTCGCCAGGGCTCCCCCTGAGCCCCCCCCGCCCCCGGGCCCACTGAGCCCGTGCAGCTGCCCCCAGCTCCAGCACCTGCCCCGAAGCCTGTCCCGTAGCCCTAGATCACCCGCAAGGCCTGTCGCGAAGGCTGGAAGCTGGCCCTCGAACGCGCTGGATTCTCCCTTAATGCGGTACCGATAGCAGCAGTGCAGGGAAGGAGCGGTGTCTGCAGAAGCCCCTGCATAAGGAGGGGCTGTGGCCGGGGGCAGGCTCTGGTAATAATGGCCACTGGTTATTCTTTCCCCCTTCCAGAGGCCACGCTTGAGGACACGGTTGCCCGTTCTTCCCCTGGAGATGCTGTTGACTGCCCCAGGTTCAGGCTGGCGTGGGTTGTCTGTGCCTGGCCTCGCACTCCTAGCGGTGTGGGGGAGAAAAGGGGCAGGCGGAGCGCTTGCTGGCTGTGGAGGAGAGCTGCTGTGGCTGAAGCTGGCGAGGGCAGAGACAGGTAAAGCAGCTGAAGAATACACTAAAGAGGGTGCAGCCGGCAGCTGCCTCCCGCTGCGGGCAAGAAAGCGCCTGCCTCTGCGGGCGAGGAAGGATCCCTCTTTGTAGTTGCAGAGCGCACGAGCGCGCGAGGCTACGCGTCTAGGCAGTCTTGTCTCATGAGAGCTGTAAGAGACCCGTGTATTCTCTTAGGTGGAGGAGAGCCAAGCGACCGGAGTTACAGAAGAGGAAGGGAGGAGAGAAGGAGAAGGAAGCGTCTGAACTGGGAAATTCCCCTGGCAGCGCTGAGAGCGAGAGCTGTGGTGAGTCCCGGGCCCTCGGGGCCCAGCCTCCCCTCTTGCGCGTCCCAGTCCCTTTATCTCTCCTTGCCTCTCTGTTCTTCCCTCCTGCTGCCTCTCCCTGTTTTTTTTCATCCTCTGTCTCTGTCCTGCAACCATTGGGTTTTTTTCCTATTCCATCTCTTTCTCCTGATCGGCATCTATCCCTTTTTCCCCACAATTGCTCTGACCTGTTCCCTAGCGTCCTTTTCTTCTCTGCGCCTGTACGTGCCACTCCGTGTCCCTGCCTTCCTATCTCCCTCCTTCCTTCCTTCTCTTTCTCTATCCCTTTTTCTTGCTCACTGTCACTGTTTTTTTTCATCAGCTCACCGTCTGCTTCCTGTTCTAGTTTGTGTTGTCCTCTGTCTCTCCGCAGGGCTCCTAATACCTCCCTTTCTTTCTCCAACCCCCTGTGCTTCTCAAGGTCTTCGTCTTTCTCTCTCTCTCATTGTCATTATTCTTGTCTGTTGCTCTGTCTCGCTGCTTATCCCGTCGTTTCTCGCTATCTTCCCTTGTCCCACTCCCTGCCTGTATTCATGTTTGTCTCTGTCCTGTTGACCGTCCCAGGTGTTTTTTTCTTCTCCATCTCCATCCTGCTGCTGCCCTGTTTTGTTCCTCCTCCCCCCCCCCCCCATCTGCCCTGCTCCCTGTCACTCTTTCTGCACCTTGTCCTCTGTCCCTGCTGCTTTTTTTTCCATCTCTGTCCAGCGCTCTGTCCCTTTCTTTTTTTCCTCTTGCTATCCCTCTGCCCTGCTTCCTCTCTCTATCTTTTCTGTCTTTCTTTCCCTCTGCCCCATTCCCTCTTCCATTCTTTCTAACTGTGTCCCCCTGTCCAGCTGGCTGTCCCTTCTTTCCTTTCTCTCTTTTCGGATCTCCCTCTCTCTCTGTCCAGCCGCTCATCACAGTTGTTTTTTTCCCTCCAATGCTGTCCAGCTCTCTGTCTGTTTTTTCTCTCTCTGTCATTCTGTCGCGCTCCCTGTGTCTCTATTTTTAATTTTTCCATCTCTGTCCTGCAGCCCGGTGCTGGTTTCCACACCCCCGGCCCTCTCTCCTGTCCTGCTACCCACCCTAGGCCTTTTTTCCCTCCATCTCTGTCCTGCTTCCTGGCTCTAATTTTTGCCTGTCTTGCGCTTTGTCCTGCCTTCCTCTCCCTTTTTTCTCTCTCTGTATCGCCTTGTCTTGCTCCCTGTCTTTCTCGGACAAGCTGTGTCCTGCTCCTTGTCCTTTTTCCCCACCCTCCCCATCTCCTAGCTTTCTTCCTGTCTGCCTTTTTTTCTTCGTCTCTCCTTCTGCCCCAATGCTTCTTTCTCTCTGTCACTGTCTCTGTCCCTCCTTTCTTCTTCCTCTCCTCCACTCCCCCCCATCTCTCTCTCCCTCCGTCCTGCTCGCAGACTCAACGTTTTCTTGCTCCATCTCTCTGCAGGGCTGGCGGGGGCAGAAGCGGCCCTGGGACAAACGCTGCAGCGGGGTCGTTGAGGGGTTTTGGGGCCAAGCCCCTGCCTGGCCGGGGCGAGTAGAGGCAGCCCGGTCCCATCCCATCCCCGGCTGCTCCTCGCTGGGGCTGGGCGGCCTCTGCCGCTCTCGGCGTGAGTCGGGCTGAGAAGCCTTTGTGAGTTTGAGGATGCTACAGATACTCCGCATCAAACCCAGAGAAAAGGCAAATGTGCTGCCGGTTCCGAAAAGCTGATGAAAAATTGCAGTTACCGGAGCATGCCTCGTTCCTGCATCGGTCCCTTGGGAGTCACGAATGTTTTCCTTTCAGGTAAAAGAACAAGCTTTCATCTAGGATAAATTAAGAGCTGCCTGTAACTTTCGGTAGGGTCAAGTGCTTCTCTTCTGTTTGTTCATACTAGTTTTATGGGCAAGTTGGAAATAGCCTTTTATTTTTCTGCGCGTCGCTAAATTTTTAGTAATATGTGGTGTCGGCATAGTTGATTTTTGAGCAGCTAGATGCCACTAGAAGCATAATGAATGACACGTGATGGAAACCGGTGCTTAAGCTTGATTTTGATACGATTTTTTTTTTTGTTTCTTTGTTTGCTTTCATTAGAATGTTGGTGGCGTGTTGTCCCGTGGCTCGATCCGCATTCTGTTCCATGGAACCTTCCATCTAGGACTTTGAAGTAAAAAAAGTTTGCCCTTCCAACAAAGGGCTGGTCATTCATAGGACTGAGGTGTAGACTTGGAGAGTCTCTTAAGTACGTGATCAGAATTGAAGCCAAATTTCACTTAACGTTGCTGCTGTTTGTCTTCACTTTCATGAATTTCCTCGCCGCTCCCTCGTGGTTGGGAGCTCTGAATCGTCATTTTTTTTCAGTCTCTAACACATTTGGGTGTCGTGTGCCCCATCCCGTGTCTCACACACACACAGACACACACACACCCCCCCAACCCCTGCCAAGGAGAGGCTATGTGTAAAAGTTAATTAGCGTCCTCACAAACGCGTCTGTCAATAAAACTGAATTATGGTTATTAAAACGATAAGCATGATACCAGTCGTAGAGATCTGGGCTACTTCTGAATGTGTATTTGTCGCATGCAAACGTCATCGGGATACAGATCGCCTGCGCCTCATGCTCTGACAAGACAGCATGGTGAGACAGGGATGAGCTCTGAAAGAAAAAAAGATACATCGTCGTGGTTTCGGTTTGTTGTTGCTTGTTTTTTGTGTGTTGGGTTTTGATGTTTGGGGGGTTTTGGGTTGTTGGTTGGTTGGTTTGTTTTAAAAAGAGCGCAGTGTTGACTGGCGGAAGGCTGCAGGGCTCTGTTGCCGCCTGACCTCTCCTTTTCTTCTCTTTCCTTCCTCTTTTGTGGTAGCAATTTTAATTTGGATCGTTTTAGAAGAGCGGTTAAGTTACTTGCACGTGTCCATGTGGTAGTAATACCAGGAAGGTAAATGCTTGAACCAGTAGTGAGTAACTTGGCTACAAGTAGAATTTCTGAAGGAAGAACAGCAGTAACAAGAAGCAAATAGCAAGTCACCAGAACTGCGCGCGTGTCAAAGACATCGAAGTTTTATTGCCAAATGTTGTTTGTCGGTATGTTCCAAATGGCCATTTTTGGTAAGCATAAATTTTTTGGGAAACCCAGGGTCGTGTGTGCAAAAATAGGTCCCTCTGTCTATGCGTCCTGCTACGTAAATAGCATGGGAGGATAGGCTGTGCAGTGGCGGGGCCGTTGTTCCCTGCTCTCAATACTGCCATAGTAGTGTTGCGATATTTTGACCTAACAGATGGGTTGAGGAATGGAACGAGAATGCCTCTTTTCCGTAAGGGCTTTAAATGCCGACCCTTTCTCTGCTGCTTTCCTGTGCGTGAGATGAAGCTGGTTTATTTTTCTCCCTTGTTCCGGGTCTAAATATTCCTGAAGCTGTTGCTGCTCTCGGGACAGCCAAAGGCACCTGGATTTGTGCAGCTGGAAAGAAAGCGGGGGGGGGGGAAACCCCAACAAAAAAACACCCCACCCCAAAAACCCCACCAAAAGCCCAAAAGAACAAAACCAAAAGCAAGAATCACTAATTTTTATGTTGTGGAGAAGCGCTGAAAAACCCCAGAATTGAATATATTTGGGAAAAGCAAACAAATGCCAGTTTTCCATTGTGGAAAATTCAAAAAGAAAAAAAGGAAAAAAACCACAACAAAACCCAAATGAACCCCCAACCCCTAATTTGGGGCTAAATGTGGGTGAAACGCTGGCAGTTTGAGGAGCACCACTGAGCGTTATCCAGCATGGATGCGGTGTGGGTCAGTTATGCGGAGCGGATCGCCTGCTGCAGGTTGTCCCAGGTGAGTTATCTGCTGTGGATTACCCGGGCGGACCCCCTGGCGTAGGTCCATCCCCACGCGTGTCCCCCCCATGCACCTTTTCCCCCACACCGTACCCCTCTGTCCGTGTCCTCCTCCTCCTCCCCGTCCCTCTCTGGTGTGTCTCCCTGCCCTCCCAAATGCTTTCCACCCGAGCGTCCCCCTGCACGAGGCTTTCCCCCAGGTGAGTTCTTTTTTTCCTGGGGACGTGCCCCCGCCTCCGCCCCACCATATTGGGCACAGCCCCCCCATAACCCCTCTGCTTCTGGGCCCTCAGGGCGCTGCTTGCGGCCCCCCAGACGCTTCCCCTGCACCCCGCTCCCAGCCCTGTCTCCCTCCTCCCGTTTGGGATTTGTGCTGGGAACGGCGTTGATGACACGCTGGTGTTCTAAGCCACTGCCGAGCAGCGTTTGCACCGAGCTGAGGCTTTTCCGGCTCCTCGTACCGCCCCGCCGCCGAGCGGGCTGGGGGGCACGAGGGGTTGGGAGGGGGCACGGGCGGGACAGCTGACCCCAGCTGACTAAAGGGCCGTTCCGGACTACACGACGTCGTGTTCTCAGCTAATTGACAAGCCCTGCACAGGAAGCCTTCCTCGTGTGTAGGCGGGATGAGGAGAGCAGAGTTCCGATAGCACAGAGGTGGGGGACAGGTGCAAACAACAGACCAAAGCCCAGGCCTCCCCAGCGTGTTGCTCAGTCGCGTCCGGTCTGCTTGGGCGTGCTGTTTCCCGATGAACGTATCTGCCCCTCTGACAGAAAGCAGGTTTCGTCTCTCTCGCCTGCCTTGAGGATGCCATGTGTGTTGCTGCTTTGTTTCGTTTTGCTTTACCTTTCCGCAGCATCTGTTGACTCGCTGCTGCCGCTCTCGCAACGCGGCTTGTACGTGCAGAGCAATAGAGCGAAGCCGGGTGCTTACTGCAAAGGGGAAAAAGAAAACCCCGTTAGCGGTTCCTTGTGCTGCTTCTGCTTCCAAGGTAATGGGGTGCAGGGGGCACGGGCAGAAAGAGCGCCCAGGCTTTCGGAGCAGCCGGATGCTGCTCGGGGCTGCCACAGTCGAGCCCTGGGATGCTTCTGGCAGCGGAAGCAGCGCACACCGTGCCGCATGGGCCGCGAGTAGGAAGCGGGCAGAGCAATGCAAGCCCTGCTCTTGGCCCCCCGCCCCCCCGCAGTCAGTAGCTGCCGCCTTTGGGTGGTCTAAACGGGGCTGAGGTAGCAGCCATTTCTCATTCTGCGGAGTAATCGGAAAAGAATTTTGAAGATGCCCCGGGCAGCCGGCGCTGTTGCCGAGCGCATGCGCAGTGGGGCTGATTTTTCCCCGCTCAGTGCTGCCCCCTGTTGACCGAAATGGTGGCACTGCGGCTCCGGCCTCGCGCATGCGCAGTAGCGCGCTTTCCAGCGCTCAGTGCTGCTGCCTGTGTGAACAAAAGTGGGTACTGCAGCTCCAGCCCCGCGCATGCGCAGCGAGGCTCTTTTCCAGCCCTCAGTGCTGCCACCCGGTGAGAAAAATGCGGTACTCTGCAGCTCCAGCCCCGCTCAATGCGCGGGGGCGAGCTTTGCCGCGCTCGCTGCTAGCCACCCCGTGACCAAAAAATGGGTACTGCAGCCCCAGCCTTTCTCCGTCTCTCTCTGGCCAGCGCTCTGACCCCTGTTCGTGAATTCCTCGCTCTCCGCCCTGTAGCCTGTCGCTTTTGTCCTTTGGTCCATCTCGCTGTCTCTGGCTCCCCGAGGACCCTAGTTTAGAATTGCCCTTCCCCCTTCTTTCTGTACGCATAGCTACCTTTTGTGCCCTCCCGCTCTCTTTTTTCCGGCTCCCTGTCCCTATTTCTTAATTCTTGCCTCTCTGCCCTGCAGCGTGGAGCTGCGGGGTTTGGTATGCGTGGTTTTCCCCCGCCCCGGCCCCTTCCCTCCGTTATTCGCTTTCCCGGGCTCGGTGCTGCCCCCGTGTGACCAAAGTTCGGTACTGCAGCTCCAGCCCCGGCGCACAGTGCCGTGGGGCGCTTTCCCCGGGCTCGCTGCTGCTGCCCTGTGACCAAACTCCCGGTACTGCAGCCCGGCAGCCGCCCCATAGCGCATTGCTGCGGCCACGGGATCCAGGGGGCGGCCCGTCGGTACCCAGCCACGCGATGCCGCCGTGCTCGGTCGCTGCCCGCCGGTAAGGAAACGCCGCTGCCGCCCCCCCGGCCGTGCTCTCGGCGCGCACGAGGCGGAACAGCAGCGCCGGTGCTGGCCCCGGGCGAGCGCGGTTTCCCGCAGCAGCGCCGCCGCCCGCAGCCTTGGCTGCCGCTGCAGCGCGCAGGGTGCTGGGCGTGATGAGCGGTGGCGGGGCGGCGGGCAGGAGCCCCGGTGAGGCGAGCGAGCCCCTTTGGGGGTGCGGGGGTGTCGCCTGCCCGCTGGGCCCGTGCTCTCGGGAGAGCCGGGAGAGCCCCGTGTGTTCTCTCAGGGGGAGGCCGGCCGAGCGAGCGGAGTTACAGCAGAGGAAGGGAGGAGAGAAGCTGAAAGCAGCGTCTGAGCTGGCAAATTCTCCCGAGGGCGAGAGCTGCAGTGAGTCCCCGGGCCCTCAGCGCCTGTCTCCCCTCCCGTGCGTCCGATTGCCTCCCTGCCCCGCCCCTGGCCCCCTCGCTTTCCCCACGCTGCTGCGATTTCTGCCCCCCCCCCCGCCCCTTCCCTGCACCTCTCTTCTCCTTTCTATTCTTCTCTCCCACTCCCTCTTCCTCTCTTCCTTCATCTCACTTGTTCTACTGCTCCCTTTTCTTTTCTCTCTGCGCTTTTGTCCTGCTTCCTCTCCCTCCTTCCCCCCCCCCCCTTCTCCGTCTCAGTCCTGCAGCCCATGGCTGTTTTTTCCTTTTTCCATCTCTTTGTCCTGATCTGTATCTGTCTCTTCCACCCCCCACCCCCCCCCCCCCCCGGCGGCCTGTTCCCTGGCGTTCTCTTCCTCTCTCCACCTGTACGTGCCGCTCCGTGTCCCTGCCTTCCCTATCGCTCTCCCTCCTTCCTTCTCTTTCTCTCTTGATCCCTTTGTCTTGCTCGCTGTTGCTGGGTTTTTCATTCTGTATTTTGCTGTCTGTGTTCCCCTTCCTGTTCATTCCTGTTCATCTCTTACTCTTGCTGAGGCCTTTGCGCTGCTCCCTGCCCCTGTTATTTGCGGATTCGCCTCTGTGCCCTGTGTTTTCCTCGTGCTCCACCTCTCCGTCATTCTCTTGGTTGCTCCCTGTCTCGGCATCCTGCTCCCTGTCCCTCTTTCTTCCGCAGTGTCCCCGTCTTCCTGCTCCCTGTCCCTCACCTGGTTTCTGTATTGCTCTGTCCTTCGTCCTCTCTTTCCTTCTCCCTCTGGCCCGCTGCTCATCACTGTTTTTTTCGTCCCCTCCTCCTCCCTCCTTCTCCATCTGTCTGCCTTGGTCCTGTGCCTCTCCTCCTCTCTCTAATGTTTCTTTCTCCATCTGTGCCCCGCTCCCTGTCCCTTTTCTTCTCTCTGCCCTCCATCCTCCCCCTAACTTTTTGCCTGCATATCTCCGCACCGCTGCCTGTCCATTGTTTCTCCGCTACACCCCCCCTGCCCAGCTCGTCGTCCCGTTATTCCCCTCTGTCCTGCTACCCTTCTTCACATCCTGCAGCCCAGTGCTGGTTTGTCTTTCTCCCTCTCTTTGTCCTGATCCACGTCTCTCTTTTCCCCCTCAATCCCTCTGGCTCGTTTGCTATCTTTTTCTCTTTCTCCCTCCCTTATTCCTCTCATGCGGGTTCTCTCTCGATCTGGCTGTTGGGCTCCCCGCTCGTCACTTTCTCTCCCTCTGGCCTGCTCCCCGACCCTGTTTGTTCTTCCTGCTGTGTCCCTGCGGGGCTCCTCGTGCCTTTTTTTTAGTGATGCGTGCATCTGGCCTGTCCTTTTCCCTGTGCCTTTCTTTCTCTGCTCCTCTGTCTTTCTCCCTCGTCTTATTTTTTCTTTCCGTTGCTCTGTCCTGCTCCCCATCGCATCCCCAGGGTGCAGCTAGAGTCGGTCAGTCATCGCTGTGGATAAATGGGGGCTTGTTCTTTCTGTCTCGCAGGGGCGGTGCTGAGGACTCACTGTTGGTTCCTCTCCGGGGACGTCGTTGACTGTCCCTGGCTCGGACTTGCATGGTTTTCGCCTTTGGCCCCATTGTCCTGGCGGCACGGGTGAAAAGGGGCAGGCGGAGCGCTTCCTGGCTGTGGCCGGGAGCTGCCGCGGCTGAATCTGGGGAGGCCGGAGACAGGTAAAACAGCCAAAGAATAAAATAAAGAGGGTGCAGCCGGCAGCTGCCTCCCGCTGCAGGCAAGAGAGCGCCTGCCTCTGCGGGTGAGGAAGGATCCCGCTTTGTAGTCGTGTAGCGCGTGAGCGAGCGAGCGAGCAAGCAAGGAAGCAAGCAAGGCCACGTCTAGGAAGCCTTGTCTCGTGAGAGCTGTAAGACATCCCCGTATCCTCTTAGGTGGAGGACAGCTAAGCGACCCGGAGTTACAGAAGAGGAAGGGAGAAGGAAGCGTCCGAGCTGGCAAATTCTCCCGAGAGCGAAGGCTGCGGTGAGTCCTGGGCCCTCGGGGCCCTGTCTCCCTTCCCGTGTGTCTGGTTGCCTCCCTGCCCCGCCCCTGGCGCCCCTCACTTTCCCACGCCACTGCAATTTTTTGTGGGGGTTAATTTCTGCTCCCCCCCCCCCCCCGCCCCTTCTCCCCTGTACCTCCTTTCTGCATCTCGCTCTGAGCATCTGCCTGTCCCCATCTTTTAGGTCCTCCCTCTCTCTGCCCTGTAGCCCTTGGCTAGTTTTTTCCTTCTGTGTCTCTCTCTGCCCGGCACCCGGCCGCTACTTTTGCATTCCTGCCTCTGTGTCCTGTAGCCCGTCACTATTTTTGCCGTCGCTGGCTCCCCCCCGCCCCCTTCTCCATCTCGCTCTTTTTTCGCTTCCCATCCCCTGTTTTTTAATTCCTTCCTCTCTGCTGTGTAGCCCTTCGCTTTTTCCTTTTCTCCATCTCTCTGTGTCCGTGCCGGTGCCCCCGTGGCTGGATGCCAGGCGCCCACCAAAGGTGCTCTGTCGCTCCCCTCTTCAGCTGGACAGCGGAGAGAAAAAAATAGAATGAAAAGCTCGTGGGTTGAGATAAGGACAGGGAGAGATCGCTCAGCAATTACTGTCACAGGCAAAACACAGGCTCAACTTGAGGAAACCAGTCTAATTGATTACCAATCAAATCGGGGTAGGATAATGAGAAATAAGAACTGAATCTTAAAACACCTTCCCCCCACCCCCCTCCCTTCTTCCCGGGCTCAACTTCACTCCGATTTCTCAACCTCCTCCCCCCCAAGCAGCGCAGGGGAACTGGGGAATGTGGGTTGCGGTCTGGATTTTTCCCCTCAGTCCCCTCTCTGCCGGGCTCCCTCTCTTTGTGTTTTCATTTCACGTTTTCTGTCCGTAGCTCCACGCTATTTGCTTGCCTTTCTCCGTCTCTCTCTGGCCAGCTCTCTGCCCCCTTTTCGTGGATTCCTTGTTCTCCGCCCTGTAGGCTGTCGCTTTTGTCCTTTGTCCATCTCACTGTCTCTGGCTCCCCGCGGACCCTATTTTAGAATTGCCCCCCCCTCTTCTTTCTGTACACATTGCTACCCTTTTTGCTCTCCTGCTCTCTTTTTTTTCCAGCTCCCTGTCCCTATTTCTTTATTCTTCCCTCTTCGCCCTGCAGCGTGTAGCTGCGGGGTTTGGTTTGTGTGTCATCCCACGCACCCTCCCGGGCCCTTCCCTCCGTTGTTCGCTGTCCTGGTTCCCTGTCCCTGTTGTTTCATTCCTCCCTCTCTGCCATGCTCTTGCCGCTGCTTTTTTGTCTTTCCCCATGTCTCTCGGTCCAGCTTCCTGCCCCTGTTCTTCTCTCCTCCCTCTCTGTCTTGCTGCCGTCCCAGGTTTCTCCCGCATCTCCATCCTGCTCCCCGTCCCTCTTTGTCAGTGTCTGTCCAGCTCCCTCTCCCCCTTTCTGCAGCCTCTCTCCCTGCTGCTTCTTTCTCCACCTCTGTCGGGCTCCCTCGTCCCCGTCCTTCTCTTGCTGTCCCATTCCTGCCTCGTGCTTTCTCTCTCCCCCCGCCGTCCAGCGCCCCGCTCCTCATTTTTGGCGTCCCCCACCTCTGTCCGTTCCCCGCCGAACTGACGAGCGTGGCTCCCGGAACCACTGCCAGGGTGTCCCAGGGGCAGGGGGAGTGTCGGGGGCCCTGAGCCCCGGAGCAGACTCGCTCCCGGGACTTGTTACGTGTGTGTGACTGAATAAACACTCGCCGGCTGAATTTGCGCTCCCTTTGCACCAGGCAAGGGGCTATGATGGGGCCCAGGGTAGGAGGTGACACGCTGTGGGGGTCAGGCAATGGCCCCCTGTTCCTGCTGGGCTCCAGCTGTGGGCCGGGGCTGGAGGAGCCCCAGGTGCGGGCAGTGAGGCTGATGGCCAGGGCCCCTCCCTGTAAAGGGGTGGCTGCCGGTGGAGGGGCTGGTGCTGCCGGTGCTGCCCTGCCCCGGGGGGCCGTGGAAGGGCCGGTGTGAGGCAAGGGGAGGAGTGGAGCGGTCGCCGGGCTGTGGCTGCACCTGCACCGAGGGAGAAGGTGAGCAGGGGCCGGGCGATGGACCGGGAGGGCGACGGTGCCTGCGGGGGAGTGCGGGGCTGCCGTGTCGTGTCGTGTCGTGTCGTGTCGTGTCGCAGCTGGCGGCGAGGGGAGCCGGGGCGTGTGGGGGTGCCGCGCCGTGTGCCGGAGCCGGGCGGCGGGGGGCTGCCTGAGGAGCGCGGGGCTGCGCCGAGGGCTCGGCAGGGCTCCCGGGGGCGCCGGCGGGCGGGGGGAACGGCGGCGTCCCCGGAAGGGAGAAAGCGGGGCGGCTGCCTCTGGCGGCGTGCCGGCAGCTGCGGTGCTGGGAAAGGGGCTTGCGGTCGGCCATGTTGTTGCCTGCGCGGGGCATGCCGGGAGCTGTAGTTTTCGCGGCACGGCCCAGTCACGCGGCAGCCTGGTGGCCGAATCGCGGTGCTGCGTCCCGGCGTTCGCGCGCCGGGTGTGGCCCCCTCCGGCGCGCCGTCGGTGTCCGGCGCGTGCGCGGTGTGCGGGAGCGGCATGGCGGCGCGGCGGGCGCGATTGCCGGTGGCGGGTGAGGGCCAGGAGCAGCGGCGATGTGATGTGATGTGAGCGAGCCCCTTTGGTGGGTGCAGGGGTGTCTGCTGGCCCGCCGGGCTCCCGGGGGTGGCGGGAGGGGAAGCTTCAAAGGTGCCGCTGCGGCAGGCTGCCGGGCAGCTGGGGGCGAGCGGGGTCGGGGCAGCCCCGGGGAGTTCCCCGAGAGAGAGCGGCGGTAGGAGGGAAGGAGGAGGACATGCCGCTGGCGCCGACGGCGGGCACGTCCCCAACTCGCCAGGGCTCCCCCTGAGCCCCCCCCCCCCGGGCCCACTGAGCCCGTGCAGCTGCCCCCAGCTCCAGCACCTGCCCCGAAGCCTGTCCCGTAGCCCTAGATCACACCGCAAGGCCTGTCGCGAAGGCTGGAAGCTGGCCCTCGAACGCGCTGGATTCTCCCTTAATGCGGTACCGATAGCAGCAGTGCAGGGAAGGAGCGGTGTCTGCAGAAGCCCCTGCATAAGGAGGGGCTGTGGCCGGGGGCAGGCTCTGGTAATAATGGCCACTGGTTATTCTTTCCCCCTTCCAGAGGCCACGCTGAGGACACGGTTGCCCGTTCTTCCCCTGGAGATGCTGTTGACTGCCCCAGGTTCAGGCTGGCGTGGGTTGTCTGTGCCTGGCCTCGCACTCCTAGCGGTGTGGGGGAGAAAAGGGGCAGGCGGAGCGCTTGCTGGCTGTGGAGGAGAGCTGCTGTGGCTGAAGCTGGCGAGGGCAGAGACAGGTAAAGCAGCTGAAGAATACACTAAAGAGGGTGCAGCCGGCAGCTGCCTCCCGCTGCGGGCAAGAAAGCGCCTGCCTCTGCGGGCGAGGAAGGATCCCTCTTTGTAGTTGCAGAGCGCACGAGCGCGCGAGGCTACGCGTCTAGGCAGTCTTGTCTCATGAGAGCTGTAAGAGACCCGTGTATTCTCTTAGGTGGAGGAGAGCCAAGCGACCGGAGTTACAGAAGAGGAAGGGAGGAGAGAAGGAGAAGGAAGCGTCTGAACTGGGAAATTCCCCTGGCAGCGCTGAGAGCGAGAGCTGTGGTGAGTCCCGGGCCCTCGGGGCCCAGCCTCCCCTCTTGCGCGTCCCAGTCCCTTTATCTCTCCTTGCCTCTCTGTTCTTCCCTCCTGCTGCCTCTCCCCTGTTTTTTTTCATCCTCTGTCTCTGTCCTGCAACCATTGGGTTTTTTTCCTATTCCATCTCTTTCTCCTGATCGGCATCTATCCCTTTTTCCCCACAATTGCTCTGACCTGTTCCCTAGCGTCCTTTTCTTCTCTGCGCCTGTACGTGCCACTCCGTGTCCCTGCCTTCCTATCTCCCTCCTTCCTTCCTTCTCTTTCTCTATCCCTTTTTCTTGCTCACTGTCACTGTTTTTTTTCATCAGCTCACCGTCTGCTTCCTGTTCTAGTTTGTGTTGTCCTCTGTCTCTCCGCAGGGCTCCTAATACCTCCCTTTCTTTCTCCAACCCCCTGTGCTTCTCAAGGTCTTCGTCTTTCTCTCTCTCTCATTGTCATTATTCTTGTCTGTTGCTCTGTCTCGCTGCTTATCCCGTCGTTTCTCGCTATCTTCCTTTGTCCCACTCCCTGCCTGTATTCATGTTTGTCTCTGTCCTGTTGACCGTCCAGGTGTTTTTTTCTTCTCCATCTCCATCCTGCTGCTGCCCTGTTTTGTTCCTCCTCCCCCCCCCCATCTGCCCTGCTCCCTGTCACTCTTTCTGCACCTTGTCCTCTGTCCCTGCTGCTTTTTTTTCCATCTCTGTCCAGCGCTCTGTCCCTTTCTTTTTTCCTCTTGCTATCCCTCTGCCCTGCTTCCTCTCTCTATCTTTTCTGTCTTTCTTTCCCTCTGCCCCATTCCCTCTTCCATTCTTTCTAACTGTGTCCCCCTGTCCAGCTGGCTGTCCCTTCTTTCCTTTCTCTCTTTTCGGATCTCCCTCTCTCTCTGTCCAGCCGCTCATCACAGTTGTTTTTTTCCCTCCAATGCTGTCCAGCTCTCTGTCTGTTTTTTCTCTCTCTGTCATTCTGTCGCGCTCCCTGTGTCTCTATTTTTAATTTTTCCATCTCTGTCCTGCAGCCCGGTGCTGGTTTTCCACACCCCCCGGCCCTCTCTCCTGTCCTGCTACCCACCCTAGGCCTTTTTTCCCTCCATCTCTGTCCTGCTTCCTGGCTCTAATTTTTGCCTGTCTTGCGCTTTGTCCTGCCTTCCTCTCCCTTTTTTCTCTCTCTGTATCGCCTTGTCTTGCTCCCTGTCTTTCTCGGACAAGCTGTGTCCTGCTCCTTGTCCTTTTTCCCCACCCTCCCCATCTCCTAGCTTTCTTCCTGTCTGCCTTTTTTTTCTTCGTCTCTCCTTCTGCCCCAATGCTTCTTTCTCTCTGTCACTGTCTCTGTCCTCCTTTCTTCTTCCTCTCCTCCACTCCCCCCCATCTCTCTCTCCCTCCGTCCTGCTTGCAGACTCAACGTTTTCTTGCTCCATCTCTCTGCAGGGCTGGCGGGGGCAGAAGCGGCCCCTGGGACAAACGCTGCAGCGGGGTCGTTGAGGGGTTTTGGGGCCAAGCCCCTGCCTGGCCGGGGCGAGTAGAGGCAGCCCGGTCCCATCCCATCCCCGGCTGCTCCTCGCTGGGGCTGGGCGGCCTCTGCCGCTCTCGGCGTGAGTCGGGCTGAGAAGCCTTTGTGAGTTTGAGGATGCTACAGATACTCCGCATCAAACCCAGAGAAAAGGCAAATGTGCTGCCGGTGCCGAAAAGCTGATGAAAAATTGCAGTTACCGGAGCATGCCTCGTTCCTGCATCGGTCCCTTGGGAGTCACGAATGTTTTCCTTTCAGGTAAAAGAACAAGCTTTCATCTAGGATAAATTAAGAGCTGCCTGTAACTTTCGGTAGGGTCAAGTGCTTCTCTTCTGTTTGTTCATACTAGTTTTATGATACTAGTTTTATGGGCAAGTTGGAAATAGCCTTTTATTTTTCTGCGCGTCGCTAAATTTTTAGTAATATGTGGTGTCGGCATAGTTGATTTTTGAGCAGCTAGATGCCACTAGAAGCATAATGAATGACACGTGATGGAAACCGGTGCTTAAGCTTGATTTTGATACGATTTTTTTTTTTGTTTCTTTGTTTGCTTTCATTAGAATGTTGGTGGCGTGTTGTCCCGTGGCTCGATCCGCATTCTGTTCCATGGAACCTTCCATCTAGGACTTTGAAGTAAAAAAAGTTTGCCCTTCCAACAAAGGGCTGGTCATTCATAGGACTGAGGTGTAGACTTGGAGAGTCTCTTAAGTACGTGATCAGAATTGAAGCCAAATTTCACTTAACGTTGCTGCTGTTTGTCTTCACTTTCATGAATTTCCTCGCCGCTCCCTCGTGGTTGGGAGCTCTGAATCGTCATTTTTTTTCAGTCTCTAACACATTTGGGTGTCGTGTGCCCCATCCCGTGTCCTCACACACACACAGACACACACACACCCCCCCCAACCCCTGCCAAGGAGAGGCTATGTGTAAAAGTTAATTAGCGTCCTCACAAACGCGTCTGTCAATAAAACTGAATTATGGTTATTAAAACGATAAGCATGATACCAGTCGTAGAGATCTGGGCTACTTCTGAATGTGTATTTGTCGCATGCAAACGTCATCGGGATACAGATCGCCTGCGCCTCATGCTCTGACAAGACAGCATGGTGAGACAGGGATGAGCTCTGAAAGAAAAAAAGATACATCGTCGTGGTTTCGGTTTGTTGTTGCTTGTTTTTTGTGTGTTGGGTTTTGATGTTTGGGGGGTTTTGGGTTGTTGGTTGGTTGGTTTGTTTTAAAAAGAGCGCAGTGTTGACTGGCGGAAGGCTGCAGGGCTCTGTTGCCGCCTGACCTCTCCTTTTCTTCTCTTTCCTTCCTCTTTTGTGGTAGCAATTTTAATTTGGATCGTTTTAGAAGAGCGGTTAAGTTACTTGCACGTGTCCATGTGGTAGTAATACCAGGAAGGTAAATGCTTGAACCAGTAGTGAGTAACTTGGCTACAAGTAGAATTTCTGAAGGAAGAACAGCAGTAACAAGAAGCAAATAGCAAGTCACCAGAACTGCGCGCGTGTCAAAGACATCGAAGTTTTATTGCCAAATGTTGTTTGTCGGTATGTTCCAAATGGCCATTTTTGGTAAGCATAAATTTTTTGGGAAACCCAGGGTCGTGTGTGCAAAAATAGGTCCCTCTGTCTATGCGTCCTGCTACGTAAATAGCATGGGAGGATAGGCTGTGCAGTGGCGGGGGCCGTTGTTCCCTGCTCTCAATACTGCCATAGTAGTGTTGCGATATTTTGACCTAACAGATGGGTTGAGGAATGGAACGAGAATGCCTCTTTTCCGTAAGGGCTTTAAATGCCGACCCTTTCTCTGCTGCTTTCCTGTGCGTGAGATGAAGCTGGTTTATTTTTCTCCCTTGTTCCGGGTCTAAATATTCCTGAAGCTGTTGCTGCTCTCGGGACAGCCAAAGGCACCTGGATTTGTGCAGCTGGAAAGAAAGGGGAGGGGGGGAAACCCCAACAAAAAAACACCCCACCCCAAAAACCCCACCAAAAGCCCAAAAGAACAAAACCAAAAGCAAGAATCACTAATTTTTTATGTTGTGGAGAAGCGCTGAAAACCCCCAGAATTGAATATATTTGGGAAAAGCAAACAAATGCCAGTTTTCCATTGTGGAAAATTCAAAAAGAAAAAAAGGAAAAAAACCACAACAAAACCCAAATGAACCCCAACCCCTAATTTGGGCTAAATGTGGGGTGAAACGCTGGCAGTTTGAGGAGCACCGCTGAGCGTTATCCAGCATGGATGCGGTGTGGGTCAGTTATGCGGAGCGGATCGCCTGCTGCAGGTTGTCCCAGGTGAGTTATCTGCTGTGGATTACCCGGGCGGACCCCCTGGCGTAGGTCATCCCCACGCGTGTCCCCCCCATGCACCTTTTCCCCCACACGTACCCCTCTGTCCGTGTCCTCCTCCTCCTCCCCGTCCCTCTCTGTGTGTCTCCCTGCCCTCCCAAATGCTTTCCACCCGAGCGTCCCCCTGCACGAGGCTTTCCCCCAGGTGAGTTCTTTTTTCCTGGGGACGTGCCCCCGCCTCCGCCCCACCATATTGGGCACAGCCCCCCATAACCCCTCTGCTTCTGGGCCCTCAGGGCGCTGCTTGCGGCCCCCCAGACGCTTCCCTGCACCCCGCTCCCAGCCCTGTCTCCCTCCTCCCGTTTGGGATTTGTGCTGGGAACGGCGTTGATGACACGCTGGTGTTCTAGCCACTGCCGAGCAGCGTTTGCACCGAGCTGAGGCTTTTCCGGCTCCTCGTACCGCCCCGCCGCCGAGCGGGCTGGGGGGCACGAGGGGTTGGGAGGGGGCACGGGCGGGACAGCTGACCCCAGCTGACTAAAGGGCCGTTCCGGACTACACGACGTCGTGTTCTCAGCTAATTGACAAGCCCTGCACAGGAAGCCTTCCTCGTGTGTAGGCGGGATGAGGAGAGCAGAGTTCCGATAGCACAGAGGTGGGGACAGGTGCAAACAACAGACCAAAGCCCAGGCCTCCCCAGCGTGTTGCTCAGTCGCGTCCGGTCTGCTTGGGCGTGCTGTTTCCCGATGAACGTATCTGCCCCTCTGACAGAAAGCAGGTTTCGTCTCTTCTCGCCTGCCTTGAGGATGCCATGTGTGTTGCTGCTTTGTTTCGTTTTGCTTTAACCTTTCCGCAGCATCTGTTGACTCGCTGCTGCCGCTCTCGCAACGCGGCTTGTACGTGCAGAGCAATAGAGCGATGCCGGGTGCTTACTGCAAAGGGGAAAAAGAAAACCCGTTAGCGGTTCCTTGTGCTGCTTCTGCTTCCAAGGTAATGGGGTGCAGGGGGCACGGGCAGAAAGAGCGCCCAGGCTTTCGGAGCAGCCGGATGCTGCTCGGGGCTGCCACAGTCGAGCCCTGGGATGCTTCTGGCAGCGGAAGCAGCGCACACCGTGCCGCATGGGCCGCGAGTAGGAAGCGGGCAGAGCAATGCAAGCCCTGCTCTTGGCCCCCCGCCCCCCCGCAGTCAGTAGCTGCCGCCTTTGGGTGGTCTAAACGGGGCTGAGGTAGCAGCCATTTCTCATTCTGCGGAGTAATCGGAAAAGAATTTTGAAGATGCCCCGGGCAGCCGGCGCTGTTGCCGTGCGCATGCGCAGTGGGGCTGATTTTTCCCGCGCTCAGTGCTGCCCCCTGTTGACCGAAATGGGGCACTGCGGCTCCGGCCTCGCGCATGCGCAGTAGCGCGCTTTCCAGCGCTCAGTGCTGCTGCCTGGTGAACAAAAGTGGGTACTGCAGCTCCAGCCCCGCGCATGCGCAGCGAGGCTCTTTTCCAGCCCTCAGTGCTGCCACCCGGTGAGAAAAATGCGGTACTGCAGCTCCAGCCCCGCTCAATGCGCGGGGGCGAGCTTTGCCGCGCTCGCTGCTGCCACCCCGTGACCAAAAAATGGGTACTGCAGCCCCAGCCTTTCTCCGTCTCTCTCTGGCCAGCGCTCTGCCCCTGTTCGTGAATTCCTCGCTCTCCGCCCTGTAGCCTGTCGCTTTTGTCCTTTGTCCATCTCGCTGTCTCTGGCTCCCCGAGGACCCTAGTTTAGAATTGCCCTTCCCCCTTCTTTCTGTACGCATAGCTACCTTTTGTGCCCTCCCGCTCTCTTTTTTCCGGCTCCCTGTCCCTATTTCTTAATTCTTGCCTCTCTGCCCTGCAGCGTGGAGCTGCGGGGTTTGGTATGCGTGGTTTTCCCCCGCCCCGGCCCCTTCCCTCCGTTATTCGCTTTCCCGGGCTCGGTGCTGCCCCCGTGTGACCAAAGTTCGGTACTGCAGCTCCAGCCCCGCGCACAGTGCCGTGGGGCGCTTTCCCCGGGCTCGCTGCTGCTGCCCTGTGACCAAACTCCGGTACTGCAGCCCGGCAGCCGCCCATGCGCATTGCTGCGGCCACGGGATCCAGGGGGCGGCCCGTCGGTACCAGCCACGCGATGCCGCCGTGCTCGGCGCTGCCCGCCGGTAAGGAAACGCCGCTGCCGCCCCCGGCCGTGCTCTCGGCGCGCACGAGGCGGAACAGCAGCGCCGGTGCTGGCCCCGGGCGAGCGCGGTTCCCGCAGCAGCGCCGCCGCCGCAGCCTTGGCTGCCGCTGCAGCGCGGCAGGGTGCTGGGCGTGATGAGCGGTGGCGGGCGGCGGGCAGGAGCCCCGGTGAGGCGAGCGAGCCCCTTTGGGGGTGCGGGGGTGTCGCCTGCCCGCTGGGCCCGTGCTCTCGGGAGAGCCGGGAGAGCCCCGTGTGTTCTCTCAGGGGGAGGCCGGCCGAGCGAGCGGAGTTACAGCAGAGGAAGGGAGGAGAGAAGCTGAAAGCAGCATCTGAGCTGGCAAATTCTCCCGAGGGCGAGAGCTGCAGTGAGTCCCGGGCCCTCAGCGCCCTGTCTCCCCTCCCGTGCGTCCGATTGCCTCCCTGCCCCGCCCCTGGCCCCCTCGCTTTCCCACGCTGCTGCGATTTCTGCCCCCCCCCCGCCCCTTCCCTGCACCTCTCTTCTCCTTTCTATTCTTCTCTCCCACTCCCTCTTCCTCTCTTCCTTCATCTCACTTGTTCTACTGCTCCCTTTTCTTTTTCTCTCTGCGCTTTTGTCCTGCTTCCTCTCCCTCTTCCCCCCCCCCCTTCTCCGTCTCAGTCCTGCAGCCCATTGCTGTTTTTTCCTTTTTCCATCTCTTTGTCCTGATCTGTATCTGTCTCTTCCACCCCCCACCCCCCCCCCCCCCCCCCGCCTGTTCCCTGGCGTTCTCTTCCTCTCTCCACCTGTACGTGCCACTCCGTGTCCCTGCCTTCCTATCGCTCTCCCTCCTTCCTTCTCTTTCTCTCTTGATCCCTTTGTCTTGCTCGCTGTTGCTGGGTTTTTCATTCTGTATTTTGCTGTCTGTGTTCCCCTTCCTGTTCATCTCTTACTCTTGCTGAGCCTTTGCGCTGCTCCCTGCCCCTGTTATTTGCGGATTCGCCTCTGTGCCCTGTGTTTTCCTCGTGCTCCACCTCTCCGTCATTCTCTTGGTTGCTCCCTGTCTCGGCATCCTGCTCCCTGTCCCTCTTTCTTCCGCAGTGTCCCGCTTCCTGGCTCCCTGTCCCTCACCTGGTTTCTGTATTGCTCTGTCCTTCGTCCTCTCTTTCCTTCTCCCTCTGGCCCGCTGCTCATCACTGTTTTTTTCGTCCCTCCCTTCCTCCCTCCCTTCTCCATCTGTCTGCCTTGGTCCTGTGCCTCTCCTCCTCTCTCTAATGTTTCTTTCTCCATCTGTGCCCCGCTCCCTGTCCCTTTTCTTCTCTCTGCCCTCCATCCTCCCCCTAACTTTTTGCCTGCATATCTCCGCACCGCTGCCTGTCCCATTGTTTCTCGCTACACCCCCCCTGCCCAGCTCGTCGTCCCGTTATTCCCCTCTGTCCTGCTACCCTTCTTCACATCCTGCAGCCCAGTGCTGGTTTGTCTTTCTCCCTCTCTTTGTCCTGATCCACGTCTCTCTTTTCCCCCTCAATCCCTCTGGCTCGTTTGCTATCTTTTTCTCTTTCTCCCTCCCTTATTCCTCTCATGCGGGTTCTCTCTCGATCTGGCTGTTGGGCTCCCCGCTCGTCACTTTCTCTCCCTCTGGCCTGCTCCCCGACCCTGTTTGTTCTTCTGCTGTGTCCCTGCGGGGCTCCTCGTGCCTTTTTTTTAGTGATGCGTGCATCTGGCTGTCCTTTTCCCTGTGCCTTTCTTTCTCTGCTCCTCTGTCTTTCTCCCTCGTCTTATTTTTTCTTTCCGTTGCTCTGTCCTGCTCCCCATCGCATCCCCAGGTGCAGCTAGAGTCGGTCAGTCATCGCTGTGGATAAATGGGGGCTTGTTCTTTCTGTCTCGCAGGGGCGGTGCTGAGGACTCACTTGTTGGTTCCTCTCCGGGGACGTCGTTGACTGTCCCTGGCTCGGACTTGCATGGTTTTCGCCTTTGGCCCCATTGTCCTGGCGGCACGGGTGAAAAGGGGCAGGCGGAGCGCTTCCTGGCTGTGGCCGGGAGCTGCCGCGGCTGAATCTGGGGAGGCCGGAGACAGGTAAAACAGCCAAAGAATAAAATAAAGAGGGTGCAGCCGGCAGCTGCCTCCCGCTGCAGGCAAGAGAGCGCCTGCCTCTGCGGGTGAGGAAGGATCCCGCTTTGTAGTCGTGTAGCGCGTGAGCGAGCGAGCAAGCAAGGAAGCAAGCAAGGCCACGTCTAGGAAGCCTTGTCTCGTGAGAGCTGTAAGACATCCCCGTATCCTCTTAGGTGGAGGACAGCCAAGCGACCGGAGTTACAGAAGAGGAAGGGAGAAGGAAGCGTCCGAGCTGGCAAATTCTCCCGAGAGCGAAGGCTGCGGTGAGTCCTGGGCCCTCGGGGCCCTGTCTCCCTTCCCGTGTGTCTGGTTGCCTCCCTGCCCCGCCCCTGGCGCCCTCACTTTCCCACGCCACTGCAATTTTTTGTGGGGGTTAATTTCTGCTCCCCCCCCCCCCGCCCCCTTCTCCCCTGTACCTCCTTTCTGCATCTCGCTCTGAGCATCTGCCTGTCCCCATCTTTTAGGTCCTCCCTCTCTCTGCCCTGTAGCCCTTGGCTAGTTTTTTCCTTCTGTGTCTCTCTCTGCCCGGCACCCGGCCGCTACTTTTGCATTCCTGCCTCTGTGTCCTGTAGCCCGTCACTATTTTTGCCGTCGCTGGCTCCCCCCCGCCCCCTTCTCCATCTCGCTCTTTTTTCGCTTCCCATCCCTGTTTTTTAATTCCTTCCTCTCTGCTGTGTAGCCCTTCGCTTTTTCCTTTTCTCCATCTCTCTGTGTCCGTGCCGGTGCCCCCGTGGCTGGATGCCAGGCGCCCACCAAAGGTGCTCTGTCGCTCCCCTCTTCAGCTGGACAGCGGAGAGAAAAAAATAGAATGAAAAGCTCGTGGGTTGAGATAAGGACAGGGAGAGATCGCTCAGCAATTACTGTCACAGGCAAAACACAGGCTCAACTTGAGGAAACCAGTCTAATTGATTACCAATCAAATCGGGGTAGGATAATGAGAAATAAGAACTGAATCTTAAAACACCTTCCCCCCACCCCCTCCCTTCTTCCCGGGCTCAACTTCACTCCCGATTTCTCTACCTCCCTCGTCCCGAGCAGCGCAGGGGAACTGGGGAATGTGGGTTGCGGTCTGGATTTTTCCCCTCAGTCTCTCTCTGCCGGGCTCCCTCTCTTTGTGTTTTCATTTCACGTTTTCTGTCCCGTAGCTCCACGCTATTTGCTTGCCTTTCTCCGTCTCTCTCTGGCCAGCTCTCTGCCCCTTTTCGTGGATTCCTTGTTCTCCGCCCTGTAGGCTGTCGCTTTTGTCCTTTGTCCATCTCACTGTCTCTGGCTCCCCGCGGACCCTATTTTAGAATTGCCCCCCCCCTCTTCTTTCTGTACACATTGCTACCCTTTTTGCTCTCCTGCTCTCTTTTTTTTCCAGCTCCCTGTCCCTATTTCTTTATTCTTCCCTCTTCGCCCTGCAGCGTGTAGCTGCGGGGTTTGGTTTGTGTTGTCATCCCACGCACCCTCCCGGGCCCTTCCCTCCGTTGTTCGCTGTCCTGGTTCCCTGTCCCTGTTGTTTCATTCCTCCCTCTCTGCCATGCTCTTGCCGCTGCTTTTTTGTCTTTCGCCATGTCTCTCGGTCCAGCTTCCTGCCCCTGTTCTTCTCTCCTCCCTCTCTGTCTTGCTGCCCGTCCCAGGTTTCTCCCGCATCTCCATCCTGCTCCCCGTCCCTCTTTGTCAGTGTCTGTCCAGCTCCCTCTCCCCCTTTCTGCAGCCTCTCTCCCTGCTGCTTCTTTCTCCACCTCTGTCGGGCTCCCTCGTCCCCGTCCTTCTCTTGCTGTCCCATTCCCTGCCTCGTGCTTTCTCTCTCCCCCCCCCCCGTCCAGCGCCCCGCTCCTCATTTTTGGCGTCCCCCACCTCTGTCCGTTCCCCGCCGAACTGACGAGCGTGGCTCCCGGAACCACTGCCAGGGTGTCCCAGGGGCAGGGGGAGTGTCGGGGGCCCTGAGCCCCGGAGCAGACTCGCTCCCGGGACTTGTTACGTGTGTGTGACTGAATAAACACTCGCCGGCTGAATTTGCGCTCCCTTTGCACCAGGCAAGGGGCTGTGATGGGGCCCAGGGTAGGAGGTGACACGCTGTGGGGGTCAGGCAATGGCCCCCTGTTCCTGCTGGGCTCCAGCTGTGGGCCGGGGCTGGAGGAGCCCCAGGTGCGGGCAGTGAGGCTGATGGCCAGGGCCCCTCCCTGTAAAGGGGTGGCTGCCGGTGGAGGGGCTGGTGCTGCCGGTGCTGCCCTGCCCCGGGGGGCCGTGGAAGGGCCGGTGTGAGGCAAGGGGAGGAGTGGAGCGGTCGCCGGGCTGTGGCTGCACCTGCACCGAGGGAGAAGGTGAGCAGGGGCCGGGCGATGGACCGGGAGGGCGACGGTGCCTGCCGGGGGAGTGCGGGGCTGCCGTGTCGTGTCGTGTCGTGTCGTGTCGTGTCGCAGCTGGCGGCGAGGGGAGCCGGGGCGTGTGGGGGTGCCGCGCCGTGTGCCGGAGCCGGGCGGCGGGGGCTGCCTGAGGAGCGCGGGGCTGCGCCGAGGGCTCGGCAGGGCTCCCGGGGGCGCCGGCGGGCGGGGGGAACGGCGGCGTCCCCGGAAGGGAGAAAGCGGGGCCGGCTGCCTCTGGCGGCGTGCCGGCAGCTGCGGTGCTGGGAAAGGGGCTTGCGGTCGGCCATGTTGTTGCCTGCGCGGGGCATGCCGGGAGCTGTAGTTTTCGCGGCACGGCCCAGTCACGCGGCAGCCTGGTGGCCGAATCGCGGTGCTGCGTCCCGGCGTTCGCGCGCCGGGTGTGGCCCCTCCGGCGCGCCGTCGGTGTCCGGCGCGTGCGCGGTGTGCGGGAGCGGCATGGCGGCGCGGCGGGCGCGATTGCCGGTGGCGGGTGAGAGCCAGGAGCAGCGGCGATGTGATGTGATGTGAGCGAGCCCCTTTGGTGGGTGCAGGGGTGTCTGCTGCCCGCCGGGCTCCCGGGGGTGGCGGGAGGGGAAGCTTCAAAGGTGCCGCTGCGGCAGGCTGCCGGGCAGCTGGGGGCGAGCGGGGTCGGGGCAGCCCCGGGGAGTTCCCCGAGAGAGAGCGGCGGTAGGAGGGAAGGAGGAGGACATGCCGCTGGCGCCGACGGCGGGCACGTCCCCAACTCGCCAGGGCTCCCCCTGAGCCCCCCCCGCCCCCGGGCCCACTGAGCCCGTGCAGCTGCCCCCAGCTCCAGCACCTGCCCCGAAGCCTGTCCCGTAGCCCTAGATCACCCGCAAGGCCTGTCGCGAAGGCTGGAAGCTGGCCCTCGAACGCGCTGGATTCTCCCTTAATGCGGTACCGATAGCAGCAGTGCAGGGAAGGAGCGGTGTCTGCAGAAGCCCCTGCATAAGGAGGGGCTGTGGCCGGGGGCAGGCTCTGGTAATAATGGCCACTGGTTATTCTTTCCCCCTTCCAGAGGCCACGCTTGAGGACACGGTTGCCCGTTCTTCCCCTGGAGATGCTGTTGACTGCCCCAGGTTCAGGCTGGCGTGGGTTGTCTGTGCCTGGCCTCGCACTCCTAGCGGTGTGGGGGAGAAAAGGGGCAGGCGGAGCGCTTGCTGGCTGTGGAGGAGAGCTGCTGTGGCTGAAGCTGGCGAGGGCAGAGACAGGTAAAGCAGCTGAAGAATACACTAAAGAGGGTGCAGCCGGCAGCTGCCTCCCGCTGCGGGCAAGAAAGCGCCTGCCTCTGCGGGCGAGGAAGGATCCCTCTTTGTAGTTGCAGAGCGCACGAGCGCGCGAGGCTACGCGTCTAGGCAGTCTTGTCTCATGAGAGCTGTAAGAGACCCGTGTATTCTCTTAGGTGGAGGAGAGCCAAGCGACCGGAGTTACAGAAGAGGAAGGGAGGAGAGAAGGAGAAGGAAGCGTCTGAACTGGGAAATTCCCCTGGCAGCGCTGAGAGCGAGAGCTGTGGTGAGTCCCGGGCCCTCGGGGCCCAGCCTCCCCTCTTGCGCGTCCCAGTCCCTTTATCTCTCCTTGCCTCTCTGTTCTTCCCTCCTGCTGCCTCTCCCTGTTTTTTTTCATCCTCTGTCTCTGTCCTGCAACCATTGGGTTTTTTTCCTATTCCATCTCTTTCTCCTGATCGGCATCTATCCCTTTTTCCCCACAATTGCTCTGACCTGTTCCCTAGCGTCCTTTTCTTCTCTGCGCCTGTACGTGCCACTCCGTGTCCCTGCCTTCCTATCTCCCTCCTTCCTTCCTTCTCTTTCTCTATCCCTTTTTCTTGCTCACTGTCACTGTTTTTTTTCATCAGCTCACCGTCTGCTTCCTGTTCTAGTTTGTGTTGTCCTCTGTCTCTCCGCAGGGCTCCTAATACCTCCCTTTCTTTCTCCAACCCCCTGTGCTTCTCAAGGTCTTCGTCTTTCTCTCTCTCTCATTGTCATTATTCTTGTCTGTTGCTCTGTCTCGCTGCTTATCCCGTCGTTTCTCGCTATCTTCCCTTGTCCCACTCCCTGCCTGTATTCATGTTTGTCTCTGTCCTGTTGACCGTCCCAGGTGTTTTTTTCTTCTCCATCTCCATCCTGCTGCTGCCCTGTTTTGTTCCTCCTCCCCCCCCCCCCCCATCTGCCCTGCTCCCTGTCACTCTTTCTGCACCTTGTCCTCTGTCCCTGCTGCTTTTTTTTCCATCTCTGTCCAGCGCTCTGTCCCTTTCTTTTTTTCCTCTTGCTATCCCTCTGCCCTGCTTCCTCTCTCTATCTTTTCTGTCTTTCTTTCCCTCTGCCCCATTCCCTCTTCCATTCTTTCTAACTGTGTCCCCCTGTCCAGCTGGCTGTCCCTTCTTTCCTTTCTCTCTTTTCGGATCTCCCTCTCTCTCTGTCCAGCCGCTCATCACAGTTGTTTTTTTCCCTCCAATGCTGTCCAGCTCTCTGTCTGTTTTTTCTCTCTCTGTCATTCTGTCGCGCTCCCTGTGTCTCTATTTTTAATTTTTCCATCTCTGTCCTGCAGCCCGGTGCTGGTTTCCACACCCCCGGCCCTCTCTCCTGTCCTGCTACCCACCCTAGGCCTTTTTTCCCTCCATCTCTGTCCTGCTTCCTGGCTCTAATTTTTGCCTGTCTTGCGCTTTGTCCTGCCTTCCTCTCCCTTTTTTCTCTCTCTGTATCGCCTTGTCTTGCTCCCTGTCTTTCTCGGACAAGCTGTGTCCTGCTCCTTGTCCTTTTTCCCCACCCTCCCCATCTCCTAGCTTTCTTCCTGTCTGCCTTTTTTTCTTCGTCTCTCCTTCTGCCCCAATGCTTCTTTCTCTCTGTCACTGTCTCTGTCCCTCCTTTCTTCTTCCTCTCCTCCACTCCCCCCCATCTCTCTCTCCCTCCGTCCTGCTCGCAGACTCAACGTTTTCTTGCTCCATCTCTCTGCAGGGCTGGCGGGGGCAGAAGCGGCCCTGGGACAAACGCTGCAGCGGGGTCGTTGAGGGGTTTTGGGGCCAAGCCCCTGCCTGGCCGGGGCGAGTAGAGGCAGCCCGGTCCCATCCCATCCCCGGCTGCTCCTCGCTGGGGCTGGGCGGCCTCTGCCGCTCTCGGCGTGAGTCGGGCTGAGAAGCCTTTGTGAGTTTGAGGATGCTACAGATACTCCGCATCAAACCCAGAGAAAAGGCAAATCTGCTGCCGGTGCCGAAAAGCTGATGAAAAATTGCAGTTACCGGAGCATGCCTCGTTCCTGCATCGGTCCCTTGGGAGTCACGAATGTTTTCCTTTCAGGTAAAAGAACAAGCTTTCATCTAGGATAAATTAAGAGCTGCCTGTAACTTTCGGTAGGGTCAAGTGCTTCTCTTCTGTTTGTTCATACTAGTTTTATGGGCAAGTTGGAAATAGCCTTTTATTTTTCTGCGCGTCGCTAAATTTTTAGTAATATGTGGTGTCGGCATAGTTGATTTTTGAGCAGCTAGATGCCACTAGAAGCATAATGAATGACACGTGATGGAAACCGGTGCTTAAGCTTGATTTTGATACGATTTTTTTTTTTGTTTCTTTGTTTGCTTTCATTAGAATGTTGGTGGCGTGTTGTCCCGTGGCTCGATCCGCATTCTGTTCCATGGAACCTTCCATCTAGGACTTTGAAGTAAAAAAAGTTTGCCCTTCCAACAAAGGGCTGGTCATTCATAGGACTGAGGTGTAGACTTGGAGAGTCTCTTAAGTACGTGATCAGAATTGAAGCCAAATTTCACTTAACGTTGCTGCTGTTTGTCTTCACTTTCATGAATTTCCTCGCCGCTCCCTCGTGGTTGGGAGCTCTGAATCGTCATTTTTTTTCAGTCTCTAACACATTTGGGTGTCGTGTGCCCCATCCCGTGTCTCACACACACACAGACACACACACACCCCCCCAACCCCTGCCAAGGAGAGGCTATGTGTAAAAGTTAATTAGCGTCCTCACAAACGCGTCTGTCAATAAAACTGAATTATGGTTATTAAAACGATAAGCATGATACCAGTCGTAGAGATCTGGGCTACTTCTGAATGTGTATTTGTCGCATGCAAACGTCATCGGGATACAGATCGCCTGCGCCTCATGCTCTGACAAGACAGCATGGTGAGACAGGGATGAGCTCTGAAAGAAAAAAAGATACATCGTCGTGGTTTCGGTTTGTTGTTGCTTGTTTTTTGTGTGTTGGGTTTTGATGTTTGGGGGGTTTTGGGTTGTTGGTTGGTTGGTTTGTTTTAAAAAGAGCGCAGTGTTGACTGGCGGAAGGCTGCAGGGCTCTGTTGCCGCCTGACCTCTCCTTTTCTTCTCTTTCCTTCCTCTTTTGTGGTAGCAATTTTAATTTGGATCGTTTTAGAAGAGCGGTTAAGTTACTTGCACGTGTCCATGTGGTAGTAATACCAGGAAGGTAAATGCTTGAACCAGTAGTGAGTAACTTGGCTACAAGTAGAATTTCTGAAGGAAGAACAGCAGTAACAAGAAGCAAATAGCAAGTCACCAGAACTGCGCGCGTGTCAAAGACATCGAAGTTTTATTGCCAAATGTTGTTTGTCGGTATGTTCCAAATGGCCATTTTTGGTAAGCATAAATTTTTTGGGAAACCCAGGGTCGTGTGTGCAAAAATAGGTCCCTCTGTCTATGCGTCCTGCTACGTAAATAGCATGGGAGGATAGGCTGTGCAGTGGCGGGGCCGTTGTTCCCTGCTCTCAATACTGCCATAGTAGTGTTGCGATATTTTGACCTAACAGATGGGTTGAGGAATGGAACGAGAATGCCTCTTTTCCGTAAGGGCTTTAAATGCCGACCCTTTCTCTGCTGCTTTCCTGTGCGTGAGATGAAGCTGGTTTATTTTTCTCCCTTGTTCCGGGTCTAAATATTCCTGAAGCTGTTGCTGCTCTCGGGACAGCCAAAGGCACCTGGATTTGTGCAGCTGGAAAGAAAGCGGGGGGGGGGGAAACCCCAACAAAAAAACACCCCACCCCAAAAACCCCACCAAAAGCCCAAAAGAACAAAACCAAAAGCAAGAATCACTAATTTTTATGTTGTGGAGAAGCGCTGAAAACCCCCAGAATTGAATATATTTGGGAAAAGCAAACAAATGCCAGTTTTCCATTGTGGAAAATTCAAAAAGAAAAAAAGGAAAAAAACCACAACAAAACCCAAATGAACCCCAACCCCTAATTTGGGCTAAATGTGGGGTGAAACGCTGGCAGTTTGAGGAGCACCACTGAGCGTTATCCAGCATGGATGCGGTGTGGGTCAGTTATGCGGAGCGGATCGCCTGCTGCAGGTTGTCCCAGGTGAGTTATCTGCTGTGGATTACCCCGGGCGGACCCCCTGGCGTAGGTCATCCCCACGCGTGTCCCCCCCATGCACCTTTTCCCCCACACGTACCCCTCTGTCCGTGTCCTCCTCCTCCTCCCCGTCCCTCTCTGTGTGTCTCCCTGCCCTCCCAAATGCTTTCCACCCGAGCGTCCCCCTGCACGAGGCTTTCCCCCAGGTGAGTTCTTTTTTCCTGGGGACGTGCCCCCGCCTCCGCCCCACCATATTGGGCACAGCCCCCCATAACCCCTCTGCTTCTGGGCCCTCAGGGCGCTGCTTGCGGCCCCCCAGACGCTTCCCTGCACCCCGCTCCCAGCCCTGTCTCCCTCCTCCCGTTTGGGATTTGTGCTGGGAACGGCGTTGATGACACGCTGGTGTTCTAGCCACTGCCGAGCAGCGTTTGCACCGAGCTGAGGCTTTTCCGGCTCCTCGTACCGCCCCGCCGCCGAGCGGGCTGGGGGGCACGAGGGGTTGGGAGGGGGCACGGGCGGGACAGCTGACCCCAGCTGACTAAAGGGCCGTTCCGGACTACACGACGTCGTGTTCTCAGCTAATTGACAAGCCCTGCACAGGAAGCCTTCCTCGTGTGTAGGCGGGATGAGGAGAGCAGAGTTCCGATAGCACAGAGGTGGGGACAGGTGCAAACAACAGACCAAAGCCCAGGCCTCCCCAGCGTGTTGCTCAGTCGCGTCCGGTCTGCTTGGGCGTGCTGTTTCCCGATGAACGTATCTGCCCCTCTGACAGAAAGCAGGTTTCGTCTCTTCTCGCCTGCCTTGAGGATGCCATGTGTGTTGCTGCTTTGTTTCGTTTTGCTTTAACCTTTCCGCAGCATCTGTTGACTCGCTGCTGCCGCTCTCGCAACGCGGCTTGTACGTGCAGAGCAATAGAGCGATGCCGGGTGCTTACTGCAAAGGGGAAAAAGAAAACCCGTTAGCGGTTCCTTGTGCTGCTTCTGCTTCCAAGGTAATGGGGTGCAGGGGGCACGGGCAGAAAGAGCGCCCAGGCTTTCGGAGCAGCCGGATGCTGCTCGGGGCTGCCACAGTCGAGCCCTGGGATGCTTCTGGCAGCGGAAGCAGCGCACACCGTGCCGCATGGGCCGCGAGTAGGAAGCGGGCAGAGCAATGCAAGCCCTGCTCTTGGCCCCCCGCCCCCCCGCAGTCAGTAGCTGCCGCCTTTGGGTGGTCTAAACGGGGCTGAGGTAGCAGCCATTTCTCATTCTGCGGAGTAATCGGAAAAGAATTTTGAAGATGCTCCGGGCAGCCGGCGCTGTTGCCGTGCGCATGCGCAGTGGGGCTGATTTTTCCCGCGCTCAGTGCTGCCCCCTGTTGACCGAAATGGGGCACTGCGGCTCCGGCCTCGCGCATGCGCAGTAGCGCGCTTTCCAGCGCTCAGTGCTGCTGCCTGGTGAACAAAAGTGGGTACTGCAGCTCCAGCCCCGCGCATGCGCAGCGAGGCTCTTTTCCAGCCCTCAGTGCTGCCACCCGGTGAGAAAAATGCGGTACTGCAGCTCCAGCCCCGCTCAATGCGCGGGGGCGAGCTTTGCCGCGCTCGCTGCTGCCACCCCGTGACCAAAAAATGGGTACTGCAGCCCCAGCCTTTCTCCGTCTCTCTCTGGCCAGCGCTCTGCCCCTGTTCGTGAATTCCTCGCTCTCCGCCCTGTAGCCTGTCGCTTTTGTCCTTTGTCCATCTCGCTGTCTCTGGCTCCCCGAGGACCCTAGTTTAGAATTGCCCTTCCCCCTTCTTTCTGTACGCATAGCTACCTTTTGTGCCCTCCCGCTCTCTTTTTTCCGGCTCCCTGTCCCTATTTCTTAATTCTTGCCTCTCTGCCCTGCAGCGTGGAGCTGCGGGGTTTGGTATGCGTGGTTTTCCCCCGCCCCGGCCCCTTCCCTCCGTTATTCGCTTTCCCGGGCTCGGTGCTGCCCCCGTGTGACCAAAGTTCGGTACTGCAGCTCCAGCCCCGCGCACAGTGCCGTGGGGCGCTTTCCCCGGGCTCGCTGCTGCTGCCCTGTGACCAAACTCCGGTACTGCAGCCCGGCAGCCGCCCATGCGCATTGCTGCGGCCACGGGATCCAGGGGGCGGCCCGTCGGTACCAGCCACGCGATGCCGCCGTGCTCGGCGCTGCCCGCCGGTAAGGAAACGCCGCTGCCGCCCCCGGCCGTGCTCTCGGCGCGCACGAGGCGGAACAGCAGCGCCGGTGCTGGCCCCGGGCGAGCGCGGTTCCCGCAGCAGCGCCGCCGCCGCAGCCTTGGCTGCCGCTGCAGCGCGGCAGGGTGCTGGGCGTGATGAGCGGTGGCGGGCGGCGGGCAGGAGCCCCGGTGAGGCGAGCGAGCCCCTTTGGGGGTGCGGGGGTGTCGCCTGCCCGCTGGGCCCGTGCTCTCGGGAGAGCCGGGAGAGCCCCGTGTGTTCTCTCAGGGGGAGGCCGGCCGAGCGAGCGGAGTTACAGCAGAGGAAGGGAGGAGAGAAGCTGAAAGCAGCGTCTGAGCTGGCAAATTCTCCCGAGGGCGAGAGCTGCAGTGAGTCCCGGGCCCTCAGCGCCCTGTCTCCCCTCCCGTGCGTCCGATTGCCTCCCTGCCCCGCCCCTGGCCCCCTCGCTTTCCCACGCTGCTGCGATTTCTGCCCCCCCCCGCCCCTTCCCTGCACCTCTCTTCTCCTTTCTATTCTTCTCTCCCACTCCCTCTTCCTCTCTTCCTTCATCTCACTTGTTCTACTGCTCCCTTTTCTTTTTCTCTCTGCGCTTTTGTCCTGCTTCCTCTCCCTCTCCCCCCCCCCCCTTCTCCGTCTCAGTCCTGCAGCCCATTGCTGTTTTTTCCTTTTTCCATCTCTTTGTCCTGATCTGTATCTGTCTCTTCCACCCCCCACCCCCCCCCCCCCCCCCCCGGCCTGTTCCCTGGCGTTCTCTTCCTCTCTCCACCTGTACGTGCCGCTCCGTGTCCCTGCCTTCCTATCGCTCTCCCTCCTTCCTTCCCTCCTTCTTTCCCTCCTTCCTTCTCTTTCTCTCTTGATCCCTTTGTCTTGCTCGCTGTTGCTGGGTTTTTCATTCTGTATTTTGCTGTCTGTGTTCCCCTTCCTGTTCATCTCTTACTCTTGCTGAGCCTTTGCGCTGCTCCCTGCCCCTGTTATTTGCGGATTCGCCTCTGTGCCCTGTGTTTTCCTCGTGCTCCACCTCTCCGTCATTCTCTTGGTTGCTCCCTGTCTCGGCATCCTGCTCCCTGTCCCTCTTTCTTCCGCAGTGTCCCGCTTCCTGGCTCCCTGTCCCTCACCTGGTTTCTGTATTGCTCTGTCCTTCGTCCTCTCTTTCCTTCTCCCTCTGGCCCGCTGCTCATCACTGTTTTTTTCGTCCCTCCCTTCCTCCCTCCCTTCTCCATCTGTCTGCCTTGGTCCTGTGCCTCTCCTCCTCTCTCTAATGTTTCTTTCTCCATCTGTGCCCCGCTCCCTGTCCCTTTTCTTCTCTCTGCCCTCCATCCTCCCCCTAACTTTTTGCCTGCATATCTCCGCACCGCTGCCTGTCCCATTGTTTCTCGCTACACCCCCCCTGCCCAGCTCGTCGTCCCGTTATTCCCCTCTGTCCTGCTACCCTTCTTCACATCCTGCAGCCCAGTGCTGGTTTGTCTTTCTCCCTCTCTTTGTCCTGATCCACGTCTCTCTTTTCCCCCTCAATCCCTCTGGCTCGTTTGCTATCTTTTTCTCTTTCTCCCTCCCTTATTGCTCTCATGCGGGTTCTCTCTCGATCTGGCTGTTGGGCTCCCCGCTCGTCACTTTCTCTCCCTCTGGCCTGCTCCCCGACCCTGTTTGTTCTTCTGCTGTGTCCCTGCGGGGCTCCTCGTGCCTTTTTTTTAGTGATGCGTGCATCTGGCTGTCCTTTTCCCTGTGCCTTTCTTTCTCTGCTCCTCTGTCTTTCTCCCTCGTCTTATTTTTTCTTTCCGTTGCTCTGTCCTGCTCCCCATCGCATCCCCAGGTGCAGCTAGAGTCGGTCAGTCATCGCTGTGGATAAATGGGGGCTTGTTCTTTCTGTCTCGCAGGGGCGGTGCTGAGGACTCACTTGTTGGTTCCTCTCCGGGGACGTCGTTGACTGTCCCTGGCTCGGACTTGCATGGTTTTCGCCTTTGGCCCCATTGTCCTGGCGGCACGGGTGAAAAGGGGCAGGCGGAGCGCTTCCTGGCTGTGGCCGGGAGCTGCCGCGGCTGAATCTGGGGAGGCCGGAGACAGGTAAAACAGCCAAAGAATAAAATAAAGAGGGTGCAGCCGGCAGCTGCCTCCCGCTGCAGGCAAGAGAGCGCCTGCCTCTGCGGGTGAGGAAGGATCCCGCTTTGTAGTCGTGTAGCGCGTGAGCGAGCGAGCAAGCAAGGAAGCAAGCAAGGCCACGTCTAGGAAGCCTTGTCTCGTGAGAGCTGTAAGACATCCCCGTATCCTCTTAGGTGGAGGACAGCCAAGCGACCGGAGTTACAGAAGAGGAAGGGAGAAGGAAGCGTCCGAGCTGGCAAATTCTCCCGAGAGCGAAGGCTGCGGTGAGTCCTGGGCCCTCGGGGCCCTGTCTCCCTTCCCGTGTGTCTGGTTGCCTCCCTGCCCCGCCCCTGGCGCCCTCACTTTCCCACGCCACTGCAATTTTTTGTGGGGTTAATTTCTGCTCCCCCCCCCCCCCCCGCCCCCTTCTCCCCTGTACCTCCTTTCTGCATCTCGCTCTGAGCATCTGCCTGTCCCCATCTTTTAGGTCCTCCCTCTCTCTGCCCTGTAGCCCTTGGCTAGTTTTTTCCTTCTGTGTCTCTCTCTGCCCGGCACCCGGCCGCTACTTTTGCATTCCTGCCTCTGTGTCCTGTAGCCCGTCACTATTTTTGCCGTCGCTGGCTCCCCCCCGCCCCCTTCTCCATCTCGCTCTTTTTTCGCTTCCCATCCCTGTTTTTTAATTCCTTCCTCTCTGCTGTGTAGCCCTTCGCTTTTTCCTTTTCTCCATCTCTCTGTGTCCGTGCCGGTGCCCCCGTGGCTGGATGCCAGGCGCCCACCAAAGGTGCTCTGTCGCTCCCCTCTTCAGCTGCACAGCGGAGAGAAAAAAATAGAATGAAAAGCTCGTGGGTTGAGATAAGGACAGGGAGAGATCGCTCAGCAATTACTGTCACAGGCAAAACACAGGCTCAACTTGAGGAAACCAGTCTGATTGATTACCAATCAAATCGGGGTAGGATAATGAGAAATAAGAACTGAATCTTAAAACACCTAAATCTTAAAACACCTTCCCCCCACCCCCTCCCTTCTTCCCGGGCTCAACTTCACTCCCGATTTCTCTACCTCCCTCGTCCCGAGCAGCGCAGGGGAACTGGGGAATGTGGGTTGCGGTCTGGATTTTTCCCCTCAGTCTCTCTCTGCCGGGCTCCCTCTCTTTGTGTTTTCATTTCACGTTTTCTGTCCCGTAGCTCCACGCTATTTGCTTGCCTTTCTCTGTCTCTCTCTGGCCAGCTCTCTGCCCCTTTTCGTGGATTCCTTGTTCTCCGCCCTGTAGGCTGTCGCTTTTGTCCTTTGTCCATCTCACTGTCTCTGGCTCCCCGCGGACCCTATTTTAGAATTGCCCCCCCCCTTCTTTCTGTACACATTGCTACCCTTTTTGCTCTCCTGCTCTCTTTTTTTTCCAGCTCCCTGTCCCTATTTCTTTATTCTTCCCTCTTCGCCCTGCAGCGTGTAGCTGCGGGGTTTGGTTTGTGTTGTCATCCCACGCACCCTCCCGGGCCCTTCCCTCCGTTGTTCGCTGTCCTGGTTCCCTGTCCCTGTTGTTTCATTCCTCCCTCTCTGCCATGCTCTTGCCGCTGCTTTTTTGTCTTTCCCCATGTCTCTCGGTCCAGCTTCCTGCCCCTGTTCTTCTCTCCTCCCTCTCTGTCTTGCTGCCCGTCCCAGGTTTCTCCCGCATCTCCATCCTGCTCCCCGTCCCTCTTTGTCAGTGTCTGTCCAGCTCCCTCTCCCCCTTTCTGCAGCCTCTCTCCCTGCTGCTTCTTTCTCCACCTCTGTCGGGCTCCCTCGTCCCCGTCCTTCTCTTGCTGTCCCATTCCCTGCCTCGTGCTTTCTCTCTCCCCCCCCCGTCCAGCGCCCCGCTCCTCATTTTTGGCGTCCCCCACCTCTGTCCGTTCCCTGCCGAACTGACGAGCGTGGCTCCCGGAACCACTGCCAGGGTGTCCCAGGGGCAGGGGGAGTGTCGGGGGCCCTGAGCCCCGGAGCAGACTCGCTCCCGGGACTTGTTACGTGTGTGTGACTGAATAAACACTCGCCGGCTGAATTTGCGCTCCCTTTGCACCAGGCAAGGGGCTATGATGGGGCCCAGGGTAGGAGGTGACACGCTGTGGGGGTCAGGCAATGGCCCCCTGTTCCTGCTGGGCTCCAGCTGTGGGCCGGGGCTGGAGGAGCCCCAGGTGCGGGCAGTGAGGCTGATGGCCAGGGCCCCTCCCTGTAAAGGGGTGGCTGCCGGTGGAGGGGCTGGTGCTGCCGGTGCTGCCCTGCCCCGGGGGGCCGTGGAAGGGCCGGTGTGAGGCAAGGGGAGGAGTGGAGCGGTCGCCGGGCTGTGGCTGCACCTGCACCGAGGGAGAAGGTGAGCAGGGGCCGGGCGATGGACCGGGAGGGCGACGGTGCCTGCCGGGGGAGTGCGGGGCTGCCGTGTCGTGTCGTGTCGTGTCGTGTCGCAGCTGGCGGCGAGGGGAGCCGGGGCGTGTGGGGGTGCCGCGCCGTGTGCCGGAGCCGGGCGGCGGGGGCTGCCTGAGGAGCGCGGGGCTGCGCCGAGGGCTCGGCAGGGCTCCCGGGGGTGCCGGCGGGCGGGGGGAACGGCGGCGTCCCCGGAAGGGAGAAAGCGGGGCCGGCTGCCTCTGGCGGCGTGCCGGCAGCTGCGGTGCTGGGAAAGGGGCTTGCGGTCGGCCATGTTGCCTGCGCGGGGCATGCCGGGAGCTGTAGTTTTCGCGGCACGGCCCAGTCACGCGGCAGCCTGGTGGCCGAATCGCGGTGCTGCGTCCCGGCGTTCGCGCGCCGGGTGTGGCCCCTCCGGCGCGCCGTCGGTGTCCGGCGCGTGCGCGGTGTGCGGGAGCGGCATGGCGGCGCGGCGGGCGCGATTGCCGGTGGCGGGTGAGGGCCAGGAGCAGCGGCGATGTGATGTGATGTGGTGTGAGCGAGCCCCTTTGGTGGGTGCAGGGGTGTCTGCTGCCCGCCGGGCTCCCGGGGGTGGCGGGAGGGGAAGCTTCAAAGGTGCCGCTGCGGCAGGCTGCCGGGCAGCTGGGGGCGAGCGGGGTCGGGGCAGCCCCGGGGAGTTCCCCGAGAGAGAGCGGCGGTAGGATGGAAGGAGGAGGACATGCCGCTGGCGCCGACGGCGGGCACGTCCCCAACTCGCCAGGGCTCCCCCTGAGCCCCCCCCGCCCCCGGGCCCACTGAGCCCGTGCAGCTGCCCCCAGCTCCAGCACCTGCCCCGAAGCCTGTCCCGTAGCCCTAGATCACCCGCAAGGCCTGTCGCGAAGGCTGGAAGCTGGCCCTCGAACGCGCTGGATTCTCCCTTAATGCGGTACCGATAGCAGCAGTGCAGGGAAGGAGCGGTGTCTGCAGAAGCCCCTGCATAAGGAGGGGCTGTGGCCGGGGGCAGGCTCTGGTAATAATGGCCACTGGTTATTCTTTCCCCCTTCCAGAGGCCACGCTGAGGACACGGTTGCCCGTTCTTCCCCTGGAGATGCTGTTGACTGCCCCAGGTTCAGGCTGGTGTGGGTTGTCTGTGCCTGGCCTCGCACTCCTAGCGGTGTGGGGGAGAAAAGGGGCAGGCGGAGCGCTTGCTGGCCGTGGAGGAGAGCTGCTGTGGCTGAAGCTGGCGAGGGCAGAGACAGGTAAAGCAGCTGAAGAATACGCTAAAGAGGGTGCAGCCGGCAGCCGCCTCCCGCTGCGGGCAAGAAAGCGCCTGCCTCTGCGGGCGAGGAAGGATCCCTCTTTGTAGTTGCAGAGCGCACGAGCGCGCGAGGCTACGCGTCTAGGCAGTCTTGTCTCATGAGAGCTGTAAGAGACCCGTGTATTCTCTTAGGTGGAGGAGAGCCAAGCGACCGGAGTTACAGAAGAGGAAGGGAGGAGAGAAGGAGAAGGAAGCGTCTGAACTGGGAAATTCCCCTGGCAGCGCTGAGAGCGAGAGCTGTGGTGAGTCCCGGGCCCTCGGGGCCCAGCCTCCCCTCTTGCGCGTCCCAGTCCCTTTATCTCTCCTTGCCTCTCTGTTCTTCCCTCCTGCTGCCTCTCCCTGTTTTTTTTCATCCTCTGTCTCTGTCCTGCAACCATTGGGTTTTTTTCCTATTCCATCTCTTTCTCCTGATCGGCATCTATCCCTTTTTCCCCACAATTGCTCTGACCTGTTCCCTAGCGTCCTTTTCTTCTCTGCGCCTGTACGTGCCACTCCGTGTCCCTGCCTTCCTATCTCCCTCCTTCCTTCCTTCTCTTTCTCTATCCCTTTTTCTTGCTCACTGTCACTGTTTTTTTTCATCAGCTCACCGTCTGCTTCCTGTTCTAGTTTGTGTTGTCCTCTGTCTCTCCGCAGGGCTCCTAATACCTCCCTTTCTTTCTCCAACCCCCTGTGCTTCTCAAGGTCTTCGTCTTTCTCTCTCTCTCATTGTCATTATTCTTGTCTGTTGCTCTGTCTCGCTGCTTATCCCGTCGTTTCTCGCTATCTTCCTTTGTCCCACTCCCTGCCTGTATTCATGTTTGTCTCTGTCCTGTTGACCATCCCAGGTGTTTTTTTCTTCTCCATCTCCATCCTGCTGCTGCCCTGTTTTGTTCCTCTCCCCCCCCCCCCCCATCTGCCCTGCTCCCTGTCACTCTTTCTGCACCTTGTCCTCTGTCCCTGCTGCTTTTTTTTCCATCTCTGTCCAGCGCTCTGTCCCTTTCTTTTTTGCCTCTTGCTATCCCTCTGCCCTGCTTCCTCTCTCTCTATCTTTTCTGTCTAACTTTCCCTCTGCCCCATTCCCTCTTCCATTCTTTCTAACTGTGTCCCCCTGTCCAGCTGGCTGTCCCTTCTTTCCTCTCTCTCTTTTCGGATCTCCCTATCTCTCTGTCCAGCCGCTCATCACAGTTGTTTTTTTCCCTCCAATGCTGTCCAGCTCTCTGTCTGTTTTTTCTCTCTCTGTCATTCTGTCGCGCTCCCTGTGTCTCTATTTTTAATTTTTCCATCTCTGTCCTGCAGCCCGGTGCTGGTTTCCACACCCCCGGCCCTCTCTCCTGTCCTGCTACCCATCCTAGGCCTTTTTTCCCTCCATCTCTGTCCTGCTTCCTGGCTCTAATTTTTGCCTGTCTTGCGCTTTGTCCTGCCTTCCTCTCCCTTTTTCCTCTCTCTGTATCGCCTTGTCTTGCTCCCTGTCTTTCTCGGACAAGCTGTGTCCTGCTCCTTGTCCTTTTTCCCCACCCTCCCCATCTCCTAGCTTTCTTCCTGTCTGCCTTTTTTTCTTCGTCTCTCCTTCTGCCCCAATGCTTCTTTCTCTCTGTCACTGTCTCTGTCCCTCCTTTCTTCTTCCTCTCCTCCACTCCCCCCCATCTCTCTCTCTCCCTCCGTCCTGCTCGCAGACTCAACGTTTTCTTGCTCCATCTCTCTGCAGGGCTGGCGGGGGCAGAAGCGGCCCTGGGACAAACGCTGCAGCGGGGTCGTTGAGGGGTTTTGGGGCCAAGCCCCTGCCTGGCCGGGGCGAGTAGAGGCAGCCCGGTCCCATCCCATCCCCGGCTGCTCCTCGCTGGGGCTGGGCGGCCTCTGCCGCTCTCGGCGTGAGTCGGGCTGAGAAGCCTTTGTGAGTTTGAGGATGCTACAGATACTCCGCATCAAACCCAGAGAAAAGGCAAATCTGCTGCCGGTGCCGAAAAGCTGATGAAAAATTGCAGTTACCGGAGCATGCCTCGTTCCTGCATCGGTCCCTTGGGAGTCACGAATGTTTTCCTTTCAGGTAAAAGAACAAGCTTTCATCTAGGATAAATTAAGAGCTGCCTGTAACTTTCGGTAGGGTCAAGTGCTTCTCTTCTGTTTGTTCATACTAGTTTTATGGGCAAGTTGGAAATAGCCTTTTATTTTTCTGCGCGTCGCTAAATTTTTAGTAATATGTGGTGTCGGCATAGTTGATTTTTGAGCAGCTAGATGCCACTAGAAGCATAATGAATGACACGTGATGGAAACCGGTGCTTAAGCTTGATTTTGATACGATTTTTTTTTTTTGTTTCTTTGTTTGCTTTCATTAGAATGTTGGTGGCGTGTTGTCCCGTGGCTCGATCCGCATTCTGTTCCATGGAACCTTCGATCTAGGACTTTGAAGTAAAAAAAGTTTGCCCTTCCAACAAAGGGCTGGTCATTCATAGGACTGAGGTGTAGACTTGGAGCGTCTCTAAGGTACGTGATCAGAATTGAAGCCAAATTTCACTTAACGTTGCTGCTGTTTGTCTTCACTTTCATGAATTTCCTCGCCGCTCCCTCGTGGTTGGGAGCTCTGAATCGTCATTTTTTTTCAGTCTCTAACACATTTGGGTGTCGTGTGCCCCATCCCGTGTCTCACACACACACAGACACACACACACCCCCCCAACCCCTGCCAAGGAGAGGCTATGTGTAAAAGTTAATTAGCGTCCTCACAAACGCGTCTGTCAATAAAACTGAATTATGGTTATTAAAACGATAAGCATGATACCAGTCGTAGAGATCTGGGCTACTTCTGAATGTGTATTTGTCGCATGCAAACGTCATCGGGATACAGATCGCCTGCGCCTCATGCTCTGACAAGACAGCATGGTGAGACAGGGATGAGCTCTGAAAGAAAAAAAGATACATCGTCGTGGTTTCGGTTTGTTGTTGCTTGTTTTTTGTGTGTTGGGTTTTGATGTTTGGGGGGTTTTGGGTTGTTGGTTGGTTGGTTTGTTTTAAAAAGAGCGCAGTGTTGACTGGCGGAAGGCTGCAGGGCTCTGTTGCCGCCTGACCTCTCCTTTTCTTCTCTTTCCTTCCTCTTTTGTGGTAGCAATTTTAATTTGGATCGTTTTAGAAGAGCGGTTAAGTTACTTGCACGTGTCCATGTGGTAGTAATACCAGGAAGGTAAATGCTTGAACCAGTAGTGAGTAACTTGGCTACAAGTAGAATTTCTGAAGGAAGAACAGCAGTAACAAGAAGCAAATAGCAAGTCACCAGAACTGCGCGCGTGTCAAAGACATCGAAGTTTTATTGCCAAATGTTGTTTGTCGGTATGTTCCAAATGGCCATTTTTGGTAAGCATAAATTTTTTGGGAAACCCAGGGTCGT